>NC_044984.1:116377229-116677229 GCF_008728515.1 Papio anubis
AAAAAAAAAAAAAAAAAAAGTAAGGAAGTCTAATTATAAATAAAGATGTACTCATTTATTCTATCACTGGCAAAAAATAATAAAGCTTAAACAACTTATCAAAATCTTGCTGATGAAGAAAAGGTATCCGGAAAAAAATGTTAGTTGGTAACAAATGTTATAAAGTAACAAACATTGACAATTACTTAAAGACAGAAATAAAAACGGCCGTTGTAAGGTTTGCATTGGATGTTGTATACGTTCTCCTGCCTGACGCCACCACTTCCCAAAAGGAGAGTTTCGGTGCCGCACTCAGTGAGGGCCCCACTCACCCTTGGACTCCAGGGTTTTTAGTCTACTTAAAAAAAAAAAAAAAAAGTTTCCTCTTTGGAGATGTTTTCTGAAGGCCCCAGATGTGCCCCACATCAGTGTGCAGACTTGATTGGCTGATGAGTTAGTTTATATCTGAAGCTGCACCAGGAGAAGTTGCTGATCTTTTGTTTTCAAGTCAGATTTATAGTGATTAAAAAAAATCTTTTCAGGGCTTTGAAACTAACCCAGGCTTTACGGTGGTTAATGAAACATTTCCTATTGAGATGTAGCCATTCCCGCTCCTTCAGAAAGTTGCATGGAGTTTACGCCTTGCTATTGGAGTGTGTTCATACTTGGTTACAGAAAAGACCCAGATGCAGGGTTTAAACCAGCACCCCAAAGACTATACATTGTTGATATTTTGCTTACGTCATTACAACTGTCTTGGGGATTTGAAGCTAGTCAGTGTGGTACACTGAAGCCAAATGATACAAGAATACAACCCTCCCCAAAGAATTCCTGGCCATTCCCTTCTTTCACAGAAAGCTGTGCTCGGGAGCAAAACACAGCCGAAGTGGTCAGGGTGGGCTACTCCTAGAAATCATTATGTATTTATTTACTTTATTTTATTTAGTTTTTTTTTTTTTTTTTTGAGACCAAGTCTGTCACCCAGGTTGAAGTGCAGTGGCTCAATCTCAGCTCACTGCACTCACTGCAACCTCTGCCTCCCGGGTTCAAGCGATTCTCCTGCCTCAGCCTCTCGAGTAGCTGAGACTACAAGTGCATGCCACATGCCCATCTAATTTTTTGTATTTTTCAGTAGAAACGGGGTTTCACCGTGTTAGCCAGGATGGTCTCGATCTCCTGACCTCTTGATCTGCCTGCCTCAGCCTCCCAAAGTGCTGGGATTACAAGGTGTGAGCCGCCGTGCCCAGCCTAGAAATCATTTTTAAATGAAAGATCTGCAGCATGTATAATGTTATCAAAGGAACCATAGCTTAGGTGTCATCGTTTCTACAGATGATTTCACGTGCAAGGCAGTTCCACCCTCTATCTTTATACATGTGTCTTTTCTTCCAGGATGTTGGACTGTCACGTTGGAATAGGGCCCAGCATATCATTCGTTTCCTGCTTACTTGCAACTTCACTTCTCTTTAGCTTGCAGAGTGTTGTATAATCTTGACAGGTTTGGGCACGGAATAAACATTGGTGCAAACACCTAGTTCTGTAAACTTAAGGCTAATCCTCTAGAGACGTATGTGCCCAGCAAGTGCCTGCATGGTAGATGCTTGGCAAATGTTGATGGAATGAGTGAAAGAATCAATAATGCTCATTGGTCGTATTCGACAGCAGAGTCGGTGAGGACGACAGAACCCCTGACATTATTATTTGATCTCAGCGTAATTCTCAGTAACCCTAATGTGTTTGATATATTAAGGAGCTTTGGCATAGCTTAGGAGCATTTAGAAAGGAATTAAACAGTCACTTAACTTTTTATTTTATTTGCTATTTATTTTTTGCTTAACTTTAAAAATGTATGTATCTTTTGGCTCAACAAATGTACTTTTAAAAGTGTATTGTGGAGACTCAAGCCTGTAATCCCAGCATTTTGGGAGACTGAGGTGGGAGGATCACCTGAGGTCAGGAGTTTGAGAGCAGCCTGGCCAACATGGCCAAACCCCATCTCTACTAAAAATACAAAAATTAGCTGGGCGTGGTGGCGCGAGCCTGTAATCCCAGCAACTCCAGAGGCTGAAGCAGGAGAATTGTTTGAACCCAGGAGGCGGAGGTTGCAGTGAGCTGAAATGGTGCCACCATACTCTACAGTCTGGGTGACAGAGCAAGACTCCGTCTCAAAAAAAAAAGGGAGTGTATCCTACAGAAAAACTCACCCAAATTTATAATGATGTATGTATGGAAGGGATAATTTTAAATATATAATATATATAAATATTGAGATGGAGTCTCACTACGTTGTCCAGGCTGGTCTCAAACTCCTGGGCTTAGGCAAGCCTCCTGCATTAGCCTTCCTAGTTGCTGGGACCACAGGCCCTCCACACCCGTACCTGACCTGAAGGGACAATTGTTGCCACATAGTCTATTGTGTTGAAAACCAAAACAACACTGATATCCATTGACAGGAGATGAGACTGATAAAATAAGGCATACCTACACTAAGTAGCCATTAAGAAGTGAGATTGGCCTGGTGCTGTAGCTCTTCACCTGTATTCCCAGCACTTTGGGAGGCCAAAGTGGGAGGATTGCTTGTCCTTGGGAGTTCAAGATGAGCCTGAGCAACATAGTGAGACCCTGTCTCTACAATTTTTTTTTTTTCTTTGAGACAGAGTATTTCTGTGTTGCCCAGGCTGCTGGGCAATGGCATGATCTCGGCTCACTGCACCCTTCACCTCCTGGATGCAAGCAATTCTCCTGTCTCAGCCTCCCGAGTACCTGGGACTATAGGTGCCCGCCCCCATGCCTGGCTAATTTTTGTATTTTTAGTGGAGATGGGGTTTCACCATGTTGGCCAAGATGGTCTTGAACTCCTGACTTCAAATGATCCACCTGCCTTGGCCTCCCAAAGTGCTGGGATCCCAGGTGTGAGCCACAGTGCCTGGCCCACATCACTTCTTCACTTGAGCTAGGATCCATCTGGGGCTTTAGGGTGCATGAGGCAGGATCAGGATTTTGGAAAGCTGTGGACACAGAACTAGCAAATCCTTGATTGTGGGTTTGGTACAAGGTGCAAGACTTGTCATTCAGCTAGGACTGTCTCTTTCAGATCTTTAAAAACATTAACTGGGAAGGGAAGAGTCCCTGGGGGTGTTTGAGGCCTGGGCTCTGATGCGGGGCAGGGTGACAGTCGCTCTAAGGGCCCTGTGGATGGGTGGTGTTCACATGGAGTAGAAGACAGTGGGCAAGAGCACCAGGCCAGGCCTTGACTGCTGTGACCTGAGACTGCATCCAGAGGGCAGGACTGCGTGCGTGCCCCACTCCTGGAAAAAGAGGCAGTTGCCATCCAAATCTAGTTCCTGGAGGGAGGTATGGAGCAGTTGGGGTCACAGTGTTGCATGAATCGCAGAGGGGGCTCACAGGGGTCTCCAGATGTGGCCATGTAGTGACGCTGCCCAGCCCTGATGCCCCCTCCTCAGCCCACTACTCCCTGCCCCGGGTTAGCAAGGAGATGCAGGGGGTGACCAGGACAGGGTGTGAGTAAGGATGATGAGCGGGGACAAGACACTGTGCCCCATCAGTTGAGGATCTTCTAGAGGGTATTGTGTGTTGGGAGGAGGGTGTGGGGAAGAGGGTGAGTGCTCCCAGCCCTATACTGGTCCGTGAAACCATTAAAGAAACAAACCTGCCCCCACCAGGAGCCTGCATATAAAAACAAGGAATGGCCCCAGTTCAAATGTATCATATTCCTCTCCGCTTAATAGGGAGGTTATAAAACTTAATTATAGAACATAATTCTAAGGACATCAATGGCTTCCTGAGGCTGACATTAGGGATCACAGACCCAAAGACATGTGTCATCAATGACAGAGGCAGAAATAAGATGCTCTCGGGTGAGGGGACTCCAGCCCACCACCAAGAGGCCACCCTCATGTCTTGGGGCCTGGAGCAGTCGGGGCAACAGAGGCCCAGATGCTGTATGTCTAAATGTTTAAAAGTTACCAATCAAGCAACAAGCTGCTAAATAAATATCCCCCCTGACAGTTCAACCTTCAACATGAGCTGATTCAAAGTTCATACCCGAACGGGCAGCATGCAGGGCCAGGCTGGGCCTGCCCCACGTGTCCTCCCAGCCCTGGCTCCATCGCTGGCCACTGTGTGCATGGCATTCAGGAGGTGGACCTTTCTCTATACCCTCCAAACAGCAGCCCCGGGTCACCCTTCAGACCTATGGGTGAGCAATACCAGGGGCACAGTTTGCCCTCAGGAGGGTGAGATCCCCATGGACCCCAGAAGTGGGCTTAGGTTATGTGGGGGAGAGAAGCCTCGGGTACAGGTACCCAGAGTGTGGTCTAGAATTGGAAGCATGGGCTCGGGGTGAGCACCTCCTCTGCACCCTCCTCCTCACGCTTGTTTCCCAGCACAGAGTGCCTTCCTCTGACCTCCTCCTGGCCAAACCCTTCGTGGCTCTGCAGTAGGCTCACCTCTTCCAGGAAGCCTTCCCAGGCCCACCTGGCTGAGAGCTCCTGCAGCCTTTGATGATGTTCTCCTGCATCTTGGCACAGAATCTTTTACAGCCACCGTAGCCAATCTTTTAAAATCACTTGAGGGCACTTAAAAAAATACATCAGTATTTTTACACCTGATTTTTACACCTGGAGCCCAGTCTTGTGCAACAGAACCTAGGAGTGGAGCCTAAGCATGGACAGTTTTTAAAGCCCCAGGCAGCCAGGGCTGAGGACCTCGGCAATGGAGCCTGTTTGTTAGTTCGCTTTCCTTGTGTATATTGTCTCTTGAGCGTCTCTTCTCATGGCCCAGACCTCAATAGACGCTGAATAAATATTTGCTGACCCCAACAACTGAGATCAAAAACCAGAATGCAGAACTGTTCTAGTAATAATTGAGTGACTTGCATTTCACTGGCTTTGCACTAAACCAAATGCTCAGTAACTACTAGTAAATCGAGTGAAATTAACTAGGGCACTAAATGATTATTCTAAGCCTCTTGTGAGTTTCAAGAGAATTCTTTTTGTGGCCTCACTTGTGTCCACGTTATTTACTTCATCATTCATTCGTTCATCCATCTATCTATCCATTCAGTAAACATTTCTCTGAGCCTCCATAATGTGCCAGGCTCTGAACTAAGCTGCCGGGGAAATAGAGATGAAAGCTCTGGCTACAGCTTAATGGGGAAAACAGATGTGAGCCCAAAGAATTAGAGCGTGCACCGCAGCTGCCACCCATTATTACTCTCTACTGAAAGTCCCAAGCCTGGGGCTGATTCATTTTGGCACCAGTATCACCTCCATGAACCCCTGTGGTCTAAGAGCAGCAGTACTCAAAGTGAGGCCCCCAGACCAACAGGATTGACGTCACATGACCTAGAGACTTACAAGAAATGCAAACGGTCAGACCCTACCCCAGACTCAGAAACCCCGCAGGTGGGACCAGCAGTCCGTTGGAACAAGACCTCCTGATCATTGTGATGCCTGATGATGTTTGCCAGCCTTTGCCTTCCAGCCATTTTTCTCAAGCTTGGCTACACATTCAAATCATTCAAATGAGGAACTTCCAGAAATTTGGTCCCCAGACCAATTAAATCAGGCTCTCAGCTAGTTGTGGTGGCTCATTCCTGTAATCCCAGTACTTTGGGAGGCCAAGGCAGGCAGATCACTTGAAGTTAGGAGTTTGAGACCAGCCTGGCCAACAGTAACAACCCTGTTGCTACTAAAAATACAAAAATTAGCCAGGTGTGGTGGCGCTTGCCTGTAGTCCCAGTTACTTGGGAGGCTGAGGCAGGAGAATTAGTTGGACTTAGGGGGTGGAGGTTGCAGTGATCCGAGATCACACCACTGCACTCTAACCTGGGCGACAGTGAGACTCCCATCTAAAAAAAAAAAAAAAAAAAAAAAAAATTAGGTTCTCAGGGAATAGGATCTGGGCCTCAGAACTGTTGAAGCGCTCCAGGTGAATGGCATGAAGCCGCGCCTTAGCAGGCGTGAGAATGCCTATCAAAGGCCAGGCTGACTGATAACCACCAGAGTGTCTGGGCCGCTCAGCCAGGACTCCTGCTTCTCTCGAGTCATCTTCACACGGGGGTGTTCAGAACGAGTTCCGCGTTCTATTTCCGGCTCCGAGGTTCCTCTCCCAAGCATGAACTTCGTTCAGACATGTAGCAGAACCTGCCTTTTCAACGAACACTAGCGAAGTCGGCTCAGGAAGGAAATGTCAGTGATGCCGAAGCTGCCAACTCTGTGCTTGTTGAGTAGTGATTCTTGATCCGTCATACGGGAAGAGAGAGTAAGAGGTGAATCACATGCTGAGTGGCTTGTGCTGTGAATGTTTGCTGAGCTCTTTGGAACTCTCTGGGTATGAGTAACTCAGGCCCTTATGAATTCCTTTTGTCATCTTAGTCTCCTGTTTCTGAACTGAGTTAAATCATATATCAGTAATTTATATATATTATTTATTTTATTATTATTATTTTTTTCTTTTTGAGACAGGGTCTTACTCCTCACTCCTGTTGCCCAGGCTGGAGTGCAGTGGCACAATCACGGCTCACTGCAGCCTCCACCTCTCGGGCTCAGGTGATCCTCCCATCTCAGCCTCCCAAGTAGCTGGGACTACAAGCACATGTGCCACCATGCCAAGCTAATTTGTTGTCTTTTTTGTAGAGACAGGGTTTCACCATGTTGCCCAGGCTGTCTGAAACTCCTAAAGCGATCTACCCACCCCAGCCTCCTAAAGTGCTGGGATTACAGGTGTGAGCCACCCCACCCAGCCAAATTATAATTTGTCTTATGTTATGATTACCTCTATTCTAATTAGCAAGTGCATAGAAAAGTATAATAATCACAAGAATAATTACTGTCTGTTGAATGCTTGCTGTGTGTTAGGCATTATGTTAAGCACTTTACATACATAGTCTCAATAAGCTTCAAAAAAGCCCAGTGCATACGTATTACTGTATTCCCTGTTTTCTCAAGATGAGGAAACTGAGAAGGAATGTGAGTAACTCACTCAAGGTCATATAGACAGAAAATGGCAGAGCCAGAGTTTGAACCTAGGTCTATCATCAAAGATTGCTCTTTTAGCCCCCCACCTCGACTGCCTCATGGTAAATAGTGGTATTAGCATATAGTAATACCGTCAAAGTTATAGAGTACAATATGCAAATAATTGCTACTGGATAGTGTTTTCTTCCTACATAAAATTATACATGATTTAAAAGGCAATTGTACATAGTATAAACTCAGTAAAATGCTGTATACGAAACAGTATTACCATTTACAGCCACTTTTATAATATCAATTATATATCAATTATAGTTAATTTGTATCTGTAACCAATAATGTTATCTCAAAAGGCCATTCCTGGAATGTTGCCTTTTTTTTGAGACAGGGTCTCCCTCTGTGGCCCAGGCTGGAGTGCAGTGGCACAATCAGGGCTCACTGCAGCCTTGGCTTTCTGGCTCAAGCCATCCTCCTGCATGAGCCCGCAGTAGCTAGGACTGCCACCGCACCTGTTTAATTTTTTAGATTTTAGTAGAGATGAGGTCTCATCATGCTGCCCAGGCTGGTCTCAAACTCCTGAGCTCAAGCCATCCTCCCACCCTGACCTCCCAAAGTGCTCGGATTACAGGCATGAGCCACCACAACTGACCTGGAATGTTGCATTGAGAGTATGTGGCATCTCTGAAAATACTAGGTGATTACTTAGATACAGGGTTAAAAGAAAAAAGCAGGATGTAAAATTATACATATGATACCAGTTTTGTTAAAAATATGTGCGTGTATTTTATATGCATAGAAAAAATAGGAAGGAAGTGCCCCAAATCTTTCACAGAAATTGTGATTGGATGGTTGGATTACAAGAGATTTTTATTTTTTCCTTGATACTTGAGGCCAGACCAAGATGTGAGGGTGAAGGGTACTTGAGACAGGTTGGTAGCTTGGCAGTGCTGCAAACTGGTGTCCTCTGAATTTTTGTTCCACATTTTTAAGTGGGACAGGGAGAAACTGGTTACCGATTGATAAGTAATGTGTACAAATATAGATTAACTTCCTGGTTCATTCCCACAGACCAAAGTAGAATACCTGCTCTTTGGCAGGAGCAGTGGGGAGAGGAAGCAAATTATTTCCCACTTCTCTATTGCTCTTATTCTTTCTTTGTAAAATTCCAAACCCTACGTTTATTGAGAAACGTCTTAGTTTAAAATGTAAATGCTAAAATAAGTTACTAATTCCTAGCCCTTTCACTGGTATAATTGGGGTTTTTGCATTTCAGCTGACTGCTACATTCACGGTACAAAAATACTGCACAGGGAGAGGCTGATGGCAGTGAGGAACAGTTTTGTTTGTTTCTTTAATTATTACATTTCTCTCTTCCTCATGTTTTGCCAGTGACATAAGGCGTCCTGTGAGGAGTCCTGTGTTAACTGGCCCCGTGTTTCCACTTAAACCTAGGCATGTCAGCACCCTTTTCTCATTCGAGAAAAATTAGAAAATACACAAAGAATGACTTTCCAAATAACAAGGGGAAATTTTTTAAAATTATTATTTTTTAAAGCTGCAAAGAATGAACATCTGAAAGATCTCATGGGCCTGGGTTCTCTAGGAGTTGGCGGTAATAACACAATCACCCAATCATCTGCTGGTGGCCAAAAGGAAAGCCCTTATCAAAAAGGTGTTTAGGAGCCTGGAGTCATAGCTCTTATCTCTGATGAGAGGCTGTGCACGCTCTAAGGTGAGGTGGCCTGGTGCAGCCCCCTGGAGAGTGTTTTTAAGTTCTTGCAGTGACAAGCTGTCACATTTTCTTTTTGCTTCATCCAGATGCACAAATCGAAGCAACTAAAGTCTGAAAGGGAATGAAATGCCCTGAGCCAGTATCTGTAACCTGCGGGTGACAACTTGAGAGCAACAAGTGACTGGGTTTAAGATGATCTCCTTTTAAAGGCGTCTTTAAAGTAAAAGGAAGCATGTGTGTTAGGGATCCACGCGCATGTGATGAACCACATAGAGCAGTGAGGTAGTGCAAATGGAAAAATCAGTCGCGGGTACATGGGGTGAGGAGGTAGTGAGATGGCACGAGGCTACAGCACATGCGTGAATGCAAAGGCGCACGCCACAACACCCGGCTCATTTTCGTATTTTTTGTAGAGACAGAGTTTCACCAGGTTGCCCAGGCTGGTCTCTAGTTCCTAGGTTCAAGCAATTATCCTGCCTCAGCCTCCCAAAGTGCTGAGATGGAAAGGTGTGAGCCATTGCTCCTGGCCACCATCTCTCAAAAAAAAAAAAAAAAAAAAAAAGGTATGATGGCTCCCTCCTGCATCCCTACACTTTGGGAGGCAGCTATGCTGCAGCCTGGGTGACAGAGCAAGATTCTGTCCCTTAAAGAAAAAAAATTTAAGTCTTCCAACCCCTGAATATGGAACGTCTTTCCATTTACTTATGTTTTCTTTAGTGTTTTGTTTGTTTGTTTGTTTGTTTGTTTTATAAGATTGTGTTATCTGCAAATAGAGATAGTTTTGCTTCTCCCATTCAATTCTGGGTGCCTTTTATCTTCTTTTCCTGCCTAGTTTCCCTGGCTAGAACCTCCAGTACAGTGTGGAATGGAAATGGTGCCGGGTGGCTTATGCCTGTAATACCAGCACGTTGAGAGACCAAGGTGGGCAGATTGCTTGAGCCCAGGAGTTTGAGACCAGTCTGGGCAACATGGTGAAACCCCATCTCTAAAAAAACAAAAAAAACAAAAATTAGCCAGGCATGGTCAAGCATGCCTGTAGTCCCAGGTACTCTGGAGGCTGAGGTGAGAGGATCGCCTGAGCCTGAGAGGTCAAGGCTACAGTGAGCTGAGATTGCCTCACTGCACTCCAGCCTGGGTGATAGAGTGAGACCCTGTATCAAAAAAAAAAAAAAAAAAAGAGGCGGGGGAAGTGGTAAGAGTAGACATTCTTGTCTTTTTTTCTGATCTTAGAAGGAGAAAGCATTTAGTCCTTCATCATTAAGTATGATGTTAGCTGTGGGTTTTTCACACATGCCGTTATTGGGTCGAAGAAGCTTCCTTCTATTCCCAGTTTGTTGAGTGTTTTTATCATGTAAAGTTGTTAGATTTTGTTAAATGCTTTAGTTCTGTGTCTGTTTAGATGATCATGTGGTTTCTGTCCTTTATTCTGTTAATAATATTGTATTATATTAATTGAGATTCACATGTTAAACCAACCTTGCATTCTTGGGATAAATCCCACTTGATCATGGTGCACAATCCTTTTGTATGCTCTTGGATTCAATTTCTTGTATTTTCTGGAGGATTTTTACATCTAAAATAATAAGAGATCTCGGTCTGTAGTGTCCTTTTCTTGTGATATCTTTGTCTGATTTTGGTCTCAGGATGATACTGGCCTTGTGGAATGAATTAGAAAGTATTCCTTTTTCCTCTATTTTTGTGCAGTTTATGGAAAATTAGTATTCTTCTTTTTTTTTTTTTCCCCCGAGACAGAGTCTCACTCTGTTGCCCTGGCTGGAGTGCAGTGGCATGTTCTTGGCTCACTGTAACCTCAATCTCCAGGGTTCAAGTGATTCTCGTACCGTGCCAGGCTAATTTTTGTATTTTTAGTAGAGATGGGGTTTCACCATGTTGGCCAGGCTGGTCTCAATCTCCTGACCACAAATGATCCACCACACCCAGCTAATTTTTGTATTTTTAGTAGAGATGGGGTTTCACCATGTTGGCCAGGCTGGTCTCAAACTCCTGGCCTCAAGTGATCCTTCAGCCACGGCCTCCCAAAGTGTTAGGATTATAGGCATGAGCCACCGCACCAGCCCTACTTTCCAATTTTTAGAAATCTATCCCAGTGCCTTTTCTATTTATCATGGTTTTTTTTTTTTTTTTTTTTTTTTAAACCATCTTTCCCCTAGATTGATGATATATTTAACGAAATCAAATTTGGTGAATATGTGGACACTGGAAAGCTAATCGACAAGATCAACTTGCCAGATTTCCTCAAAGTGTACCTTAACCACAAGCCACCTTTTGGTAACACCATGAGTGGCATCCACAAAAGTTTTGAGGTGCTCGGTTATACCAACTCCAAAGGGAAAAAGGCCATTCGAAGAGAGGACTTCCTGAGACTGCTCGTTACTAAAGGTAAGCACATACATCAGGATGTCTGGTAACATGCTGGGGCCATTCCCAGTGTGGAGAACTGTGTTTGGGGAGCCAGCCCTTGTGAGAGCTCCAACTTTCATGAAAGAGGTGATTTGACCGGATTGGAGCCATGAGGGGTCTGGCTGACCCAACTGCATCCCTGGCAAGTACGAGGTAATGGGAGGGACCTGGAGCTAGAAAGCAGAAGAATGTGATTTGTGATGCAGCTACCTGAGCCTCAGCAAGACTTGTCATCCTCACTTGTAAAATGGGAATAAAAACGCCAGCTGATCCATCTCCCTGGGCTGTCATAAGATTTGTGTTGGGGCCGGGTGCAGTGGCTAATGCCTATAATCCCAGCACTTCGGGAGGCCGAGGAGGGCAGATCGCTTGAGGTCGAAGTTCAAGACCAGTCTGGCCAATGTGGTGAAACCCCATCTCTACTAAAAATACAAAAATTAGCCGGGTATGGTGGCATGTGCCTGTAATCCCAGCTATTTGGGAGGCTGAGGCAGGAGAATTGCTTGAACCTGGGAGGTGGAGGTTGCAGTGAGCCAAGATTGTGCTACTGCAGTTCAGCCTGGGTGACAGAGGGAGACTGTCAAAAAAAAAAAAAAAGAAAAGAAAAAAAATAATTTGGATTGCATTTGTGAAACGCAACCACACCAAAGTAGACTTTTTAATTTTTACCTACTATGTTTATCATTATTGTACATGAGGATGTCAAGTAAACTCTCAGGATGACAGTTTCATCTTAGTCCTAGTGGGTGGTTCTGAAAAGAGGGAATTTGAAATGAAGCAGAGCCTGGTCCCCGCAGCATGCTGCCCTGTTTCTCTACACCCGCCCCACGTATGCGTATGTTCCCTGCCTGGAGGACCCTGTTTAACACCATTAGGAAGCATATGTGACAGTATCATGGGACTCTAGATCATTTCTGTGTCTAAAGAAAAGGGGCTGGGCGCAGTGGCTCACACCTGTAATCCCAGCAGTTTCAGAGGCTGAGGCAGGAAGATCACTTGAGCCCAGGACTTCGAGACCAGCCTGGCCCAATGTAGCAAGACTTCATCTCCACCAGAGAAGTTCTTGTTGTTTTTGTTGGGTTTTTTTTGTTTTTTTTGAGACGGAGTCTCGCTTTGTCGCCCAGGCTGAACTGCAGTGGTGTGATCTCAGCTCACTGTGACCTCTGCCTCCAGGGTTCAAGCAATTCTCCTGTCTCAGCCTCCCAAGTAGCTGGGATTACAGGCATGCGCTACCACACCCGGCTAATTTTTGTATTTTTAGTAGAGATGGGGTTTCACCATGTTGGCCAGGTTGGTCTCAAACTCCTGACCTCAAGTGATACGCCCACCTTGGCCTCTGCAAGTGCTGGGATTACAGGCATCAGCCACCACACCCAGCCTAAACTTTTTTTTTTTAATTGAGTAAAAGAAAAAAAAATAGTGGGATAATTCTCTTTAAGACCTCTGAATAATCACCCTAAGCCCTGACAGTATGCTTAGCCTCAAGAGCTAAACAACCACCTTCTTACTCTTTGATACACAGGTGAACACATGACGGAGGAGGAGATGTTGGATTGCTTTGCTTCACTGCTTGGCCTGAATCCCGAAGGATGGAAATCTGAGCCTGCAACCTCCTCTGTCAAAGGTACCCTGGCTGGCTTTGTCTGGGCATGTAGCTGTGGTTCACTAATTTGTTGTAGACTTAAGTACATTTATTTCTCCTGATTGGTGCAAGCCACTCTCCCTAAGACTGCACATAACAAAGTAAGTCTGTTGGGAATCCCACATGAATAAGTTATGAAAAGAACAGTGAGTGGTGGCTTTTGTTCCTGCACTCTGTCCGTCCTTTTGTTTCTTCTGGGCTTATTTTCCCTTTGTTCCACTGACCTGTCATCTTGCCAGCTTGGGTGGGTGAATATTGGCCACCAGTAGAGGATCCAGTTTGACAGCTGTTTCAGAAGAAGAGGTATGTCAAGAGAGACTTGGGGGCCAGGCACCATGGCTCATGCCTGTTATCCCAGCACTTTGGGAGGCCAAGGCAGGAGAATCGCTTGAGGTCCAGAATTTGAGACCGGCCTGGGCAACATAGCGAGATCCCATGTCTATAAAAAATAAAACAGGCTGGGTGTAGTGGCTCACACCCGTAATCCCAACACTTTGGGAGGCTGAGGAGGGTGGATCACTTGAGGTCAGGAGTTTGAGACCAGCCTGACGAACATGGTGAAACCCCGTCTCTTCTAAAAATACAAAAATTAGCCAGGTGTGGTGGCACACACCTGTAATCCCAGCTACTTGGGAGGCTGAGGCAGGAGAATCACTTGAATCCAGGAGGTAGAGGTTGCAATGAGCCGAGACCACACCACTGCACTCTAGCCTGGGTGACAGGAGCAAAACTCTGTCTCTAAATAAATAAATTAATTAATTAAAGCAAAACAAAACAATTAGCTGGCCATAGTGGTGCGTGCTTTTTGTCCCAGCTACTCAGGAGGCTTAAGTGGGAGGATGACGGGCCCAGGTGTTCACGGCTGCGGTGAGTTAGGATCGTGCCACTATACTCCAGCCTGGGCAACAGAGTGACAGCTTGTCTCAATTAAAAAAGAGAGAGAGAGAGAGAGAGAGAGAAAGATTTGGAGAAGGAGAGAGCATCAACTTGGGCAGCACAAGCCTAGCTGCAAGCTGCCAAAACTTTCAAGTTTTTAAAGATCATCATCATGTCCCTTCCTGCTATAGCCTAAGTATTTTTCACCTTCTTTTCGTGCACTGGACCTGAAGTTAGGGCTGTGACCTTCAGCTCAGGAGGAACCAATCTAAACGGCTCTTCTAGGCTTGCTGGTGCAGGAGCAACTCTGCTGACAAGCCCGGGGGTGGTCAGATCCCACCACCATTACCAAGACTGAGGAGGGTACAAAGACCCCTCACCCATTCCCCTTTTCCCTCTCCTTTTATTGTCCATTCCCCACGTCAAATTAAAGTCCCTGAACTCATTCCAGAATCTAGTAGCTAACAGGTCATTCCCAACCTGCAAGTTCTCCCTACCCCATTCCTTTATGTACTTCGGATCTCAGGATGTACCTTTCCCGATTGTTACATATTTCTGCTGTGTTTAATCAATCATGCCATGTGGTTAAGGCTTTCCAGTAAGGTTTGCAGAGATTTGGTTAACAGTGTTCTGTTCTGTAAAGGAGAGATTTTTAAGCAATTTCCACCCAGAGTTTTTCAAGGAATCAAAGCCAAATCACAGCACAAAGCCCCTCTTGTTTTTGTTTAGTAGCATTTCCTTGTGTTTTTGGAAAATCCTTCTGAGTTAGAAACATAATCATTGAGGCAGGGTGCAGTTGCTGTAATCCCAGCGCTTTGGGAGTCTGAGGTGGGAGGATCACTTGAAGCCAGCAGTTTGAGACCAGCCTGGGCAATACAGTGAGACCCCATCTCTAGGAAAAATTTTTTTAATGAACTGGGCATGGTGGCGTGTGCCTGTGGTCCCAGCTACTCGGGAGGCTGAGGTGGGAGGATCGCTTGACCCCAGGAGTTCAAGGCTGCAGTGAGCTATGATCGTGTCACTGCTCTCCAGCCTGGGCAACACAGCAAGGCCCTGTCTCAAACCCTCCCCCCACCCAAAAAAGAAAGAAACATAATCATCGTGAAGGCATTTGGTGTTCTGTTCTTGTTTTGGCTAGGCTCAGAAATTTGCCTTGAAGAAGAACTTCCAGACGAAATCACTGCAGAAATATTCGCGACTGAAATTCTTGGCTTAACCATTTCAGAAGATTCTGGCCAGGATGGTCAGTGAAATTACCAGGAATGTTTAAATCACAAAGGACTTTGGGTGTGTGTGCATGCACATGCGTGTGTTTTCCATGAGGCACTGCTTTTTATGCATTTCCCTCCCCCCTCTCATCTTTAGAACATTTAGACATTAAAGCAAATTTCTGGTGAGCAATGGAATTCACAAAGTTGGACATTCCACTGTTTCTGAAATAGAAAAGTAGGCGGAGGCGAGAAAAACCCTGGCAGCTGGATGTACACGGTGGCTGGATCTCTGGGTCTCTGGCGATGCTGCCTGGATGGGGTTTGCACGAGATACAGAGGGGGCGTGGTCTTGGGGAGCAGAGAGGTCCTCAGCCAGCAGCAGGTCTTCCTCGAGACACGTATGGTCCAGGGAAATGATGGTCCATGGCCTCATCCCCTTTCCCTGCAGGGCCGCCTGGACCCTCCGCCCAGTGTGGCCCAGTGTGGATCACCTCTGCCTGTTGTGGGGCTGGGGTTGGGGTGCCGGGTGCACTGGGCTTCTGAGAGTCCCAGATTGTGGCTTCTTATCAGCAGCACACCCAAGTGGTGGTGTGTGGCCGTTACAAAGAGCATCACTGACCATGCTTAACCCTGCTGCCAGCTGCCAGGAGAATGCAGGAGCCCCTCTGAGCCCCCCCGAACCCGTTCACACTGCACCTGGGCCAGAAACCACAGAGCAGCCCCGCCCAGCAGAGGCCGGGGCCTCCCTCGCACCCACACTCACCAGCGTGGTGGCTTGGCTGCCTCACACTCCGCTGGGCCGCAAAACATGTAGTAGGCAAAAATAGGGGCCGGTTCCCCAGTTCTGGGACATTTAGGGGACGTTACTAAGTTTATAGCAGTATTTTGGCCTTGAAAATCGCATAGCATTGTAGTGCGAACAGATGAGAGTTGGTCTGACTTTAGAGTTTTGTCATCCGTTCTGAGGCCTCATTCAGGCAAAGGTGCCAGATGTCATTCTCCAACACACTCCGTCCAACACACCCCCCAGAGCAGCTTCTTCCCCAGAGAAACTAGCATCTGAGATAACATTTCTGATCCACTTAAAGTGCCTTTCTCTGAAGGAACATTCTGTGGCAGAGAAACAGAATAACAACCACATCCTTACTCATGCACGAAGCCCCCTCCACTACATGGGGTCCAGCTGGAAATCTGGCATGGTCTTTGGAACGCCTTGGAACATGGAAGGGAACTGTCTACCCCAAACCAGGCTGTGTCACTGTGACCTTGGGGCAGACAGCACGGGCCAAGGTTCTGCTGGCGCCAGCTTGTCAGATCATGTCACCAGGGCTTTGCAACCTAATTTACATTTTGTTCTTTTTAAAAAACATGAAAAGAAAAACAAGCTTTATGAATCAATTTTGCAGCTGCTGAGGGCTTAGGAGATCTAGTATCAAGCCAGTTAAAAAGTTCCTGGGGACATCTGAGGGAACAAGAAACTCTGAAATGACTTGTTCTCTTCAAAAAATAACTCAGAATTGGATACTGTCTCACACCAACCAGGGGCTTCGTTCATTGAGTCTGGCGCCCTCTGATTTGGTTCTGATTGATGGCTTGTATTGGAATTGTCTTGAGCAGAACCGACCTGTGGTTAGTTGGACCCACTCTGGCGGGTTCATTAAGCTGGGACACTGCCTAGCGCAGCCAGATGCTCTCTTTCTCTGTCCATCCAGCCTCAGCATCTCCTTTGGAGTCAGAGAGCGGGGAGGTGGAGGTCCTGGTTATGGATTGTGGTTAGGGTTGTGTTCACTGAGGAGACCAAGATCACCATGGACAGCAGGATTGGCATGAACGGCATTCCCACCCCACACCCAGCCCAGCCTGGCCGGGGGACCCTTCTTACCTGGGGACCTCTTTCTGCAGGTGTTTGTGGGTTTTTTGGTTTTTTGTTTTTGAGATGGAGTCTTACTCTGTCGCCCAGGCTGGAGTGCAGTGGTGCGATCTTGGCTCACTGCAACCTCCGCCTCCTGGGCTCAAGTGATTCTTGCGCCTCAGCCTCCCGAGTAGTTGGGATTACAGGCATGTGCCACCAGCCACCACACCCGGCTATTTTTTTTCTTTTTCTTTTTCTTTTTTTTTTTTTTTGAGACAGAGTCTCGCTCTGTCGCCCAGGCTGGAGTGCAGTGGTGCGATCTCGGCTCCACTGCAATCTCCATCTCCTGGATTCAAGTGATTCTCCTGCCTCAGCCTCTAGGGATACAGCTGGGATTACAGGCCCGCACCACCATCCTGGCTAATTTTTGTATTTTTAGTAGAGATGGGATTTCACCATGTTGGCCAAGCTGGTCTCGAAATCCTGACCTCAGGTGATCCACCTGCCTCAGCCTCCCAAAGTGCTGGGATTACAGGCGTGATTCCACCACTGTGGCGAAGGTGCTTGCATTTTGTTGTCTCCTGACTTCCTTGACAAAGGCAGGGCACAGTCAAGTGCCCTTTTCAGCTCCAGGAGGGCCTCTTCACCTCCCATCAGGGCAGGCCCAGCCTGGTGGCCGCACAGATGAGAAAAGGGAGGCCCCAGCGGCCCGGTTCCATCAGCAGGAAAGAGGGCGCAGTGCAGAGAACTCAGGCTCCCGGCAGTAGGGGTGGCAAGGCAGCGACAACAGGGAGAGCAAAGAAGAGAGCATCATGGAGCTCGCTTGTGCTTCACACTTAGGGACTAAATGCTGAACACAAAAACACTGTGATGCTCCTTTGCAGAAAGATTCCTGTGCGTTTCACGTGGGGCCTGTGGCCGGCTGACTC
The DNA here is from genome assembly GCF_008728515.1 of Papio anubis. NCBI lineage: Eukaryota > Metazoa > Chordata > Mammalia > Primates > Cercopithecidae > Papio > Papio anubis. The sequence continues at coordinate 116,394,870 of NC_044984.1, forward strand.
TCACGTCGCGGTTTGTGAGTTCTGAATCTGGAACCGCCAAGAGCCTCCCCAGTGCCAGCTCTCTGCTCCAGACCCCCGGTCCCACCTGCAGGTGAGGGCCTCGCCCGCACAGTGTCTGCGCTGGGAGCCCATGGACTTGCCACGCTCCTGTTCGGCTTCTGCAACTTTCTAGCCACCTGTGCGCCTTGGGTGTGGCTAAGCTCCTAGACCTCAGTTTCCTCCCGGAGCAACTCCTGCGGTGGTAGTGCGGATGAGAAGAGATGGTGCAAGTAAAGCGTTATTGGCACAGGGTAGAGCTCCAAATATGACAGCAGCTATTATTATCACAGCAGAAACTGTGCCTGAGAATCAGGAAGACATTTGGTACGAATTAACCTCTCCCAAACCCAGAGTTTGAGCAAGAGTTAGCGTTTGCTCAAATAGGGGTCTCTCCTAGTTTTGATGATGAGCTCTCAACAAGTATTTGTGGAATGATGGAATCAATGAACTTGAAGCCTCCGTACTCTTTTCTTTTTTTTGTCGCTCTGTCACCCAGGCTGCAGTGCAGTGGCATGATCGTGGCTCATTGCAACATCCACCTCCCAAGTTCAAGTGATTCTCCTGCCTCAGCCCCTCCCAAGTGGCTGGGATTACAGGCCTGCACCACCACACCTGGATAATTTTTGTATTTTTAGTAGAGACGGGGTTTCACCATGTTGGCGAGGCTGGTCTCAAACTCCTGACCTCAGGTGATCCACCCACCTTGGCCTCCCAAAGTGTTGAGATTACAGGCATGAGTCACTGTGCCCAGCAGCTCCGTGCTCTTTTCATAGCTGACTTAGCTTTGGAATGAAGACCAATGGCAGGTCCTCACAGGGCCCTCATCAGGGTGGGCAAACCTCCCCTGTCAAAGGCCAGGGAGTAAATATTGAGGCTCTTGGGGCCAAAGGGCCTTGGTGGTGACTTCCTAATCCTGCCACTGTAGTGCAAAAGCCCCCAGGGTTAACACAGAAAAGAATGCCTGTGGCTGCCTCCCAGTCCCGATTTCCCTATGGACATTGACATTTGGATTTCATGATAATTTCCACATATCACGGAATATTATTCGTCTTTTGTTTTTCTTTCAGCCATTTAAAAATGTGAAACCCGGCCGGGCGCGGTGGCTCAAGCCTGTAATCCCAGCACTTTGGGAGGCCGAGACGGGCGGATCACGAGGTCAGGAGATCGAGACCATCCTGGCGAACACGGTGAAACCCCGTCTCTACTAAAAAATACAAAAAACTACCCGGGCGAGGTGGCAGGCGCCTGTAGTCCCAGCTACTCGGGAGGCTGAGGCAGGAGAATGGCGTAAACCCGGGAGGCGGAGATCGCAGACAGAGCGAGACTCCGTCTCAAAAAAAAAAAAAAAAAAAAAAAAGAAGTGAAACCCATTCTTAGCTCGGAGACCTGCAAACACAGGCGTCAGTCTAGATTTGTCCCGCAGGGTGTAGCTCACCACCCCCAACTGTGCCTCGTAGGCCAAGGGCACTCATTCCAACAGATTTCCACAGATACTACAAATCTGGACCAAACACCTGACCAGCGCGCTTCAGAAAAATGTCAATGACAGACAAGGAAAGAGGGAGAAACTCTCACAGACCAGAAGAGACAGAATCATGACAACTAAATGCAATGTGGACACCTGGAGCCATTCCTGAAACAGAAAGGACATCAGTGGAAAAACTGGTGAAATCCAACTAAAGTCTACGGTTTCGTTGCTAGTGTTGCACCAATATTAATTTCTGAGTTTTGGGCAGGCTGACACCTGTAATCCTGTAATCCCAGTGGCTCACACCTGTAATCCCAGCACTTTGGGCAGCCGAGCTGGGAGGATAACTTGAGCCCAGGAGTTCAAAACTTGCCTGGGCAACATAGGGAGACTCCCATCTCTACAAAACATTTTTTAAAAATCAGGTGGGCATGGTGGAGCCTGCCTGTGGTCTCAGCTACTCGGGAGGCTGAGGCCGGAGGATCGCTTGAGCCTGGGAGGTTAAGGCTGTAGCGAGCCGTGATCGCGCCCCTGCACTCCAGCCTGGGTGACAGAGTGAGATCCTATCTCAAAACAAAATTTCTGAGTTTTGCTCAGTGTATCACGGTTGTGTGAGATGTTCACATTAGGGAAACTGGGTGAGGGGTCTAGGGAACATGGCACTATCTTGGCAAGCCTAAAATCATTTCAACATAAAGATTTAAAAAAATGAAATCTGTACCACCTTTCTGACTCAGTCACCCCTGAATTATTTCCACTATCTGCCCTGTGCCTTTCAATTATTGAGCAAACGCTCCTGCCGGCGCCATAGCACCTGGGTGCCCTCGCTCACTGCCTGGCCTGTGCAGACCCAGCCTTCTGCTATGCTTCGAGGTGATGCAAACAAAAAGGTCTTTTTTTAAACATCTGTGTCCTCAAGCTGTGGCTGCCTGAGACACTGGTGTTTTCGGCTTGAGCGTGTTCTTTAGGGATTTGGCCAGCAGTTCCCCTGCGGGTAGCTATTTCCAAATTGACTGTAATAAATAGATGCCAGGCGCTGGGAGTTGACGGCAGTTGCCACCCTGCTCATATGTCATGTAACCGCCCTCTGCTAGCTTAGCTGGAAGGAATATAAAAAAAAAAAAGAAAACAAAAGCCGGTTGATGCAACACTGTTCAGCGGCAGTGCGATGCTGACTGGTGGGACAGTGAACTGCGGCTCTCCGCGCCCCGAAGCTTGTGTTCTCCGGAGTGCACTGATGCCAAGGTGGACTCGCGTTTGTCAGTGCCCAGGCGAGAGGCATCAGCTCCAGGAAGGTCGTTGTCCAGCGCTGGCGTCACTGCCCTCCCTGGGAGTGTGAAATCGCAAGTGGTGCCATGAGGCAAGGGTGGGGCATCAGTACCGAAGCTGCCCCCACTCAAAAGGGCTCGGACCATGGCCGGGCGCGGCGGCTCACGCCTGTAATCCCAACACTTTGGGAGGCCGAGGCGGGCGGATCACAAGGTCAGGAGATCAACACCATCCTGGCTAACATGGTGAAACCCCATCTCTACTAAAAAAAAAAGTACAAAAAATTAGCCGGGCGTAGTGGGGCGGGCACCTGTAGTCCCAGCTACTCGGGAGGCTGAAGCAGGAGAAGGGCATGAACCTGGGAGGCGGAGCTTGCAGTGAGCCGAGATCACGCCACTGCACTCCAGCCTGGGCAACAGAGCGAGACTCCGTCTCAAAAAAACAAAACAAAACAAAACAAAACCAAAAGGGCTCGGACCATCATCTGAGGCCCCCTCCCCATGTCCTCTTGTTGTTTTGATTGGAAGTCATAAAACACATCAGTGTAAACATAGTATTTATTTTTGCATATCTTTTTAAAGCTGCATGTCTTTAAAGCTGGTGAAGTTTTTTGAGGGGGAACAAGTTTCATGACCACAGCCAGGGCAGGCTCCGGTGAGCACTTCATGCCACCTGGATGTGCTGCAGACTGCACCACCCCCAGCCCACCAGCCAGACTGACTGCCCTGGAGAAGGGACAGTGGGTAGTCCCCTGGGCCTGGACCACAACTGTCCCTGCACCCGCGAGGGGATGGGGGAGCGGGGCACATGCCCCCTAGATGCGCGGGTGGCCGCCGTGTCCCTCCCCTGGAAGCATCTCATTTCTTCCTTTATAATCTGAGCGAGATGGGGCTGGAAGAAGTGGCTGTAATCCTAGCTCTTTAGGAGGCCAAAGTGGGCAGATCACCTGAAGTCAGAAGTTTGAGACCAGCCTGGCCAACATGGCAAAATCCCATCTCTACTAAAAATATAAAAATTAGCCGGGTGCGGTGGCATGTGCCTGTAATCCCAGCTACTTGGGAGGCTGAGGCAGGTTAACCTGGGAAGCAAAGGCTGCAGTGAGCCGAGATGGCACCACTGCACTCCAGCCTGGGTAACAGAGCCAGTCTTCATCTAAAAATAGAAAAAAAAACCCTGTGAGAGATGGACTTCATTTATTTACCCACTCACGAATTCAACAAACGCTGACTGTGTGCTGGGCACCGTGTGAGGGCTGCCTATCTGGGGTGAACAAGAGAGTGGCTGTTGTCTTTAGGGGGCTCATGTGAAACAAACACATTAACGTAAACTTGCAAACGGAGGTCAGAGCCACGAGGGAAAAGCCCGGCCCCTGTGAGAGGGATTCCCTAGAGAGGAGAATGTTCCAGAGGGGGCCAAGTGAGCCAAAGCTGGGAGCTGCAGAAGAGCCAGATGCATTCAGTGAATCAAAGGTTTGTACAGTCAACCCTGGGGAATACTGCAGGCTCCAGACAAGGCATCTAGAATGACCTCTAGTGTTCCTTTACCACTGCCATTGTATGATTCTTCCTCATGAGTCTTAGTAGGAATGTTTCATTTGGAAAGTGGGTAAGTGGCCAGGTGCAGCGGCTCACACCTGTAATCCCAGCACTTTGGGAGGCTGACGTGGGAGGATTGCTTGAAGCCAGGAGTTCGAGACCAGCCTGGGCAACACAGCAAGACCCCGACTCTATTAAATTTAAAAAGAAAAAATAAAGGAAGTGGGTAGGAAGAGTGGAGGCTGGCCAAGTGTTCCAAGTGGAAGATCTGGCCACTTCTCATTTCTTCATATCCCAGGGCCCTGATGTGGGATAGGCGGCCACTCAGAGGGTCCCAGGAAAGACCAGCCCCAAAGTCAGCATGTTCCTGCCCGTGACACCAGCCACAGATTGAATGGCTCACAGTGGGTTTCAGCCCCACAGACTTTAAGTCCTTGAGTTGGCACTTTTTCATGCTTTTGAGTTTTCCAGGGATTTCAAGTTTTTAAAAATGAAATCAGCTGGGCACCATTGCTCGTGCCTGTAATCCCAACACTTTGGGAGGCCAAGGCAGGAGGATCGTTTGGGCCTAGGAGTTCGAGACCAGCCTGGGCAACATGGTGAAATCCCGTTTTTATAAAAAATACAAAATTTAGGCTGGGCACAGTGGCTCACACCTGTAATCCCAGCACTTTGGGAGGTTGAGGTGGGCGGATCACCTGAGGTCAGGAGTTCGAGACCAGCCTGCGCAACATGGTGAAATCCTGTCTTTACTAAAAATACAAAAATTAGCTGGACGTGGTGGCACGCACCTGTAATCCCAGCTACTCAAGCGGCTGAGGCGGGAGAATCGCTTGAATTTGGGAGGTGGAGGTTGCAGTAAGCCAAGATTATGCCACTGCACTCCAGCCTGGGTGACAGAGCAAGATTCCATCTCAAAAAAATAAATACAAAATTTAGCTGGGCATGGTGGCACGAGGCTGTGGTCCTAGCTACTCAGGAGGCTGAGGTGGGAGGATCACTTGAGCCTGGAGAAGTTGAGGTGCAGTGAGCTGTTTTGCACCACTGCACTTCAGCCTGGGCAGCAGAGTGAGACCCTGTCTCAAAGAAGGAGAAGGAGAAGGAGAGAGGGACAGTTTCAATTTGATGTCAATCATGATCTTTGGTTTGCAGTAACAGAAATTGACTCCGCTTAGCTTAAGTGGAAAAGGACTTGATTTCAAAGCTACCAGGCAACTCACAGAATCAATAGAGATACTGGAGAAGCAAGCCCTGGAGATGAATGGGAACAAAAGGATGCCAGGATGCCCCAGTGGTGCTGCCACCCCTGAGCACTCGATCCTCCAATCCTGTTAAGCTTTCCAATGGCATGTCTGCTGTGAGTCATTTCTCCATTGTCCTTACCTTCCTCAAACCTCAAAGTCAAAATCAGTCCCACAATGAGATCCCACTTGACCTCCACTAGGATAGCTAAAAAATTTAAAAGACAATAACAAGTGTTGGCAAGGATGTGGAGAAGTTTTCACATTACCGGTGGAAGTGTAAAAGGGTGCTGCTGCTTTGGAAAGCAGCTTGGCAGTTCCTCAAAATGTTAAATATAGAATTACCATATGACCCAGCAATTACCTTCCTAGGTATGTAGCCAAGATAAGGGAAAATATACACCCACACATAAAGACCATTATGTATATTAGTGTTCATAGCAACATTAATCATAGTAGCCAAAAGGTAAGGTAAGACCAGGCACAATTGCTCATACCACAGATCATAGATCCTGGCACTTTGGGAGGCCAAGGTGGGAGAATTGCTTGAATCCAGTAGTTCGAAACTTCACGACTAGCCTGGGCAAGAGAGACCTCATCTCTTAAAAAAAACACACACACACACACACAAGGCCAAACATGGTGGCTCACGCCCGTAATCCCAGCACTTTGTGGGGCAGAGGCAGGTGGAGCACCTGAGGTCAGGAGTTTGAGACCAGAGCCCGGCCAACATGGTGAAACCCCATCTCTACTAAAAATGCAAAAATTAGCTGGGCATGGTGGCTTGAGCGTGTAATCCCAGATACTTGGAAGGCTGAGGCATGAGAATGGCTTGAACTTGGGAGGCAGAGGTTTCCGTGAGTTGAGATCACGCCATTGCACTCCAGCCTGGGTGACAGAGCGAGACTCCGTCTCAAAAAAAAAAAAAAAAAAGAAAAGAAAAACAAAAAGTAGAAACAACCCAATAACCATCAACGAAAGAATGGAAAAATCAATTGTGGTATATCTATACAATGGAATATTATTTAGCTATAAGAAGAAATGATGTATTAATACATGCTACAAGATAGATGATCTTTGAAAACATGCTAAGGGAAAGAAGCCAGACCTAAAAGGCCACATATTGTATGACTCAATTTATGTGAAACATCCTCAATTTATGTGAAACCATAGAGACCAGTGGTTGCCAGGGGCTGTGGGGAGGGGAGACGGAGAGTGACTGTTTAATGGGTACAGGGTTTCTTTTTTTTTTTTTTTTTTTTTGAGACGGAGTCTCGCTCTGTCGCCCAGGCTGGAGTGCAGTGGCCGGATCTCAGCTCACTGCAAGCTCCACCTCCCGGGTTCACGCCATTCTCCTGCCTCAGCCTCCGGAGTAGCTGGGACTACAGGCGCCCGCCACCTCGCCCGGCTAGTTTTTTGTATTTTTTAGTAGAGACGGGGTTTCACCGTGTTCGCCAGGATGGTCTCGATCTCCTGACCTCGTGATCCGCCCGTCTCGGCCTCCCAAAGTGCTGGGATTACAGGCTTGAGCCACCACGCCCGGCCGGGTACAGGGTTTCTTTTATGGATGATGAAATGTTCTAAAATTGATTGTGGTGACAGTTGCACAACTCTGTGAATATGCTAAAAACCACTGAATTATATACTTTAAAAGGGTGAATTATATACTTTAAAAGGGTGAATATGCTGCATGAATTATATCTTAATAAAACCATTATTTTTTAAAAATCAACTGACTAGACCATCCACCATCCATGCCTAAAGTTGGAACCCATGCCCAGGACTTAACTGGGCCTCCAGTTAAGAGAGAGACAGACCCCCTTTAGCTCCTGTAGCGGGGTGGGGAGGGGCTGCCTCCACCCACAAAGGCTCACCCAGAACTGGGAGGGTGTTTAGATGCTGAACAGGCGGAATCACTCCACATGTGGAGATTACAGGGGAAGAAATCTGGGCAGCCTTCTAGATCCCTGGCCTAAGAATGTACCGAGCCTGTGTGTAGAAAGATTCCAACTGTTAACTCCAAGTCACTGTGTCATCCAGACTTTCTGCATTTAGAAAATGCTAATAATTTGGGACCTCACTGAGCTCCACCAACTGCATGCTGCTAAATGCTTATCAACCAGCTCTGGGTGGGAAAGAGGAGAGGGGCCTGACATATAGCACTTGCCAATTTCCATAGTGTAAATATTCCCATTAGAGCTGATTTCAAACTATCAGCATTATGACATATGTGGAGTCCAGAAGCCCAGTTTCCCCAATTGGGAGAGCTGAGTTCTGGCCACAACTCTGCTAAGTGGCTGGGCAGCTATTGATTGTAGCTTTCTTTTCTGTAAAAGGAGGGAGGCGGCCTTGATGGTGTTTTTTGTGCTTTGCTTCATAGCCTTTCTGTTCCTGTGTCAGAGGAAGGGAGTATATTTCATTCTGTGGTTGGAGCTTTCTCCTTAAAGCTTTGCCTCTTTGCTAGGCCTGGCTAATGACCTGCTCCCTAAACACCAGAGCACCTCTGTTTATGAAACCACAGGCTGCTGCTGCTGCCACTGCAAGTTGCTAGGCTGCAGAGACTCACTGAGGCTGGGCCTGCACACGCCTCACAATTACACATCTCTGTTCCAGAGATGGAAACCTCCTCCACCCAGCAGTGGTGAACGAGCCTCCAACCCAGAGGAACAGCAGCAGGAGTGGATGGAGACTTGAATTTAGAAAGCCAGAAAAGGGGAATAGTTTGACTTTAGTCCCTAGCGAGGATTATTACATAGTAATGATGTTTAATCATTATGATGATTATAATGACGACGTGAGCAATTGTACAGGTCCTTTAACAAATTTAGTCGTGTGTCACTTAACGACGAGGATATGTCCTAAGAAATGCATTGTTGGGGCCAGGTGCGGTGGCTCACACCTGTAATCCCAGCACTTTGGGAGGCCGAGGCGGGTGGATCACGAGGTCAGGAGATTGAGACCATCCTGGCTAACACGGTGAAACCCTGTCTCTACTAAAAATACAAAAAATTAGCTGGGTGTGGTGGCGGGCACCTGTAGTCCCAGCTACTCGGGAGGCTGAGGCAGGAGAATGGCGTGAACCTGGGAGGAGGAGCTTGCAGTGAGCCGAGATGTGCCATTGCACTCCAGCCTGGGTGACAGAGTGAGACTCCGTCTCAAAAAAAAAAAAAAAAAAAAAAGAAATGTATTGTTGGGGCAATTTTTTTCATTTTTTTTAAGAGACAGAGTCTCATTCTGTTACTCAGGCTGGAGTGCAGTAGCACAATCACAGCTCACTGCTGCCTTGAACTCCTGGGCTTAAGCGATCCTTCCACCTCAGCTGGCCGAGTAACTGGGATTACAGGAGTGCACCACCACACCTGGCTGATTTTCTTTTTTTTTTTTTTGATCATTTTTTTGTAAAGAGTAAGTCTGGCTATGTTGCCCAGACTGGGCTTGAACTCCTGGCCTCAAGTGGTCCTCCTACTTTGGCCTCCAAAGTGCTGGGAGTACAGGTGTGAGCCATGGTGCCCAGCCCAGGCAATTTCATCAGTGTGCAAACAGCATGGAGTGTGATTACACAAACCCAGATGGTGTCACCTCCTGTATACCTAGGCTAGATGGTAGAGCCTACTGCTCCTACGCTACAAACCTGTGCAGCCTGGGAATCCTGTACTGTACTGCACTGAATTCTGTAGGCAATTGTAACACAGCGGTAAGGGTCTGTGTATCTAAACATTTCTAAGCATAGAAAAGGTAGAGTAAAACTACAGTGTAAAACATAAAAAATGGTCCCTCTGCAAAGACACTTCCCGTGAATGGATCTTGCAGGCTAGAACTTGCTCTGGGTGAGTCAGTGAGTGGTGAGGGAATGTGAAGGCCCAGGACATTACTATCCACTACAATAGGCTTTACAAACATAGTACACTTCCGCTGCATTAGATTTCTTTTAAAAATAGAGTTAGAGCCAGGCGCGGTGGCTCATGCCTGTAATCCCAGCACTTTGGGAGGCTGAGGCGGGTGGATCACCTGAGGTCAGGAGTTCCAGACCAGCCTGACCAACATGGTGAAACCCCGTCGCTACTAAAAATACAAAAATTAGCCAGGTGTGGTGGCAGGCGCCTGTAATCCCAGCTACTTGGGAGGCCGAGGCAGGAGAATCGCTTGAACCAGAGAGGCGAAGGTTGCAATGAGCCGAGATCATGCCATTGCACTCCAGCCTGGGCAACAAGAGTGAAACTGCATCTCAAAAAATAAAAAAATAAAAATAAAAAAATAAAGTTAGGCTGGGCATGGTGGCTCACACATGTAATCCCAGCACTTTGGGAGGCTGAGGCAGAAAGACCCTTTGAGCTCAAGAGTTTGAGACCAGCCTGGGCAACAAAGCGAGACTCCCGTCTCTACAATAAAGGAAAAAAAAAAAAGCGTGGTGGCATACACCTGTAGTCCCAGCCTCCTCAGGAGGCTGAGGATGGCTTGAACCAGAGGGTCAAAGCTGCAGTGAGCCATACTGCACTCCTCCAGCCTGGGCAATAGAGGTGAGACCCTGTCTCAAAGGCAATAAATAAAATGGCTGAGCGTGGTGGCACACACCTGTAGTCCCAGCTACTCAGGAAGGCTGAGGTGGGAGGCTTACTTGAGCCTGGGAGGTGGAAGTGAGTGAGCCTTGGTCTGCCACTGCACTCCAGCCTGGGCAGAGTGAGACCCTGTCTCTAAATAAATAAAGTAATTGTGGGAGCAAGACCCTGTCTCTAAATTTTTTTTTTTTTTTTTTTTTTTTTTTGAGACTGAGTCACAGGCTCTGTGGCCCAGGCACAGTCTCTTGATGACCAGATCTCAGCTCACTACAGGCTCGCCTCCCGGGTTCACACCATTCCTCCTGCCTCAGCCTCCCCGAGAAAATAACTGGGACCACAAGCACTCCATGCCAGCCAGCTAGTTTTTTGTATTTTAGTAGAGCGGGGTTCACGCTGATAGCACCAGGATGGTCTCGATCTCCTGACCCCTGCGTGATCCTTGCGTCTCGGCCTCCCAAAGTGCTGGGATTACAGGCGAGCCACCGCGCCCAGCCCCTGTCTCTAAATTAATGAATGAATTTAATTAAAGTAATTGCACTCTGATGTGAGGATGGATCCAATGTCGTCAGCTCCGTTACAATTTTCTGGGACCACCGTCGTATATGCAGTGGCTGACTGGAACATTGTTATGTGGCACACTTCCATCCTTTCTGATGTAGCACTTACTGTGTAGCGACACTGTTGTAAGTGCTTGACAGATAGTGTGTGTAATTTTCTTTTGTTTTTTTGTTTGTTTGTTTGAGACGGAATCTCACTCTGTTGCTCAGGCTGGAGTGCAGTGGCACGATCTCCGCTCGCTGCAAACTCCGCCTCCCGGGTTCATGCCATTCTCCTGCCTCAGCCTCCCAAATAGCTGGGACTAGAGGCGCCCGCCACCACGCCCGGCTAATTTTTTGTATTTTTAGTAGAGATGGGGTTTCACCATGTTAGCCAGGATGGTCTCGATCTCCTGACCTCGTGATCCGCTCGCCTCCACCTCCCAAAGTGCTAGGATTACAGGCGTGAGCCACCTCGCCTGGCCTGGTGTGCGTAATTTTCGTAAGAACCCTATGAGATGGGTGTAGTTATTTTCATCCCCATTTTACAGATGAGACACAGAGAGGTTAAGACATTTGACACAGCCATAACTAACTCACTTCTGTGACCCTGGAATCTCTCTTTTACTCTTTTTTTTTCTTTTCTTTTCTTTGACACAGAGTCTCGCTCTGTTACCCAGGCTGGAGTGCAGTGGTATGATCTCTGCTCACTGAAACCTCCATCTCCCGGGTTCAAGTGATTCTCCTGCCTCAGCCTCCTGAGTAGCTGGGATTACAGGCACACGCCACCACGCCTGGGTAATTTTTGTATTTTTAGTAGAGACAGGGTTTTGCCATGTTGGCCGGTCTGGTCTTGAACTTCTCACCTCAGGTGATCTGCCCACCCACCTCAGCCTCCCAAAGTGCTAGGATTACAAGTGTGAGCCATTGCACCTGGCCTTTCATTCTTTTAATATACCTAGAATAATAGTAAACATATGTAGAGAGCTTGACTTCCAGTTTCTGGTAAACAATTAGACTAACTCTCGAAGTAACTAAAAATGCTAGGAAAAGTATTTGAAAATATGCTAAAAGCCCCTATGTGCTGACTGTAAGAAAGAAGACAGTGAGAAATTAGGCCAAAATTGAAGGAAAAAAACGCTGAAAGGTAATCTGGAAAGGAAGCCACTTTAACTTGTGCCAGTGCTAGCATATTTGAACTTGACCATGAATGGTTTTATGGGGCAAAAGGCCAGAAAATTAGGCTGGGCATGGTGGCTCACGCCTGTAATCCCAGCACTTTGGAAGGCCAAGGCGGGCGGATCATGAGGTCAGGAGATTGAGACCATCCTGCCTAACATGATGAAATCCTGTCTCTACTAAAAATACAAAAAAAAAAATTAGCCAGGCGTGGTTGCAGACACCTGTAGTCCCAGCTACTCGGGAGGCTGAGGCAGGAGAATGGTGTGAACCCGGGAGGCAGAACTTGCAGTGAGCCAAGATTACGCCACCGCACTCCAGCCTGGGCAGTGACAGAGCAAGACTTTGTCTCAAAAAAAAAAAAAAAAAAGGCCAGAAAATTAAAGAATTAAAGTCCATGACTCACACTAAGTGGGAGTCCTTTCCCATGATAATTTGGGCCTTGTCGGACTCCACCAATGGTATGCTGGTAAATGTTCAACCACGAGCTCTGGCTGGGCCTGGGGAAGGAGGGTCCTGATGTATAGATCATTTGCCAATTTCCATGGTGTAAATACTCCCACCACAGCTGATTTCAAACTCTCAGCATGAGGTCACTGAACACAGCGCTGGGAAGCAGAGGCCTGTAAACCACCTGCAGCACAACCCTGACTCCACCCTCAGACTACAAGGAGTCAACCAGTCTGGCACAGTTGTGTGGCCAGTATTCACATCACCTGAGTGGTCAGGGACTCACAAACCCTGAACTTGGATTAAGGTCATCCCGGACTAGCGGTGACCTGAGGAGCCTGGCAGAAGCCAATATAAATTATCTCCGGGGAAGGCCTCAAATTATCCCTATGAATAAATTTTAAAATAGTGTCCAGAATGGTCAAAGAGACCCAGGCATATAACAAGGAACTATGACACCATGAGCAAGACCTAGCAGAAACAGACTCTCGGAGATGTCAAATATTAGAATCATCAGACACAGGCTGTAAAACTACTGTGCTTTGTTGAAAGAAAGAAGTGTAAAAATACCTGCAGGAGACAGGAAACTACTAAAAGTGACATACTAGATTTACAAAGGACATTTGAAGAAAGCTTTATGGTTTTTATCAGGGATCAAAATCACAAATACCTTCAGGGGCCAGAGAGGTAATACAAATGAGTAAAGTGGCTATGAGTGCACTGGTGACCCAGAGAATTCTCTTTGAAAAATACAGGGTCCTTCAGCTCTAGCCAATGGGTGCCATGTGGCACTGAGTGTTCCGTTCCTACCTCCCCTGCCTCCTCCCTCTTTCTGTTTTCTTCTTTCGTTCTTTTCTTTCTTCTCTCTCTCTTTCTTTCGTTCCTTCTTTCTTTTCTTTCCTTTCTTTTCTCTCTCTCTCTCTCCTTCATGCAGTGGCATGATCTTGGCTCATTGCAGCCTCTATGTTCTGGGCTCAAGCCATCTTCCCACCTCAGCCTCCTGAGCAGCTGGGGCTGCAGATGCGCACAACCACAACTGGCTATTTTTTGAATTTTTTGTAGAGATGGGGTTTCACCATGTTGCCCAGGCTGGTCTCAAACTCCTGGCCTCTAGCAATCCACCCTCCTCGGCCTCCCAAAGTGCTGGGATCACAGGTGTGAGCCACCGCACCCAGCCTAGATTTCTTTTTATTATGATCAAATACACATAAAATTGACCATTGTAACCATTTAACAGTGTACAATTCAGTGTCATTAAGTACATTCACACTGTTCTGCAACCATCACCACTATCTCATCCCAGAACTTTCCTATCACTCCAAAAGGAAACCCCACATCCGTTAGCAGTCACTCCTGTTCTCCCCTCCCCCTTGCCCCTGGTAACCACCAATCTGATGTCTGTCTTTATGGATTCGCCTAGTTTTAGATATCTCCCACAAATGGACTTCTTTATCCTTTTGTGACCGGCTTCTTTCACTTAGCATGTTTCTAAGGTTCACCCATGTTGTAGCATGTATTCATTCCCTTTCATGGCTGAATAATATCCCGTTGTGTGGATAGACACATTTATCCGTTCCTCAGTCACTATCTGAATTCTGACATAATATTTTCCTATTTTAAATTTTAAGATACATCTTTTTAAAGTTTCGTGTGGCCCAAAGCACCTATCTATTGATCTCACATATCTCTGTGAGATCTGTTTTATGACCTGCTCTTGCATATTTTCCCAGAAAATTCTCGGAATGATTCTCTGAAGTATTTGTTCTTTTATTTTATTTTCTCTTTTCTTTTCTTTCTTTCTTTCTCTCGCTCGTCTCTTTCTTTCTTCCTTTCTTCCTTCCTTTCTCTTTCTTTCTTTTTATTTATTTATTTCAGTCTTCCTCTGTCGCCCAGGCTGGAGTGCAATGGCATGATCTTGGCTCACTGCAACCTCTGCCTCCCAGGTTCAAGCGATTTTCCTTCCTCAGCCTCCCGAGTAGCTGAGATTACAGGCCCGTACCAGCGCACCCAGCTAATTTTTGCATTTTTAGTAGAGACGGGGTTTATCTATGTTGGCCGGGCTGGTCTCAAACTCCTGACCTCGTGATCTGCCCACTTCGGCCTCCAAAGTACTGGGATTACAGGCATGAACCACTGCATCGGCTTTTTTTTTTTTTTTTTTTTTTTTTTGATACGGGGTCTCACTCTCTCCCAGGCTGGAGTGCAGTGGCTCGATCTCCGCTCACTGCAACCTCCGTCTCCCAGGTTCAAGCGAGTCTCCTGCCTCAGCCTCCCGAGTAGCTGGGATTACAGGTGTCCACCACTGCGCCCGGCTAATTTTTGTATTTTTAGTAGAGACGGGGTTTCACCCACCATGTTGGCCAGGCTGGTATCGAACTCCTAACCTCAAGTGATCCGCCCGCCTCGGCCTCCCAAAGCGCTGGGATTACAGGCATGAGCCACCGCGCCCGGCTGGTATTTGTTTTTTTCTTCATTTTTCACGTCAGGAGTTTGAGTTTCAGAATAGTAAAAAGAAATGCCTAGGAAAAGGCCTGCGGTCCCGCCATTTCCTCAGTAGCGTTTTCCCCAAAGACCAAACCCTCCGGGGGAAACGTCTAGAATGAGTGACAGTTTAAGGCTGCAACCTTGAACTTTCCCGGGACTCAGTTTCCCCAGCTGTGAAATGGCTGCTGTCGGGCTCTCATCTCCAGGCCCGGGGCGCTGACATTTGGGCCACTCTCGGTCTCCCAGTTCATTCTGGGAGCGCATTAGCTCTGGTCCAGCCGGTTCCGCAGCTGAACACCAAGACGCGGCACCCAGGTTACCCTGATCATCGCAGATTCCTCCCCAGGGCTCTGTTGGGAGGCCTCAAAAGCCCTCCTTG
Organism: Papio anubis; assembly: GCF_008728515.1. Classification (NCBI taxonomy): domain Eukaryota; kingdom Metazoa; phylum Chordata; class Mammalia; order Primates; family Cercopithecidae; genus Papio; species Papio anubis. The sequence goes on from NC_044984.1 coordinate 116,410,006, forward strand.
TAGATGGGACCAGCCCCTAGTACCCGCTAGGGCCATTTGGGCAATAACAGCGCCTGGTCTCAGTCTGGTACTGAAGTCAGGAGTGGCTTAAGGTGAAATCGTGGTCCTCCGGTGAAGCTCAGCGAAGACCCTCTCGCCTTGTTTATGACAAGGCAACTTCTAAGGGGACAGGGGCGGGAGGAAGAGTCCCTGTTACGATGCTGATCATCATTCAGCTTTTGCTGAGCAGAAAACTCTTTAGTACGCAAGGTCGAGAGTCTCTGGTAGTCCGCCTGGCCCCAGGCACCTTCCTACAACCCCAGTTTTCCAAAAGGACAAAGCCTGGGGCAGGCGACGTTCTAGCTCGCATTTGAACAGGGCCGCGGGCCAGCAGAGATGCGCGATGCCCAACTCTTTCCAAGAGCACCTCGCGTCCCGAACCGGCGCCTTCAACTCGGAGAAGTCAAGAGACCTGCAAGAAACTTGCACTACTGCACCCGCCGCCGCGCTCCGGGGGCAGGGCTGGGGCAGCTGGGCTGGGTCCCGGGGAACGCATCCCCCCCGCCCCGCAGACCGGCTGTCTCCGGTGGACCCCTCGGCACCTGCGGCCTCCGAGGAAGGGTCTGCGCGCACGTCCGCACGCCCGCCCCCGCCGCGCGCCCGGAGCCGGGGGTCGCCGTGCACCCTTCGGCACCTCCCCGGGAGGGCGTGCGGGGCGTCCCCTCTGGGGGCGCAGGAGGCCCGGTGGCGCTGCCCGGTGGCCGCGGCGCCCGGAGGCCGCACTGCCGGCGGCGGCGGCGGCGCGGCTCCCCCTGCTCGGTGCAGCTGCCGCCCGGCGCTTGCGCACTGGGCCGGGCGCGCGGCGGCCCCGGGCTTTGTGTGTGTGTGTGTGTGTGCGTGTGTGTGTGTATGTGTGTATGTGTGTGTGAGTGTGTGCGTGTGAGAGTGCGAGTGTCTGTGCGCGAGTGAGTGAGCGGCGGGCGGGCGCGAGTGTGGCCGCCGCGGAGCGCGAGCAGGACCCGGCGGGCGCGCTCCCCAGCCTCCGTCTCCCCGCCGGAACCATGTCGGGCAGGTCGGTTCGAGCCGAGACCAGGAGCCGGGCCAAAGATGATATCAAGAGGGTCATGGCGGCGATCGAGAAAGTGCGCAAATGGTAAGCGGAGGCACCCGCCGCCCGCCGCCTCCCCGGCCACCCCGAGCCCGAGCGCGGCTCCGGAAAGCCGCGGGGCGCAGCGCCCCGGTCGCCTGCCCTGGCCCGGCCCCGCCGCGGGCCCCGGGACTTGGCGAGGGCGGGCGGGCGGCGCGCGAGCCGGGTCACCTGCGCCAGGCGGGGGCCGCGGCCGCTGCCCAGGTGCGCTCGCGCCTGTCGCCCACCTGGCGCGGCGGTGGCGGCGGCCCGGAGCGGCGGGCGCCGGGGTCAGCGGAAGGCAGCTGGAGCGGCAGGGGCGGCCCCGCGGCGGCGCTCGGCTCTCCCGGGAGGGGCTCGGGGCCGGCCCCAGAGAAGCCATTTCGTTTTGTGCAAGTCACATGAAAGCGGCTTCCCGCGCGCCGGGGCCGCGATGCCGGCGGCGGCGGGGAGAGCGCGAGCTCCATTGTGCAGGCTCCGAGCGGGCCGCCGCCGCCGTCTCCTCCCCGCGCGCCCCGGCCCGCGCCCCGCCGCCCTCCGCCGGCCCCTGCCAGCCCGGCCGCCGGCTCCCGCCTCCCGGGCCCGGCGCCCTCGAGTCTGCGGAGTTTGCAAAGCGCGAGCCGTTTAAATTTAGCGCTTTGGGCTGCCTGGAGCGAGGGCTCTCGGCGACCAGGAAAGATGGGGGCGAGCGCCGGGCGCCAGCGGCCAGGGGCGCGGGGCGCCCACGTTCCACCCCACTCTGCGCGGCGCCCCGGGAGGGGGGCTCGGGCCAGCCGATGTTTTTGGCCAGAAGCCGTTGGTCCTGGGCCGCGGCTGCCTCTCCACACCGGGAGCTCGTGTTTGTTTTGCGGAGGGAGCCGTTGTTTTTGTTCTCTGCACTAGGGAGAGGGGGACGCGGCGGCGGCCGCGCGTGGTTTTCGGGTTCACTTTAGCGTCTCCCCGGCGTGGCCCGGTCGATATTAAGGGGATCGAACCTTTCCGCGGCCTCGTCGGGGTCTGCTCGGAATCGGCCCCTGGGCCAGGCCCGAGGCGCGAGCAGATCGCCAGGTTGGGTCAGACTTGTTGAAAACTCCCCGATCCCTGATTTCAACTTTATTGTTTTTTTCCCACGCCTTCACCGGGTCCCGGAGGGAGAGGAGCCGCGGCGACTCTGGCCCCGAGTGTCAGCGCCCGCGGGCTCGTCCCGACGCTTTATTTCGAGCTTGGAAGCCGGGCAGGCCCGGTGGCAGGGGATGTTTACGTTTGGGGGTGTCGTTTCTCGAGTAGCGCCTTGGTCTCTAAAAGCCACTGGGGGCGAGCCTCCGGTGTGGCGGTGTCACAAGTTAGCTGTCCTTTCTGAGTCAAACCCAACAAAAAAGGCAAGAGGAAAATCAATAAAGTCCACGTGCTCCCCGGCCTCCTATGGAAAGGGCTGGCTGCGATGGCCGGATGCCCGGCCGTGGGCTGGGTTTGGCTCCAGTGGGACAAAGAATTTTCAGAACCGTGAGAAGGGGAGGCTTTCCAAAGTTGAGATCCAAGTCGTCGGTGTCTCGGGAGCTCCCCTGGTACGCAGGGTGCCCGGTGCCCAACTGGAGCCATTTAAAAATGGCAGAAACAGCTGCAGGCCAACACACACACGCTGGGAAACAACCCGCAGCCCCCTCTACTGTGGGATTCCCCGCGGGAAGCCCGGAGTTGCTCCCCTCCTTGCCTCAGCCCCTGTGCAAAGAAAGAACTGGTGTCTGTGCCTGGGTCCCTTCTGTCGCCGACCTGGAGGTTGGGAAGCAGCCGGCAAGCCGCCTTTCTCTGCTCAAGGAGGCGTGGTGGGGCCTCCTACCCCAGGTTCCCGGCGGGACAGAGGCTCCTGCACCCTGACAGCTGCTCCCGCAGAGCGGCCAGCTGCTCTGCCAGGAGGGCAGATGGAGAGATGGGGCTTCCCACCCCGCGGGCCCCAGGGCGGCCGGCCTGGAGACCTTCCAGCCCGCTGACCCCGCGGGGACCAGGCCTGTAGTTGGGGCTTGTGGGGCTGTGCCTCTGCGCCTCCCTGGGTTTGGGGAAACAACACCTCGTGTCCTCTGAAGACCTCAGGCTTTGGGATCTCATGGTCCAGCTTCCAGTTCACTTCCTTGCCGCGACCTTCGGCATACCATTGTCACTTCTCTAACCATGGTGACCCGGGGCTCTCTGCTTGGCTTCCAGGTCCCCTCGGGTTGTTGAGGACGAGTGAGGTCATGCCTCCAAGAGCACCCCGCCCTGGGCGCAGGAGGAGCTGTTGCTCAGTGTTGTCCGTGTTATAAGGTGGACTTTGTAGAAACTTGGCTTTGAGATTTTTTTTTTTTTTTTTTGGCCCCTTCTAAGCGAAAGCCTTGGACTTACTGCCCAGGTTTCTCCGGCCCCTGAGAGCATATCCCACCTTCCCCGTGCCTTCGGATTGCCCAGGTTTCTCCGGCCCCTGAGAAGCATATCCCACCTTCCCCGTGCCTTCGGATTGGGTCTTTGACTCAGCCCACGAGACTTTGGGTTGTTTATTAATTGTGTGGCCACCAACCATGCATTTCACCACTGGTGGGGAGGTGGGGTTGCCAGGTTTAACCAGATAAAAATACAGCACACCCAGTTAAATTCGAATTTCAGATAAACAGTGAAAGAATTAAAAATAAATGTTTTTGAGTATGTCTCATGCAATATTTGGGACACACTTATACTAAAAAATTATCTATTTATCTGAAATGCAAATTTAACAGGGCATCCTGTATTTTACCCAGAGGGAAGATGAAGTGTCTGGCAGATCATTTGGCCCCATGAGCCTTGGGTGGGTTTCTCCTCAGCCCTAGTGACCCCTAAAATTACCCACCCACCGACCCACCCACTGTCCCCTGACGCTTCCCCCACCCCCGGAAAAGCTGTGGCCTCCCTCTCATTTGGGGCAGGCTGTGTCCTCTTCTGTTTGTGGGCTGTTTCAGCAAGGCAGGCCAGTGAAGTGTGAGGTGACCAGAAGATGGCTGAAGGGAAAACAAAATGGCGGGCCTTTTTTTGGGAAACTGGGCCAGGGTTTGGAGGCCCTGTGCTGGTGGAGGAGAGAAGGGGTCCAGGGCGATGGTGGGAGATGAAAGCTTGGGCTGCAGCAGAGGCTTGGAGGCCTGCCACGGTGGCTCATGCCTGTAATCCCAGCACTTTGGAGGCTGAGACAGGAGGATTTCTTGAGCCCAGGAGTTCAAGACCAGCCTGGGTAACATAGTGAGATTCCATATCTTTAAAAAAAAAAAAAAAAAAAAGGCCAGGGGCGGTGGCTCACGCCTGTAATCCCAGCACTTTGGGAGGCTGAGGCGGGCAGATCACGAGGTCAGGAGATCGAGACCATCCTGCAAACACAGTGAAACCCCGTCTGTACTAAAAAAAATACAAAAAAATTAGCCAGATGGGGTGGTGGGTGCCTGTAGTCCCAGCTACTCGGGAGGCTGAGGCAGGAGAATGGTGTGAACCCGGAGGCAGAGCTTGCAGTGAGCTGAGATCGCACCACTGCACTCCAGCCTGGGCAACAGAGCGAGACTCCGTTTCAAAAAAAAAAAAAGAAGAAGAAAAAGCAAAAGAAAAATTAGGATGGACATGCTGGCTCATGCCTGTAATCCCAGCACTTTGGGAGGCCGAGGCAGGCAGATCACCTGAAGTCAGGAGTTCGAAATCAGCCTGGCCAACATGGTGAAACCCTCTCTCTACTAAAAATACAAAAAATTAGCTGGCTGTGGTGATGCATGCCTGTAATCCCACTTACTCTGGAGGCTGAGGCAGGAAAATTGTTTGAACCTGGGAGGCAGAGATTGCAGTGAGCCGAGATCGCGCCACTGCACTCCAGCCTGGTCGACAGAGCAAGACTTCATCTCAAAAAAATGAAAAGGTCGGGCACGGTGGCTCATGCCTGTAATCCCAGCACTTTGGGAGTCCGAGGTGGGAGGATTATGAGGTCAGGAGATCGAGACCATCCTGGCTAACACGGTGAAACCCCGTCTCTACTAAAAATGCAAAAAATTAGCCGGGCGTGGTGGCAGGCACCTGTAGTCCCAGCTACTCGGGAGGCTGAGGCAGGAGGATGGCGTGAGCCCACAAGGCAGAGCCTGCAGTGAGCTGAGATCGCACCACTGCACTCCAGCCTGGGCAACAAAGCGAGACTCCGTCTCAAAAAAAAAAAAAAAAAAGAAAAAAAAAATTAGGCATGGTGACCCTCGTCTGTAATCCCAGCTACTCAGGAGGCTAAGCCCGGAGGATCACTTGAGCCCAAGAGGTTGAGGCTGCATTGAGCTGCGATCATGCCACTGCACTCCAGCCTGGGTGACAGCCTTGTCTCAAAAAACAAAACAAACAAACAAACAAAGTAGGCTTAGGCCCAGGACCCCTCAGCCTGGTCTGAGGGTTCCCTCAAGGACTTGCTGTGAGGACTGAGAAAGGTCTGTGCCCGAAGACCTCCTGTCTGTCCCAGGAGAGGTGGAGGTTTGGGCCTGAGGCCTCCCTTGTCTCAGCTCCTCCGGAAGTTTCATCATGGAGACCTTCCTTCTAGGCACATGGCAAGTCAGGCAGACCTGGGCCTCGCTAGGGTGAGGCCAGCCATGGGCCAGGCCTCCTGAGGTGGCAGGGACTAGCCCTGAGAAGTGAGTACAAGGACAGGGATTAGAGCTCTCCTGGAGGGAGTCAGCAGCGTCCTCTTGGGCAGTGGGTAACCCTAAGATGGTCTTGTTGGCTAGCCCTTGGACCTGGATGCAGGAGAACATTCAAAATTGACCTTAGCCTGGAGAATCTGGGATGGATTCTTGTAGTTTATATAGGAGTCTGTGCTGGAGAGGAGCATTTGGGGCTATATTCCTACTGCTGGGAACTCATTTTTGTCCTTTCCTCCCAGGAGCCCAAGTGTAATGGGAAGAGAGAGGTGCTGAAGTCAGGGTAAGGTGACGGGGCCGCCAAGACAGGAGGCGTGGGGCACAGCCAGGGCCAGCTTTGCAGCAAGCTGGGCTGCAGTCTAGGGGTCGTGGTGATTTCTAGACCCAGTGCCTACAGGTGTCAAGAGTGAGGGTATCCGAGGGGGCCAGAGAGCCCATCTGGGGCAAGCTGTTGCTTCCCAGGGCATGTGGGCCCGGGTCATGTTTTCAAGAGTAGCCAGAAGTCTGGAATCTTATGCGAAGCCTGTTATTGTTTTGTTTTGTTTTGAAGTTTGGCAGCAGATTTAACATTTTTAAAGTACTGTGTAGGCCAAACAAAACACGTCTGCTGACCGGTTGTTTGCCACCCTAAAGTGGGGCTCAGGCGTGGTGGCTCAAACCTGTAATCCCAGCATTTTGGGAGGCCAAGGCAGGAAGATCACTTGAGCCCAGGAGGTCGAGGCTGCAGTGAGCAGTGATCGCACCACCGCACTCCAGCCTGGGCAACAGAGGGAGACCCTATCTCAAAAAAATAAAACATAGGCTGGGCAGGCCGGGCACGGTGGCTCAAGCCTGTAATCCCGGGACTTTGGGAGGCCGAGACGGGTGGATCACGAGGTCAGGAGATCGAGACCATCGTGGCTAACACGGTGAAACCCCGTCTCTACTAAAAAATACAAAAAAAAAAACTAGCCGGGCGAGGTGGCGGGCGCCTGTAGTCCCAGCTACTCGGGAGGCTGAGGCAGGAGAATGGCGTGAACCGGGGAGGCGGAGCTTGCAGTGAGCTGAGATCCAGCCACTGCACTCCAGCCTGGGCGACAGAGCGAGACTCTGTCTCAAAAAAAAAAAAAAAAAAAAAAAAAGGCTGGGCGCAGTGGCTTATACCTGTAATTCCAGCACTTTGGGAGGCCGAGGTGGGTGGGTCACCTGAGGTCAGTCAGCCTGGCTAACATGGTGAAACCCGTCTCTACTAAAAATACAAAACTTAGCCGGGCATGGTAGTATGTGCTGTAGTCCTAGCTACTCAGGAGGCTGAGGCAGGAGAATCGCTTGAACCCGGAAGGCAGAGGTTGCAGTGAGCCGAGATTGTGCCACTGCGCTCCAGCCTGGGCCACAGAGTAAGAGTCCATCTCAAAAAATTTTTAAAAATGAAAAAATAAGAAAGTGATGAGCATAGCTTCATACCCTCATTGGTGGAGGGGAGCAATGCCCCTTTTTGGGAAGGGCTATGTGTTCTGTGGTGATGGTTTTGGGGGGCAATTGTGGGAAACCTCAGCTACTCTGCTGAACCCGTGTGCCCTCCCAATGTGTCTGTGGAATCCTATGTCCTCCCGGGTGCTCACTTGGTGCCTTAAACTTGAGCTCCGCGGCCTCTCTGGGTGGCTGCTTGGCTGAGCATAGGTCCAGCCCAGAGGTAGAGTTCTTAATGTTCTTGCCTCTGTCCCGAAGCCCCCTCAATGTCCACACCTAGAAATACAGTTTCTCATCGCTGAGGTAACTTGAGAACTCGGTGAAGAGGTTGCCAGTCGGGACAAAGAGAGGCACGGAAGCCTGGCTGCATTCAGCTTGTAGCCTGTGGTGGTCTTGAGCCTCACTGGGAAGCAGCTGCAAACTTGCATCTTGGCTGATTTGCGGCCACAAAGCCCAGATCTCTGGCACACTTTCTGCCCTGAAAGGTGTCCTGTGTGTTACAAGTCAATTACTTTTTTTTTTTTTTCCCCCAAACACAATCAAACCTTGAATGGGTTGATTTACTGGGAAGCTGGTCCAGGGCTCATGAGTAATGAATGGCTTTGGCCAATCGGCATGGGGTCCTGGCAATTTGTCATTCTTCCTCCAGCTTCTGTTACCTTGGCGCTCCTTTAGAATGATTCTTGGTTTTCATGGGAAACAGAATAGCAGGAGGTGGTGTCTGGGGTCCAAGCCCAAATCTAATTCTCTTCTGCCACTTCCTATCTGTGAGACCCCAAGCTAGTGGTATAACCTCTCTGTGCATCCTGTTTCTGCATCTGTAAAAAGGGTGACAATCGTCCCCCTCTTGTAGCCTGTTGGGAATCCCAGGGAGAGAGAGTGTGTAAGTAAAGTGCTTGGCGTGGAGCCTGGCATGTAACAGCCTGGGCACACAATGGCTATTGTGATGGTTGCGCTAACAACTGAGGTTCTTCCCAGGAGTACCCTGTCTCTTCTGGACACCTTCTGATGGCTCAGAATGGAGGAGGGGAAAGGTGGGCATTGTGGTTTGTCTGCTCTGCCCACAGGAGGCAGGAGACTGGCCAGTAGACTTAAGACACCCGTCTTTCCTGCATCGTTTCTGGGTGAAAATGTGCAAGGAGGGGGAGCGGAGAGGCTGGTCTCAACAGCTGTGCTGGGTGAAGGGTTTGAGTGCTGGCTCTGGGAGAATGAGTTCACCTTCACTGCCCCGTGCCTCAGTTTCTTAATCTGTCAAATGGGGAAGTTGCCATTTCCTGCCAGACGAGCCGGCACAGTACTTGATACATAGAAGGCACTAGGAATGGCCATTGGTATAATAAGAAAAGCCGGGCCGTGGTGTCCTCTGAGGGAACACATGGGACCCGAGCAGGCAGGGTTTTTGGGGGTGAGGTGTCTGTGGTTTCGGCTGGCTGGCTTTGAGTATGCTCTGTCATCCTGCAACCCTCGTGGTGACAGGGTGGGAGTCCTGTAACCTGTCACACCAGCATGTGAGGGCCGTGTGCTCCACAAGGGGGTGACCTGAGGCTGAGTTTGGGCAGAGAGTCCAGGAAGGGTGACAGCAGCTCACGGACAGAGGTGCCTGTGCCACAGAGCATTCTTGGTTCTGGGAACTTTTGTCACTAAAATTGCTGAGGACTTGGGCAGCTATGTCGCCTGTACCAGGGGTGTGCCTGCCCCAACAGCCCCTGCTGGGGCCCTTAAATCTGCCAGCCTCCTAGCTGAGCCATCAGTGGCTCCTTGGTGGCCTCACACATCTCCTATCTGGCAGAGCCTTGATTTAGAAGCCTCGGTTCCAACCCAGCCCTGCTTCTGGGGGGCTCTCCTGAGCCTCAGTCCCCTCGGGGGTGTGGCTGCTGGGCCTTTCGGGCTGTAAGGGACAAGTGGAGTGCAGGGAGTCAAGGACAGGAGGTGGCTGGCTGTAGCAATAATCGGAACAATGACAGTGGCTCGGAGCAGAGTGGTGGGGTGGAGGAGAGGGTGGTCATTGTTATCTCCAGTGAAAACTGGTCCTGTTTGCTTCTGTGGCTTGTAAGTTTCTCCTCATCCACAAACCTGCCTCTCATAGTGGGGGGTCTGGACTTGGTCCTTCAGGCGTTTGTAATGCAGCTGGGGCGACCTTGCAGACAGGGTCACTAGGAGCCCTGAATCAGGGGTGCAGGTCCCCTCCCACCCGGCTGCCACCCACAGATTCAGGCCGTGTAACCTCCTTTCGGGCTGAGGTCACCACTCCCTGGCTCTCCTTGGCCGCCTCGAAGGGCGTGCTTCCGGCAGTGTGGGCGGCACCCCGGCTTGCCTGCTTCTGCCTCCCCAACCTCAGACACACTGCCCAGAGGGCAGGAGGAGCCCTGGGGTGTCCTTGGTGACGACTCCACCCCCGACAGGAGGAATCGGCCTGCTGGCCTGAAGGCCTCTCGGCTGCCCAGAAGGGCGCGGTTGGCCCAGTTCACTGGCTGAGTGGCATTGGCAGTGACACAGGGGGACCTGGGCCTGACTCCCGCCACCCATAGGAGTCCTTGTAATGGCAGCCCCGCCCTCAGCCTTTTTGGTGACAGCCTGGAGAGGGCAGCCACCCTGTGTGGTGTAACGGGGTGGAGAAACCAGGCTTAGATGGGTGATGTGGCCTGCCCAGGGGCTCCTGCTAGTGAGGGTGGAGCTGGGATTCAAACCCTCATCTGTGTGATCTGGAGCTTGCTCTCAGCCCCAAGGGAGTGTGGCCTGTGTCCCCCAGGGATGAAGAGTCCACAGTAACAGGCTCTTCCTCGTCCTCCTCAGGGAGAAGAAATGGGTGACCGTTGGTGACACATCCCTACGAATCTACAAATGGGTCCCTGTGACGGAGCCCAAGGTTGACGACGTGAGTATGGAGGGCTGGTCCCCTGGGGTGGGCCACCCATTCGTGCTCCTCCCACCATGCGGACGGAGGTTGTTCGCTGCTACCCACTGTGCTGGGGCTCTGGGACCAAGTGCCCCTGGGATTAGAAGGACCCAGCTTAGACTTGGGGAGGCTGCTGGACCAGTCCCCACCCCTCCTACTCCAGCCCAGAGTCTGGCCCTCAGAGCAGTGGGGGTGGGGAACATCCTGCAAGGTGTCTCTTCTTCTTCCTTTCCCTTCCCTCTCTCTTCTTTCTCTCTTTCTTTCTTCTTTCTTTTTTTTTTTTTTTTTTTTGATACAGAGTCTCACTCTGTTGCCCAGGCTGGAGTGCAGTGGCGTGATCTTGACTCACTGCATCCTCTGCCTCGTGGGTTCAAGAGATTCTTCAGCCTTAGGCTCCCAAGTAGCTGTGATTACAGGTGCGCACCACCGCATGGGCCAATTTTTTGTATTTTTAGTAGACTGGGGTTTTACCGTGTTGGCCAGGCTGGTCTCGAACTCTTGACCTCAGATGATCCACCTGCCTGGGCCTCCCAAAGTGCTGGAGTTAAAGTGTGAACCACCGTGCCTGACCTGCAAGTTGTGTCTTCTGGGCTGAGTGCCCTCCCCAGGGCTTGGCACTGTGTTTTGGGGCAGGTGTGGTGGCGCCCACAGATAGGCATGTTCTCCCCACCTTTGTGGTTCTGTTCCTGAGCCTCTGACCATCTGCCAGGCCCTGGGCTGATGCCTCACATGCGGCATCTCTGTTATTTTTCCTACTCAGCCTGTGGAGTTGATGTTTTGAACTCTTCTCTGTACAAGGGAGGACACAGGCTCAGAGAGGTGAAGCCACTTGCCTAGAGTCACACAGCTCACCTCAGAGCTGTGAATGGAGCCCAGGTCTGTCTGACTCCAAAGCGCATGTTCTCTCTGTGCTTGGAGAAGCTTCTGGTGAGTGGAGCTGGTGGTGACAGGGCCCCCCCCCCTCCCCGGCCCCCCAGGGTTAGGAAAGCCTGGTGCAGGGATGCGGGGTCTTAGAGGGCTCCAGGAGGGGTGGCGCCATCCCGACTTCCACCACTAGAGGGAGCGCGAGGCACTGTCCTGTGATGGCTGGCAACTGCCCCGAGCAGACAGGGCTCTCCAACTTAGTGGCTCCCAGGCCAGTTACCTCCAGAGACCCCTCTCATTTCCATCCCAAATCAAGAACAGTCTCCCCCATAGGCCTTTGCCCGGGCTGTTCCCCGCTGCCTGGACTGCCTTCCCTATTTACTCAAACTCAGTCCTTCTACCCGGGAAGATGGCACAGACTAACCCACATGGCTGTAGCCACTCCTGGGAGCGACATGAGGTCATGATTGGTAGATTTGGGGTGGGGGAAGTATATGGGGGTCCAGCTTCCTCCAAAAAGACAGGGGCTAAGTTTCTCCGCCCATCTTCAGTTACCTGCCCTGCAAGTCTTGGGTCTCTGAGCAGGGCTGTGGCTCCATTCTTCACCCCGTGATCACATGCTCATGCCTGAACGTGGGCCTTTGTTGTCCCTTCTGGTTCTAGCCTGGGCTCCCGGAACCACCAGAGCTGCTTTCCCCAAAGGGACTGAGCCTTAGTCTCTCTCCGCATCTCCCAGGGAAGAGCAGGGCAGGCCCCTCGAAGGCAGCTCCTGGCTCCAGCCCGTGTCTGTGCCTTGCCCGCCATTAGGTGTAGAAACCCCGGTTGCATTTGAGAAGATGTGGTCCCTGCTCTCAAGGAATTTCTAATCTCGTTGGGGGAAGATAATTATAGAATAGCATGAAACAGATATCAGGGAAGTGCCAAATGGAATGTGATCAAGGGGAAAATGTAAGCTCTGGGCCATCAGGAAGGACCTGGCAGCTCTAGGCTTCAAGGGACCGTTGGATTTGGAGGCAGACAGACCAGCCCCGATTAACCTGTGATGTTGGGCAGGTGACCCCACCTTGCTGGGCCTTAGTCCCCTCTTTTGTGTAATGGAGCAGTAACATCCAACTCGCGGTTTCTGCAACAGAGCAAAAGCAATATATCATCACAGAGAATACTGAGCCCTGTGCCGGCTGTGCAGACGGTGCCGAGAGATGCAAATTCCCTCTTCATCTGTGAACCAGGATGTGCCACGTGCCACTCCCCCACCCCCTTTCCCTCCGGGGCGATGGTTCTCAGCCTGGCTGAGCACCTGGAGAAGATGCAGATTCCTGGGCCCCACACCAGGTCGCTAAGTCTCTGCAGGTTGCGGCTGGGAACCTGCCTGGTGGAGGGAGAGCTTTTGATTGTTTTAAACGCTCAGTATCTGGTTATATCCATTTGTTACTTTAGAACTCTCGAAAATTTCATCCTTTTGAATAGGTAAAACATGTTACAAAATTCAAATTCAAAACAGTTTTTTAATTAAGACAATTTACATATCATAGAAGTCACTTTTTTTTTTTTTTTTAAGAGACAGGGTCTCTGTGCCCAGTCTGGAGTGCAATGGCAGGATCATAACTCACTGCAGCCTCGACCCACTGGGCTCAAGCAATGCTTCTATCGCTGCCTCCTGAGTAGCTGGGACTGCAGGCATGCACACCTGGCTAATTTATGTATTATTTTCATTTATTTATTCATTTATTTTTTGAGACAGAGTCTCACTCTGTTGCCAGACTGGAGTGCAGTGGCATGATCTTGGCTCACTGCAACCTCCCCCTCTTGAGTTCAAGCAATTCTCCTGCCTCAGCCTCCCAAGTAGATAGGACTACAGGCGCCACCTCCACGCCCAGCTCATTTTTGTATTTTTAGTAGAGACGGGGTTTCACCTTGTTGGCCAGGATGGTCTCAAGCTCTTGACATCATGATCCGCCTGCCTCGGCCTCCCAAAGTGCTGGGATTACAGGCGTGGGCCACCATGCCCGGCCGCACACCTGGCTTATTAATTTTTTTATTTAATAGAGACAGGGTCTGGCTGTGTTGCTCAGGCTGGTCTCAAACTCCTGGCCTCAAGCCATCTTCCTGCCTGAGCCTCCCAAAGTGCTGGGATTACAGGCGTGAGCCACCATGCCCGGCCAGCAGTCACTCTTTTAAAGTATTCAGTTCAGTGAATATATTCACAGAGTTGTGCAACTGTCACCACTGTAATTCCAGAACATTTTCATTACCCCAAAAAGGAACTTACACCCATCAGCAGTCACTCCCCATTCCCCTCGCCTGCCCCTGGCAACCACCAATCCACCTTTTGTCTGTTTGGATTTGTGTATCTTCAGATGTTACTCTTTTACTGCATATCTTTTTAAAATCTGCCTCTCATCCCTGCCTGCACCCCCCATCCCCACCCCAGTTCTCGCCCCTGGAGGCGCCCAGTGTTGCCAGGTTTTGTTTATTTTTCTAAAGGGAGCCTTCGCTCGCAAACATGCATGTAAATACACGCATGCACACACACACAGGCGTGCACACATGCGCACACACACACATTCTTTGCTTGGTGAGGCTCACATATCCTGCATCTTTCTTATATATGTATAGGCAATATTGACATATTTTAATGTGTTAGTATTTTGCAGATCACCCCATGTTAGTCTGTGAAGAACCACCGTACTCCCTGTAATTGTTGCATCGGATTTCACTGAATGAATGTACCATGATTGATTTAACGAGTCTCCTACCGTTGAGCCCAGGTTGTTTCTAACATGATTTCTGACTTCATGTGAATCCCACCAGGACCTTGGGAACTGCCCTTCCATGTCTACAGCCTTTTGTTTAAAAAAAAAAAAAAGGGCCGGGCGTGGTGGCTCACGCCTGTAATCCCGGCACTTTGGGATGCTGAGGCGGGCGGATCACGAGGTCAGGAGATCAAGACCATCCTGGCTAACACGGTGAAACCCCGTCTCTACTAAAAATGCAAAAAATTAGCCGGGCATGGTGGAGAGTGCCTGTAGTCCCAGCTACTTGGGAGGCTGAGGCAGGAGAATGGCGTGAACCCGGGAGGCGGAGCTTGCAGTGAGCCGAGATCCGGCCACTGCACTCCAGCCTGGGTGATAGAGCGAGACTCCGTTTCAAAAAAAAAAAAAAAAAAATGGAATGACCGGGCATGGTGGCTCACGCCTATAATCCAGGACTTTGGGAGGCAGAGGCAGCAGATCACGAGGTCAGGAGTTCAAGACCAGCCTGGCCAAAATATTGGTGAAACCCGTCTCCACTAAAAATACAAAAATTAGCCTGGTGTGGTGGTGAGGCAAAAGAATCGCTTGAATCCGGGAGTTGGAGGTTGCAGTGAGCCATGGTCGCACCACTGCACTCTAGCCTGGGTGACAGAGCGAGATTCTGTCTCAAAAAAAAAAAAAAGGAATGGCACAAAAAGCATCCCCACCCTCCCTCCTTTCTCCCAGGGTCTTCCCTCCTAACTCCTCCTGCACATTTGTGCTGGAGGTCGGCAGAGTACACTTTGAGAAAGGCTGCCCCAGGGGGCCTGCAGCTGGCGCAAATGAGTGACCTCTGGGTCACCTGGCATTACTTGGTACCTGCTCTGGGCTGATGGCGGCCTCTTCCCCAGATACTCTCCCTAAAAGAGGAGGCAGGTCCTGCCAGCCGGGGCGTTTCCACACTGCTGCTGCCAGTCCCAGAAACAGGCAGGCTTATTTCCCAGGGTGCCGGAGCTGGGCCAGCCTCAGAACCCTCCCCTCTGTGGGGCTCTTTGATTCCATAGTGGGCGAGATCCAGAGGCCAGTCCCTAATAAGACGTGTTCAAATGCAGGCCCAGGAAAACCGTCCGGAGGCCTGGGGGCTCCAGGAGGCTTCCGCGGAATAAAATATTCACACCACTCCCCAGGGGCTCAGAGCACGTGCACACACATGCGATCTGGTGACGTGGTTTCTGCTCCATTCTCCCCTGCAGAAAAACAAGAATAAGAAAAAAGGCAAGGACGAGAAGTGTGGCTCAGAGGTGACCACTCCGGAGAACAGTTCCTCCCCAGGGATGATGGACATGCATGGTGAGTGCCCGTGGCCTGCCAGCCTCTCCTGCCCAACCTGGGGCCTTGGCCAAGCACTCGGTCATGCTTTTGTTTCTCCAGCAGGTTTGTTCACATTCCAGGCAAGGGGTAGGAGGGCTGGGCAGGGCCCGGAGGCCTCTGTGCCAAGGAGAAGACTCAGCAGAGGAGAGCAAGTTTCTTTTCCCAGCGTACCAAGCCAAGAGACATAAACTAAGCCAGAGACATAGAAATCAGACCCTCTCCTCACCCAGGGACGAGAACCACACAGGAGAGGGTTCTGTCAGCCTCGTATGCCCAGGAAGATTGTTTGGATGTATGTTTCTTACCCCCCTCATACATTATATAAATGGCTGTGTTTCCCATTTTGTTTTGGCTGCTGGAAATCTCCAAACTGGATTTTGTTTGTTTGTTTGTTTTGGTTTGTTTTGTTTTGTTTTGAGATGGAGTCTGATGGAGTCTCGCTCTGTTGCCTAGGCTGGAATGCAGTGGCGTGGTCTTGGCTCACTACAATCTATGCCTCCTGGGTTCAAGCGATTTTTCTGCCTCAGCCTCCCAAGTAGCTGAGACTACAGATATGCGCCACCATCCCTGACCAATTTTTATATTTTTTAGTAGAGACGGGGTTCCACCATGTTGGCAAGGCTGGTCTCGAACTCCTGGCCTCAAGTGGCCTGCCCGCCACGGCCTCCAAAAGTGCTGGGATTACAGACATGAACCACCGTGCCCGGCCTCCAAACTGGATTTCTGACTTCACGTTAATCCCACCAGGACCTTGGGAACTGCCCTTCCATGTCTACAGCCTAACTCCCTTTGCTATTTAATTTCAAATGTTGTAACTTAACCAGGTACGGGGAACACACACCTGCAGTTCTAGCTCCTCGGGAGGCTGAGGCGGGAGGATCGCTTGAGCCCAGGAGTTCAAGGCTGCAGTGTGCTATGATCACACCTGAGAGTAGCTGTTGCACTCCAGCCTGGGCAATACAGTGAGACCCCATCTCTTCAAAAGGCAAAAAAACCAAAAAAGTTGTAACCTAGGTCCATCCACCAAATCCAGATGGTGCTGTGTGCCATCGTTTCCTGTTGCTGGTGTCTGTTTGTGTTTTGACCTTTTTATTTGAGAGGAAACGTGCAGATGATATGTGTACGCCTCCGTGAAATGTTCCCAAACTGCACACACCCGTGTCACCACCCAGGTCAAAACACAGAACGTTCCGAGCCGGTCCCCAGTGTCCCTCACGGGTCCTCACGGTTGTCTCCATCCACCCAAGGAAAACGCCCTCAGAAATTCAAACCTACAGCTCCTTTTTGTTTTTTGTTTTTTGTTTTTTTGTGTTTCTGGTTTTTTGGGTTTTTTTTGAGGCAGAGTCTCGCTCCTGTCACCCAGGCTGGCGTGCAGTGGTGCGATCTCAACTCACTGCAACCTCTACCTCCTGGGTTCAAGCAATTCTTCTGCCTCAGCCTCCTGAGTAGCTGGGATTACAGGCTTGTGCTACCACGCCTGGCTAATTTTCTTTTTATTTTAGTAGATAGTAGGTTTCACCGTGTTGCCCAGGCTGGTCTCCAACTCCTGGTCTCGAACACCCGCTTTGGCCTCCCAAAGTGCTAGAATTTATAGATGTGAGCCACCGCGCCCGTCCCTAAAGCTCCATGAAAATTAAGTTGGCTTTCCATGTTTGAAAATCAGTAAATCTCCATCCTGCCATCCCTTGAGAAATCAGATCTGGCAGCCCCATAGCTGTGTGCTCCCTTGAGGCAGGGGCTGCCTGGAACTGCCTGAAGCCAGAGCCGCCTTCCCTTATGAAGAGTGAGGCACCTCCAGGCCCACCTGGGTCACCCACCGCCTCTTTATCACCTGTCTGGCCTGCTAAGACAAGAGCCTGCAGCCCCTGCCTTTTTCAGTCTCTTGACCCTAATTTCAATGTCTTTGTACTTTTGACCACCAGAACCTTTGGTCCAGCCAGGTAGTAGTAGATAAATAACTAAATAAGAAACTGGAGGGGAATATTGCTTTGCTGGAGTTTCTGACCTCTCCAGACGCAAAGAAAGGCCAGCAAACCTCCCCACGTGCCCAAATTGACCTATCTGGAAAACACAGTCACCAGTTCCAAGGATAGGGGGACTGGTAGGTTTCTGAGCGGGCTTTAGAAAATCACAGTGGTGGTGGCTCACGCCTGTAATCTCAGCCCTTCGGGAGGCCGAGGCAGGTGAATCACAAGGTCGGGAGTTCAAGACCAGCCTGGCCAACATGGTGAAACCCTGTCTCTACTAAAAATACAAAAAATGGGCGCGGTGGCTCACACTTGTAATCCCAGCACTTTGGGAGGCTGAGGCAGGCGGATCACGAGGTCAGGAGATCAAGACCATCCTGGCTAACACGGTGAAACCCCGTCTCTACTAAAAATGCAAAAAATTAGCCTGGCATGGCAGCGGGCGCCTGTAGTCCCAGCTACTTGGGAGGCTGAGGCAGGAGAATGGGTGAACCCGGGAGGCGGAGCTTGCAGTGAGCCGAGATCGCGCCACTGCGCTCCAGCCTGGGCGATAGAGCGAGACTCCGTCTCAAAAACAAAACAAAACAAAACAAAATACAAAAAAACCTTGGCATGGGACCAAGCTCAGTGGTTCACACCCGTAATCCCAGCACTTCGGGAGGTCGAGTTAGGAGGATCACTTGAGCCCAGGAGCTTGAGACTAGCCTGGGCAACATAGGGAGACCTCATTTCTACAAAAAAATAATAGGCCGGGCGCGGTGGCTCATGCCTGTAATCCCAGCACTTTGGGAGGCTGAGGTGGGTGGATCACGAGGTCAGGAGATTGAGACCATCCTGGCTAACACTTTGAAACCCTGTCTCTACTAAAAATACAAAAAAATTAGCTGGCCATGGTGGCGGGCGCCTGTAGTCCCAGCTGCTTGGGAGGCTGAGGCAGGAGAATGGTGTGTACCCAGGAGGCAGAGCTTGAAGTGAGCCAAGATTGCACCACTGCTCTCCAGCCTGGGCAACAGAGTGAGACTCTGTCTAAAAAAAAAAAAAAAAAAAGATTAAAAATTAATAATAAATTTAGCTGGGTGTGGTGACATGCACCTATAGTCACAGCTACTCTGGAGGCTGAGGTGGGAGGATCACTTGAACCTGGGAGTTGGAGGCTGCAGTGAAAGGTAATTGTACCACTGCATTCCAGTCTGGGCAACAGAGCAAGACCCCATCTCTTAAAAAAAAAAAAAAATATATATATATATATATATAAAAATATATATATAAAATGATAATAAATATTTTATTTTGGGCCAGGCATGGTGGCTTATGCCTGTCATCCCAGCACTTTAGGAGGCTGAGGTGGGAGGATCATTTGAAGTCAGGAGTTAGAGACCAGCCTGGCCAATATGGTGAAATCCCATCTCTACTAAAAATACAAAAATTATTGAGTGTGGTGCTACACGCCTGTAACTTGGGAGGCTAAGGCAGGAGAATTGCTTGAACCTGGGAGGCGGAGGTTGCAGTGAGCTGAGATCATGCCACTGCACTCCAGCATGGGCGACAGAGCAAGACTCCATCAAAAAAGAAAAAATTATTTTATTTTATTCAAAAATAGAGACAGGGTCTTGCTGTGTTGCCCAGGCTGGTTTCAAACTCCTGAGTTCAAGCAATCCTCCCTCAACCTCCCAAAGTGCTGGAAGTATAGGCATGAGCCACTGTGCCCAGCCTATAATAAAAATTTGAAAAAATCTTGGCCTGTTAACAGCTAACATTTATGAAACCGTCACAACGTGCCAGGTATCATGCTAAGCATCATTGCCTCGTTTGAGTCTAATTACCAACCCCATTTTACAGACGGAGAAACTAAGGCCCAGTGAGGTGAAGTAACATGCATGATTAGCAAGTTCATAATTTGCAGTGCCATTGCTGGCATTTGAGGTCCTTTGAAGACAGAATCCAGGTTTGTGGCTGGACTTGGTGGCTCACACCTGTAATCCCAGCACTTTGGGAGGCCAAGTTGAGAGGATCATTTAAGGTCAGGAGTTGGAGACAAGCCTGGCCAAACATGGTGAAACCCTGTGTCTACTGAAAATACAAAAATTAGCTGGGCATGGTGGCGGGCACCTGTAATCCCAGCTACTCGGGAGGCTGAGGCAGGAAAATCCCTTGAACTGGGAAGGGAAGGTTGCGGTGAGCCAAGATCATGCCACTGCACTCCAGCCTGGGCAAGAGAGTGAGGCCATGTCTCCAAAAAAAAAAAGATCCAGGTTTGTGACCTGGACGAACTCTCCAGAAGAATCTAGAATGCTGAACAAACCAGGTCCCCAGCCACAGAGGCCCTGTTCACTTTCTCATTTTCATTTTCGTGCACGTGCAGCCGAAACCCAGTCAGACTGCAGTCGTGTGAATGGGAAGGTCAGGGAAAGCTGTGGGCTGGGTGAGTTTTCTGGAAGGCATCCAGTGGGAGGATGGGTACAGCAGGAGATGAAGGGAGAGGGTGGTGCCCCGGGCCCTTTAGTCCACAAGACTCAGCTGAAGTTAGCCCAAGTATTGGTGTCACGCTGTTACCAGGCTACCAGGCTAGACCAGACATTAAACATTAGTGCTCATTGTCATTCATTAACACAGCCTCACAACCTCAGGAACCTATGGGGCCAGCTTCTTGCACACGTGCTTGCTGTAGGAAGAAAGTTTAGATTTTCTCGAGGGAGAAATTGGGGAGCATACATCCTTTTTTTTTTTTGGTTTAAGTCCCAGAATTCACAAGAGGATGCTTTTGTGTAACGAGCACCCCAGAGTACAGTTAAAATCAGATCCAGGTCACCTGTGTGGGGCCGCCTGACTGCCTGGTGCTTCCTTGGCAGGTTGAGGTAGAGGAGGGACATGGGGCTGGGAGTTGGGCAGATGGGTCCAGCAAGTGGCTTTGCTGCTCCCAGCCTCAGTTTCCCCCTCTGGAAAGTGAAGGTGGTAACGGCACCTTTCCAGCGAGTTGTGGGGAGGATTCCACGAGGTGACCATAAATGCTTTTGCCTAGTGCCTGGCACGGTGGCAGGTGCCCAGATCTGTGGGGATGTCTCTGTCTCCTTCTCATGTTTACAAAAGTGGCCGTCGCCCTGGCTGCAGCATGGCCCCCAGAAAGGCTGCTTCATATTGTGTTGGTTTTGAAACCTCCACTTGGGTCTCTGCTGTTTCAAACGACTCTCCTAGGTTGGGCATAGTGGCTCAGGCCTATGATCGCCGTGCTTTGGGAGGCCAAGACAGGAGGATCACTTGAGCCCAGGGGGCCAAGACAGCCTGGGCAACATAGTGAGGCCCCATCTCTACAAAAAATTTAAAAATTAGCCAGATGCAGTGGCACATGCCTGTGGCCCCAGCTACCCAGGAGGCAGAGGCAGGAGGATAGCTTGAGCCTAGAAGTTCAAGGCTGCAGTGAGCTATGATTCTGCTGCTGTACTCCAGCCTGGGTGACAGAGCAAGACCCTGTCTCTAAAAATAAAAAATACATAGATGGCTGGGCGTGGTGGCTCACTCCTGTAACCCCAGCATTTTGGGAGGTTGAGGTGAGCGGATCACCTAAGGTCAGTAGTTCAAGAGCAACCTGGCCAACACGGTGAAACCCCGTCTCTACTAAAAAATAGTAACAATAACAAAAATTAACTGGGCATGGTGGTGCATGCCTGTAATCTCAGCTACCTGGGAGGCTGAGGCATGAGAATCGCTTGAACCAGGAGGTGGAGATTATAGTGAGCCGAGATCGCGCCACTACACTCCAGCCTGGGTGACAGACTCCATCTCAGAAAACTAAATAGAGTGACTATGTGCTTGAGAAGGGGGTGCAGGACAAGGGGAGGTGCAGCCTGGGCCCCAGCTCTGCCCGCAGCCCCACTGTGGATGCCATTGCCAATTACCCCTTCTCTTTCTTCTTTGTATTGTAAAGGGTTTTGTTGTCAAGAACAGTAGAGAGGGGAATACAATCCCCCTATACACTCCACTTTGATTTTCATGAATATGATGCCATATTTGTCTCATCTATTTTTTCAATGTGTTAAATTTTTGTAATTAAAATATAATTCACCTATAAAAAATACACAGCTAGTGGCCAGGTGTGGTGGCTCACACCTGTAATCCCAGCACCTTGGGAGGCTGAGGTGGGCAGATCGCCTGAGGCCAATAGTTTAGACCAGCCTGGCCAACATGGTGAAACCTGTCTCTACTAAAAATACAAAACTCAACCAGGTATGGTGACAGGCGCCTGTAATCTACTTGGGAGGCTGAGGCAGGAGAATTGTTTGAACCCGGAAGGCGGAGGTTGTAGTGAGCCCAGACTGCACCATTGCACTCCAATCTGGGCAACAGAGCGAGACTCTGTCTCAAAAAAAAAAAAAAGTGTAAAAGTTCAGAGCATCCTAACACTGGCCTGCAGCCTGCACTGAAGCATTTTCTGGTAAATTTCCCTGCCTCATGACATTCAAGTCTGCACCTAAACGTCACAGCATGCATTGCTAAAAACAGGATGTTTCTACATACCCACTGTCCCATGATCATTTCTAACTAAATTAACCAACAGTTCCTTAATAGCTTTTAAAACCCAGACCATATTCAAATTCCCCAATTGTTCCAAAGTGTTACAGCTGGCACCTTCGAAACAGGATGCAAATAATTTCCATACATCATATTTAGTCGAGTCTCCTAGCTTTCTTTATTCTAAAATCATCTCCCCTCCCCCACTTTTTTTGAATTTTTTTTTAATATGATACTGACTTTAAGGGAGTGGACCATGTGTCCCGTGGAATGTGCCATCTCCCGCTGTCTCTCTCTCCCTTTTATTTCCTATCAAGTGGAACTCGGCTCCGGGCTGCATCAGTCAGACAGAACGTCTTGGCAGCCCCGCCTCACGGACCATGCCATGTCTTCCGTATCGCTTCTCTGCCAGACACACAATGCATCTGGTTTCCACACCCAGAATGAGGCCTCAAATGTCCCCCCAAGATTGTAAATATGTGAGGCCACCGTCCCCAGCTGGCTGCCTGCAGACACAGGGTACAGTTGGCTCAGTGTGGGGAAGGTCAGGCCAGCGCCGGAATTCTTTGCCTCTCTGGACACATGGGATGGCTGTGGTGCTTGGGTGGATGGGGGTGGGGGCGGGAGTGAGCTCAGGGGTCCCAGGAGGAGGAGTATCCAGTATCCAGACCCCTACCGCATGGCCGGGTGCAGTGGCTCATGCCTGTAATCCCACCACTTTGGGAGGCCAAGGTGAGCAGATCACCGGAGGTCTAGAGTTCAAGACGGGCCTGGCCAATGTGGTGAAACCCTGTCTCTACTAAAAATACAAAAGTAACCAGGAGTGGTGCCTGTAATCCCAGCTACTCGGGAGGCCGAGGCAGGAGAATCACTTGAACCTGGGAGGAGGAGGTAGTGAGCTGAGATTGCACCACAGTCCTCCAGCCTGGTTGACACAGTGAGATCCATCTCAAAAAAAAAACAAAAAAACCGATAACCAGGCCCCTCCCCGGTGGGAGAGCTGCTGTGGGGTTCCGGGCATTGAGGCACAGGGATGCTGAGTCCTCCGACCTGCCCGTCCTTGGCAGCTGTGGGATTTCATCCTGTGGTTCTGTTCCCACACCCCACAGACGACAACAGCAACCAGAGCTCCATCGCAGATGCCTCCCCCATCAAACAGGAGAACAGCAGCAACTCCAGCCCCGCTCCAGAGCCCAACTCGGCTGTGCCCAGCGACGGCACCGAGGCCAAGGCAGACGAGGCCCAGGCTGATGGGAAGGAGCACCCAGGAGCTGAAGGTACGTGGCCTCTGGAGGCGGCTCTGACGGCCTCCCTGTAACCGGCCTTCAGGCAGTCTGTGGCTAGGTGTTCCAGGAGGCCCTGTCATGTGCCAGCTGCAGCACGGAGACAGTAAAGAGAGGTGACACCTGGAGTACATGGTCTCATGGGGGAATTTAAAAAATCAGACAGGCCAGGTGCATTGGCTCATGCCTGTAATCCCTGCACTTTAGGAGGCCAAGGTGTGAAGCCTGCTTGAGCCCAGGAGTTCAAGACCAGCCTGGGCAACATAGCAAGACCTCATCTCTACCAAAAAAAAAAAAAAAAAATTAGCCAAGTGTGGTGGCACACAGCTGTGATCCCAGCTACTCAGGAGGCTGAGGTCAGAGGATAACTTGAGCACAGGAAGTCAAGGCTACAGTGAGCCGTGATCATGCCTCTGCAC
The DNA here is from genome assembly GCF_008728515.1 of Papio anubis. Lineage (NCBI taxonomy): Eukaryota > Metazoa > Chordata > Mammalia > Primates > Cercopithecidae > Papio > Papio anubis. Next base: position 116,433,226 of record NC_044984.1, read on the forward strand.
TCCAGCCTGTGTGACAATAAGACCCTGTCTCAAAAATAAGTAAATAAATAAAAATCAAACAATCGGCCAGGCATGGTGGCTCACACCTGTAATCCTAATGCTTTGGAAGGCTGAAGCGGGAGGATCACTTGAGGCCAAGAGTTTGAGACCAGTCTGGGCAGCATAGCAAGATCCTGTCTCTACAAAAAAATGTTTTAAAATGAGCCGGGCATGGTGGCATGTGCCTATCTGTGGTCCCAGCTACTCAGGAGGCTGAGGTGGGAGTATCCCTTGAGCCCAGGAGTTGGAGGCTGCAGTGAGCCGTGATCACACAACTGAACTCCAGCCTGGGTGACAGAGTGAGACCCTGGCTCAAAATATAATTATATTAATAAAAATGTTTAAATATATTTAAAAATCAGACAACCTAGTATTAGGGAGAGAAGTGTGGTGGAGAATTATAAAGTCGGAAAGGGATGGGGGTGGGGGGTCTTGCTGAATGACCAGGGGAGTTGCAATTTTAAATGGGGTGGTCAGGGGCAGCCTTTGAACAAGACGAGGCTCAGACTGGGCAAGTGAGCAAGCCGTATGGGGATCTGGGAGGAGAGCAGTGTGGGCAGAGGGAAGAGTGAGTGAGGAGCTGGAAAATAAGACGGGGACTGGGTGCAGTGGCTCACACCTGTAATCGCAGCACTTTGGGAGGCCAAGGCAGGCGGATCACTTGAGGTCAGGAGTTCTAGACCAGCCTGGCCAACATAGTGAAACCCCGTCTCTACTAAAAATACAAAAATTAGCGGAGAGTGGTGGCATGTGCGTGTTTGAATCCCAGCTACTCAGGAGGCTGAGGCAGGAGAATCACTTGAACCTGGGAGGTGGAGGCTGCAGTGAGCCGAGATTGTGCCATTGCACTCCAGCCTGGGCGACAGAGTGAGACTGTGTCTCAGAAAATTAAAATAAATAAATAAATAAATAAATAAGATGGGGTCAGATAGGAGGCGGCGCCTCAGGTGTGGGGGCCTCGTAAGGCCACTGCCTGGGTTTTCATGGTAAGACGGGAGCCACTGGGGGCTTGGGTGACACAATCTGAAGGATTAAGAACAGATGATGGGGTGATTGTGTGAGAGTGTGTGTGTGTGTGTTTATTGTGAGTCTCCACAGGAAAATGGAAAGAACAGCATCATACTGTCCCGTATCTCCACCTGCTGCATTTGGCAGTTATTGGCTTTTGGGGTGTTTTTGCTTTGTCTGTATTTTTTCTGGGACCATTTGAAAGTAAGTCACAGATCTCAGAACATTTCATCCCTAAACATGTTGTCAGCACGTGTCTTTCAAAAATAAAGACATTCTGGGCTGGGCACAGTATGTGCTTATACTTACAATCTCAGCACTTTGGGAGGCCGAGGCAGGAGGATCTTTTGAGCCCAGGAGTTCGAGACCACCCTAGGCAAGAAGACAAAACCCCATCTCCACAAAAAATATAAAAATGAGCCCGGCATGGTGGTACGCGCCTGTCGTCCCAGGAGGATCGACTGAGCCTGAGAGGTTGAGGCTGCAGTGAGTCATGATTGTACCACTCCAGCCTGGGTAACAGGGTGAGACCCTGCTGGAAAAAAAAAAAGAAAAAAAGACATTCTCTTGCAGGATTACAAATAGCGTGATTGCATCTAAGAAAAGGAGCAGCAGTCCGGATGGTCTAACATGGAGGTATAGTCTGAAGGTTGGGGAGAGCCCGTGTTGGGCAGTACATAGGGGGGTGTGGACCCGAGGGTCACTTTGGGCACCTGGAGGGAGAGGCAGTGGCTGAGCGGGTCTATGGAGGGCAGGCCAGGTCTGGAGCGCCTTGCACACCCACGAGGAGCTGGCGAGCATGGAATGTGGAGTGGCAGATGTGACCAGCCTGCAGCCGGGGCCACCCCAGGACTCAGCGTGTGTGTGTCCTGGGAGCAGCCAGTGTGGTTCTAGGAGAAAGGCCGTCCCCTGCTGCACAGCTGATCCGCACGCCTGTGCAAGGAGGCTCTGGGCTGGTGCCAGGGTCCCAGTCACAGCTGCACTCCGCCTCCTGCACCCCAAGAAGCCATAGGTCAGCGGGGAAGACAGACACCAGCACCAAGGACTCATTGGCAGAGTTGCAGACAGACGCTGCAGGCAGATTCCAACCAGCCCATGGTGTGAGGGTCTGGCCGTATAGAACCCCGCAGTATCATTTTTTAAATTTGAATGTGATGTCAAATTTTAAAACTTGAGCTTAAAACAGGATTGATTTCTAGCTTCTTTTGAAAAATCAGCTTTGACAATGTCGGGCCTGCTTTTCCCTGGGGCAGTTACCAGCCGAAGCAGAAGAGACTCTTCCTATTGTCTCTCCAAACCAACGCCAAAGGGCGCTTGCCCTGTATTACCTCATGGCCACTCTTGTTTTTCTTATTGTAGATTTTAAAAAGAAAATTAAGATATTTCTTGTTTTTTTTTTTTTTTTTCCCCCCCAGACAGAGTCTTGCTTTGTCACCCAGGCTGGCGTGCAATGGTGCGATCTCGGCTCGCTGCAACCTCCGCCTCCCAGCTTCAAGCAATTCTCCTGCCTCAGCCTCCTGAGTAGCTGGGATTACAGGTGTCCACCACCACGCCTGGCTACTTTTTCTACTTTTAGTAGAGATGGGGTTTCACCATGTTGGCCAGGCTAGTCTCAAATCTCCTGACCTCGTGATCCACCCGCCTCGGCCTCCCAAAGTGCTGGGATTACACATGTGAACCACCACACCTGGCCTATTTCTTGGTTTTTGTTTGTTTGAAATGGGGTCTCACTCTATTGCCCAAGCTGGAGTGCAGTGGTACAATCTCAACTCATTGCAGCCTTGAACTTTTGGGCTCAGGTGATCCTCCTGCCTCAGTCTCCCAAGTAACTGGGACTACAGACGTGCACCACCAGGCCCTGGTAATTTTTATAGTTTTTTTGTCCAGATGGGGTGTTGCTATGTTGCCCGGGCTGGTCTTGAACTTCCGGGCTCCAGTGATCCTCCCACTTTGGCCTCCCAAAGTGCTGAGATTACAGATGTGAGCCACCATACCCAGCCAAGATGTTTCTTGAAGCTATTTCTCTATCAAAAGTGGAGGAAGAAAGTGGAAAAGAAAAAAGAAAAAGACTGGAGAGGCTTTTTTTTTTTTTTTTTTTTTTAATTTTTAGATGGAGTTTCGTTCTTGTAGCCCAGGCTGGAGTGCAATGGTGCAATCTCGGTTCACCACAACCTCCACCTCCTATGTTCAAGCGATTCTCCTGCCTCAACCTCTTGAGTAGCTGGGATTACAGCCATGCGTCACCATGCCCAACTAATTTTGTATTTTTAGTAGAGACGGGGTTTCTCCATGTTGGTCAGGCTGGTCTCGAACTTCCGACCTCAGGTGATCCGCCTGCCTCGGCCTCCCAAAGTACTGGGATTATAGGTGTGGGCCACCACGCCTAGCCTGAGAAGGCTATTTTTTCTTTTTAGGAAAACTGGGAAAGTATATATTTGAAGAGAGTATTTCTTAACATTTTATTTGTGAAGCTTATCTATGTCTGAATCAAACAGCCCACTTGACTCATTTGTGGTATTGCCTGGCCCCTGATGGGGCTTTTGAGTTCATAGTCACTGCTGTGATGGACACAGTAAAAAAGGGATTTGGAGGGCCACCAGAAAGGCTTGCTGGAGGAATTGAATTGCTGTCTTGACCTGGTATTAGAAAGGAGGCAGGCTGGCTGGGCATGTGGCTCATGCCTGCAATCCCAGCACTTTGGGAGGTCGAGGTGGGTGAATCTCTTGAGCTCAGGAGTTCGAGACCAGCCTGAGCAACGTGGTGAAACCCTGTCTCTACAAAAAATTAAACAATTAGCTGGACGTGGTGGTACATGCCTGTGGTCCCAGCTACTTGGGAGGCTGAGGCAAGGATCACTTGAGCCCAGGAGTTTGAGACCAGCCTGGGCAACATGGTGAAATCCCATCTCTACAAAAAAATACAAAAATTAGGCAGGGGGAAGTGGCTCACACCTGTAATCCCAGCACTTTGGGAGGCTGAGGTGGGTGGATCACCTGAGGTCAGGAGTTCGAGACCAGCCTGCCCAACAAGGCGAAACCCCATCTCTACTAAAAATATAAAAAATTAGCTGGGTGTGGTGGCAAGTGCCTATAATCCCAGCTACTCGGGAGGCTGAGGCAGGAGAATTGCTTGAACCCAGGAGGTGGAGGTTGCAGTGAGCCAAGATCACGCCACTGCACTCCAGCCTGGGCAACAAGAGTGAAACGTCTAATATATATATATACACACACACACACACACACACACACACATATATATACACAAAAATTAGTGGAGTGTGGGGGCATGCGCCTATAGTCCCAGCTGCTCAGAATGCTAAGGTGGGAGGATTGCTTGAGCCCAGGAGGTGGAGGTTGCAGTGAGCATGATTGTCCCACTGCACTCCAGCCTGGATGACAGAGCACGACCCGGTCTTAAAAAAAAAAAAAAAAAGAAGAAGAAGAAGAAGAAAGTAAGAAACTGTGGTGTGGCAAGACCACAGAGCTCAAAATAGGGAGTGTTGGGAAGGAAAGCTGGAAATAACAGGAATTTGGAAGCCTCCCTCACTCAATGGGGTGAGCAACTGGCTCTTCAAATATGCTGGCGGCGGGGCACGGTGGCTCACGCTTGTGTTCCCAGCGCTTTGGGAGGCTGAGGTGGGTGGATCACCTGAGGTCGGGAGTTTGAGACCAGCCCGGCCAACATGGTGAAACCCCATTTCTACTAAAAATACAAAACATAGCCCGGCGTGGTGGTGCTCACTTGTAATCCCAGTTTCTTGGGAGGCTGAGGCAGGAGAATAGCTTGAACCCAGAAGGCAGAGATTGCAGGTTCATGCCATTCTCCGTATCAACTGTAATGGTTTCCGTCAAGTCTGTGACTGTGCCATAATTTATTTGAATAGTCCCTTAGTGATGGTCACTTAGGTGTTCCCGCCTTTTGTTTTGCACATGCAGTCCTGCGGGGAGTCTGGTACCCTCATCTCTCTGCATCTTTGCCCAGGTGCAGGTGGCTCTGCAGGCTACGTCCCTGGAAGTGGAAGCGTTTAGGCAGAGGCTGCATGCACTCAGAATGTCCAGAATGTCACAGGTTCTGCCTGACTTTCTTCCCAAGAAGTCGTGGGTAGAATGACGCCACTAGTGCAGGGGCTCTCAGGCTTGGCAACCCTGGCATTTGGGGCCAAATCATTCTTGTTTTTTCTTTTTTTGAGACGGAGTCTTGCTCTGTCACCCAGGCTGGAGTGCAGTGACGCAGTCTGCAGGGCTCGCTGCAACCTCCGCTTCCCAGGTTCAAGCGATTCTCCTGTCTCAGCCTTCTGAGTAGCTGGGACTATAGGCATGCATTTGCCATCACACCTGGCTAATTTTTGTATTTTTAGCGGAGACAGGGTTTTACCATGTTGCCCAGGCTGGTCTCAAACTCCTGACCCCAGGTGATCCGCCCACCTCAGCCTCCCGAAGTGTTGGAATTACAGGCGTGAGCCACCGCTTCCAGTCTCGGATCCGTCTTTACGTGGGGGGCCATCCTGTGCATTGTGGGACATTGAGCAGCCTCCCTGGCCTCCGCCAAAATGTTTCCAGTTGTTAACCAATGTCCCCGGGGCGGGGGGAGTCACCCCTGCTGAGAGCCAGTGCCCTAGCGGCTTTGTCATAGCGCTGGGAGAGATGGGGGCTGTGGTCACATCCAGGTGGACACTCACCAGCTGTATGGCCTTGGGCAGGCAACATCACCCCCACACACCCTCCTACTTCCTTGTTTGTAAAATGGGACAACCAGCCGCTCGGGAGGCTGAGATGGGAGTATCACTTGAGCCTGGGAGGTGGAGGCTGCAGTGAGCCATGGTGGTGCTCATTCCAGCATGGGCGACAGAGCGAGACCCTGTCTCAAAATAAAATAAAATGGGATGAGCAGGAGCCGCCTCCCTCGCCGGGAGTGAAGAGGGCGAGAACACCAGCAAAGTGCTTAGCCTGGAGCTGGGGCTTAGGAGGAGAGTCTGGTAGCTGCGGGGTTGCCTTGTCCGCCCTTCTGTTGGGGGAGTGATTGCGGGGGTCCCAAGGACCGACGTGGGCTTCATCTGCAGCTGTGTTCCTCCTTCTTTCCCATCCTGTTTTTTTCTGGCCATGGCCTTGTTTCTCCCATGTTGGAGTGTGTGTCTCCTTTGCTCTAGAAGCCAGATTTGAGCTCCGCAGCAGGAATTCTGTTTTGAGTTAGTGTGTCCAGTTAGTTGCTACTTTCTCGCTACCACCACCAGATGCTAAATTGGTGGGACCCAGGTGGGAGCCACACCAGGGCCCTCTCTGGCCACCCTAGGCCCCCCGGGCCTGCACGGCTGCCCTGCACTGCTCAGCCAGGCTCCACCTGCCCTCTGCCCGAGCTGCCCGTGGGAAGGACACAAGGATAGACCCGTGTGGCCTTCCCAGGTGGGTGCGTGCTCTCTGCCGGGACGGGGCAGGTTGGCCACCAGCTGTTGACCTTGCTTTGAACTTGTTTACTGCTATGTGAGTTCAGGGAATGACATAATTCCTGTCCAAGCTCCCTGGACTAAATTTAGACCCCAGGAAAATAATTTTCCCTGGGTGAGTTCCAGCACCGCGGCTCCCAGAGAATCGGCTGCCTCCCTGAGCTCCTGAATGCTCTGTGGGTTCCAAGGCCGGTTCTCACCAAGCTCTGGGGTCTGGCTCTCAGGGGAGGCCTCTGCCGGGCACCTCTCTGCCCAGCATGGGTCAGCGTGAGTCTCTGGGCAACTGGCCACCTTCATGATTTCTAAGCCTACATCTGGGGCACCCACCTCCCCCACCACTCTGCAGAGCCTGCTGTGCTGGGCAGAAAAGGAGCTGTGGTCAGAGATGCAAAGCCACAGATGGGCAACTTTCCTAGGTCGGTAAAAACTTAATGTTTATGTTAAAGCAAACATGTATTATGAAATAGAGTGTAACATTAACATGATTTCTCTCTCTCTCTCTTTTTTTTTTTCTTTTGAGACAAAGTCTCACTCTGTCACCCAGGCTGGAGTGCAGTGGTGCGATTTTCGGCTCACTGCAACCTCTGCCTCCTGGGTTCAAGTGATTCTCCTGCCTCAGCCACCCGAGTAGTTGAGATTACAGGCACCCGCCACCACACCCAGCTACTTTTTGTATTTTTAGTAGGGTTTCACCATGTTGGCCAGGCTGGTCTCAAACTCCTGACCTCAAGTGATCTGCCTGCCTTGGTCTCCCAAAGTACTGGGATTACAGGCATGAGCCACCATGCCTGGCCTGGCCCCTTTCTTTTAAAAAATAAATAAATAAACTAGAGATGAGATTTCACTATATTTCCCAGGCTAGTCACAAACTCCTGAGCTCAAGCGATCTTCCCGCCTTGGTCTTCCAAAGTGTTGGGATTACAGGTGTGAGCCACTACACCTGGCTGATTTTTCTTTTTATTGAGATGAAATTCACATAAAATTAACCATGTTAAGTGAATAATTCACTGACAGTACACTCACAAGGTTGTGCAACCACCACTTCTCTCTGGTTCCAAAATGTTTTAATCACCCCAAAAAGAAATCTTGCACCCAGCAGCAATCATTCCCCACTTCTCCCTTCCCCCGCGACGGTGGGTCCCCACCCCAGGCAACCACGAAACTTTCTGTCTTCATGGGTTCGTCTATTCTGGACTTTTCATATAAATGGAATCATATACTCTATGACCTTTTGTGTGTGACTTCTTCTCACTCAGCATGATGTTTTCTTTCTTTTTTTGTTGTTGTTTTGTTTTTTGTGGTTTGTGTTTTGTTTTGTTTTGGAGACAGAGTCTTACTTTGTCACCCAGGCTGGAATGCAGTGGCATGGTCTTATCTCACTGCAGCCTCTGCCCCCTGGGTTTATGGGATTGCCTTGGCCTCCCAAGTAGCTGGGACTACAGGCACATGCCACCACATCTGGCTAATTTTTGTATTTTTTTAGTAGAGAGGGGGTTTTGCCATGTTGGCCAGGCTGGTCTCAAACTCCTGACCTCAGGTGATCCGCCCACCTCAGCCTCCCAAAGTGCTGGGATTACAGGTGTGAGCCATCGCGCCCAGCCTGTTTTTGTTGTTGTTGTTGTTGTTGTTGTTGTCATTTTTTGAGACAGTCTTACTCTGTCACCCAGGCTGGAGTGCAGTGGCGCGATCTCGGTTCACTGCAACCTCCACCTCCCAGGTTCAAGCCATTCTCCTGCCTCAGCCTCTGAGTAACTGGGATTACAGGCATGCACCACCACGCCTGGCTAATTTTTGTATTTTTAGTAGAGACGGGGTTTCACCATGTTGGCCAGGCTGGTCTTGAACTTCTGACCTCCAGTGATCTGCCTGCCTTGGCCTCTCAAAATGGTGGGATTACACGCGTGATCCACCGCGCCTGGCCAGGGCTCCTAGTCTGAGGAGTAACAGTGTCAACCCTGCTCAGCCTCCCTGGGAAGGAGGGTCTTGCTGTTCCGTTCCCCCATCCTCCGTGCCCCGGGCCCTGTACTATCTTCTTCTTCCCATCTTGCCTGCTTGCTTTTAAACTGAAGTGTGGGTTATTTTCCCCTTTTATTCCTCTGCCTCAGAAACCCCAGTAAAGAAGTCTTGGTTGCGGCCGGGCGCGGTGGCTCAAGCCTGTAATCCCAGCACTTTGGGAGGCCGAGACGGGCGGATCACGAGGTCAGGAGATCGAGACCATCCTTGCTAACACGGTGAAACCCCGTCTCTACTAAAAAATACAAAAAACTAGTCGGGCGAGGTGGCGGGCGCCTGTAGTCCCAGCTGCTCGGAGGCTGAGGCAGGAGAATGGCGTGAACCCGGGAGGCAGAGCTTGCAGTGAGCTGAGATCCGGCCACTGCACTCCAGCCTGGGCGACAGAGCGAGACTCCGTCTCAAAAAAAAAAAAAGAAGTCTTGGTTGCACAGGCATTCTCTAGGAGTAGTTTAGCATGCTTTTCAACATCAGGGTACCATGGTGTCGGGCCTTGGGTAGGATTTTTGCTGCCCCTTCATGAGTGTCAGGCTCTGTGTCCAGTAAGCTTTAGGAAAAACCACTGCCGCCACTGCCTCCTCCCAAACTGCACCCACCCCCCGCCCCATCCAGCCTGCACCTTCCTTCTGCTAAAGAAAGTTGGGGTGGAGCAGCAGGAAGACTGAGGCACGAGAAATCACCCAAATAACTGGGTTCATTCTACAGGTGATTGCTTGATGGAATGGTGTGCAGCCATCTTGTAAGCTCTGATATTTAAAGAATCTTTAAAGACGTGAAGAACTCCTCCGAAATACCATGTGACCCCCATTTGGGAAGAGGAGAAAATTTGTATGCAATGGAGGGAGGGAAAACTGTAAAGATGGGCATTAATTCTCTAAAGCATTAGTGGGGTGGTCCCTGGGTGGTGACAGGTGATTTTTAACTTTATTTTTTTTTTCTGTATCTTCTGTTTCCTGCAATGATCAGTCATTGCTCTGGCAATCGGAAAAATACCCATACTATTATTATTATTATTATTATTTTGAGACAGAGTCTCGCTCGGTCCCCCAGGCTGGAGTGCAGTGGCGCGATCTCAGCTCACTGCAATCTCCGCCTCCCGGGTCCTCGCCATTCTCCTGCCTCAGCCTCCCAAGTAGCTGGGACTACAGGCGCCTGCCACCTCGCCTGGCTAATTTTTTGTATCTTTAGTAGAGATGGAGTTTCACCGTGTTAGCCAGGATGGTCTCCATCGCCTGACCTCCTGATCCGCCCACCTCAGCCTCCCAAAGTGTGGGATTACAGGCGTGAGCCACCGTACCTGGCCAAATACTCATATTATTAAGAGAAATGTTTACAAAAGGTTAGTTACCTCTGATGTTCCCCAGGAGGAGAGGGCAGGCTCTTTAAAGGAGGAGGACGAAGCCACCTTGGCTGAAGGAGAGAGGAATTGACAGCCATGATTGTTGGTGCGCACTGCGGCCGCCAGGGGGTGCTGGGTGCACGCAGCACGGAGACTGCAGCCTCCTCCCGTCGCCTCCCAGGGCCCTCAGCAGCTAAGTGTGCAGGAGAGGGTTGCAGACACCAGGGTCCGTGTGTGGCTTGGCTGCTGGAAACAGCGCCACTGAAAAATCGACAGGAGAGTCCCCAGCCCTCCAGCCCTCCAGCCCTCCAGCCCTCCAGCCCTCCAGCTCATTGTAGCCTTCAAAGACCCCTGGCCCCAAAACTACGCGATTCAAGGTATTTTTAGTATTTGGCCCATCCGGCCCCGCCTCTCACGTGTCTGAAAATAGCTCCTGTCCTCTTGCTCTTCCCTCAGACGCTTCTGATGAGCAGAACTCACAGTCCTCGATGGAACATTCGATGAACAGCTCAGAGAAAGTAGATCGGCAGCCGTCTGGAGACTCGGGTCTGGCCGCAGAGTCGTCTGCAATCTCTCAGGTACCTCGCTCGAGGTCTCAGAGGGGCAGCCAGATCGGCCGGGAGCCCATTGGGTTGTTGGGGGTACGTTGAAAGGTGTTTCGTCATTGTGTTTTGTTGTTTTGTCGTTGGACCGTTGGAACTGTCATTTGTCCATCAGGCGATGTCCATGAACACAGTCCTGGGCTCTGCCTTGGGCTCTGGGGCCAAGGGATAATGAGACTCGTGGCCTCTGCCCTCAAGGAGCCTCTGGGTCGGAGGAGGATGAAGGGACTTGAACCCAGCCTCAGCTGCCGCGTTTTGTCTGTTCGGGTTCACAAAAGCATTGCCTCATCTCAGTGATCCGCAGATAGGTGAGCTTTAGAGCTGGGAAGACAAGACTTCAGAAACCTAAGTGGTGGCGCCTCCTATGGAGTGGTGCCGCTGACCCCACTTGCACCGCGTGGGCCCCTCTCCAGGGCATCACTCTGTGTTGGAATCTGGTCTGAATGACTCAGCACAGGTGCAGTGGGGCTTGGTGGTTAGGAGCAAACCTCCCAGAGTCGGGCCCAAGTTTTAATCCCAGCTCCCAAAATGGGATCACAGAACTGTCTTAGGGCCACCGTGAGGATTCGATGGGAGAACATAGGTAAAACTTAGCATGGAGTAGACACGAGATGCAGAATTGCTATTGGCCATGACCACTATTAGGATTTTTCACTGTAAATCTAGACTCTTTTTTTTTCCTTCGAGACAGAGTCTCACTCTGTCACCCAGGCTGGAACGCAGTGGCATGATCTCGGCTGACTCCGACCTCCACCTCCTGGGTTCAAGCAATTCTCTTGCCTCAGCCTCCCAAGTAGCTGGGATTACAGGTGCCTACCACTATGCCCAGCTGATTTTGTATTTTTAGTAGAGATGGGTTTCACCATGTTGGCCAGGCTGGTCTCAAATTCCTGACCTCAAATGATCCACCCCCTCAGCCTCCCAAAGTGCTGGGATTACAGGCGTCAGCCACCACGCCCAGCAACTTCAAAATCTTTAAACCCTTTGATCGGCAGCTCCTGTTCCAGGAACTCACCCTGTGGAACCCCCTCCACATGCCCTAGCACAAAGGGGCTGCTTAGGGAAATCGGGTCTTGTCTGAGACAGACTAGGGTTCAGCCGTTTCGAAGAGCATGGTTGGGCCTTCCAGGTTCTGATAAACATTCCTGCAGTGTGCAGTGAGAAAAGCAAGCTGCAGATCCAGCAGGCGTAGCATGAGCCCATCTGGTTAAAAACAGTAGAAACCAAAGCCTGGTGATTTATATTAAGACCAAGGTTGTTGGCTGGGATCTCTGGGCCTCTTGAGCTCAGAGAAGAAAAGCTCAGCTTGAAACTTTGATCCATATCCTGAGAGTATGCAGTGCTCCCCCGGCAGTACCTGGAAATACCAGGTACTGGTATTTGGGGGACCATTCTCACATCGCCCCCACTACCCCCACTCTTGCTTCCAGGAGACCCAGACCTAAAATTGGGCCTCTTCCACCATTGTCACAGGCACACTGACACACATACTGTCCATGGAGCTAGGTGTGAGTGACATGGGGATATACTCCAGTAAAGCAGACAGCCTGACATTTCAAGCGACACATTTTTGGCAGGGTGCAGTGGCTCACATTTGTAAGCCCAGCACTTTGGGAGGCTGAGGCAGGTGGATCACTTGAGGCCAGGAGTTCAAGACCAGCATGCGCAACATAGCAAGACCCCTGTCTCTCCAAAAGAAGAAAAACAAAATTAACCAGGCGTGGGTGGTGCGCACCTATAGTCCCAGCTACTCTGGAGGCTGAGGCGGGAGGATCACTTGAGCCTGAGAGTTCAAGGCTGCAGTGAGCTCTGATCATACAACTGCACTCCAGCCTGGGTGACAGCAAGACCCTGTCTAAAACAAAACGAAACAAAACAAAACAAAACAAAACAGAAAAAAGGACAGAGAGGACAGCAAAGCAGCCTTCCTGACTCCCTGCGATCCCTGCTCCCAGGGTTCCCCAGAAGGGGCTCATGTCACCATCTCTGCAAGTCCATCACACGCCCTACTTGAGGCCTCTCTGCAACATTGATCTCTGAGAACCCACCATGGACCAGGGGCTATACCTAGTCCCTCCCTGCCACGGTGAGGCTGACAACGGGCCCAGGATAAGCAGATATAAGCAGGTCACGGAGTCCCACTAAGTGCCGTGAGAGAGAAACAGGGTGATGTGAAGAAGCAGAACAGGCTGGCCGGGCGCGGCGGCTCACGCCGGTAATCCCAGCACTTTGGGAGGCCGAGGCAGGTGGATTGCAAGGTCGGGAGATCGAGACCATCCTGGCTAACATGGTGAAACCCCGTCTCTACTAAAAATACAAAAAATCAGCCCAGCATGGTGGCGGGTGCCTGTAGTCCCAGCTACTCAGGAGGCTGAGGTGGGAGGATCACGAGCCCAGGAAGTTGAGGCTGTAGTGAACCATGATTGAGCCACTGCACTCCGGCCTGGACAATAGAGTGAGATCCTAAACAAAAACAAAGGCCGGGCGCGGCGGCTCACGCCAGTAATCCCAGCTCTTTGGGAGGCCAAGGCGGGTGGATTGTGAGGTCAGGAGATAGTGACCATCCTGGCTAACGTGGTGAAACCCCGTCTCTACTAAAAATACAAAAAATCAGCCTGGCGTGATGGGGGGCGCCTGTAGTCGCAGCTACTCAGGAGGCTGAGGCAGGAGAATGGCTTAAACCCAGGAGGCGGAGCTTGCAGTGAGCCGAGATCCGGCCGCTGCACTCCAGCCTGGGCGACAAAGCGAGACTCCATGTCAAAAAAAAAAGCAGCAGCAGCAGCAGAACAGGCCATGGGTAGAGGGTGTTGTGGCTGGCGTCAGCAGGGAGGGGCTGGCTGTGAGCCAGACATGAAGGGGGCCCAGGCTGGGACGGCGGGCTCTCCAGGCAGGGGCAGACCAAGGTGCACAGACCTTAAGACAGGAGCCAGCTTGAAGAACGAAAGAAAGGCCAGGGTGGCTGGGGAGGCCAGAACCTCATGGGTGAGGAAGAGAATAGCCTGATGAGGGACGAAGTGGGCACCAGGCTGGTCACTAGGGCCTTCTCAGTCCTGGTGAGGAACTGCGTTTGTTCAGAAGTCAGTAGGAAAGTTGCAGAATGCTTTGTATTTTGTGTGTGGTTTCTATCGGAGGAAGGTTGCTGGGGCCATGTTCTTGGCCACAAGGAAGGCACTCCATCAGCAAGGCCAGAGGTGAGGGGGAGGTGTGCAGGCGGAGATGGGGCTTCAGGGGGCTATCCCGGCCTAGGGCTTTCTCCCAGGCTGATGGGGAGCACCAGTTAGGACAGCTGCAGTCTGGAGTTTGGTCTCAGGTGACAGGTTAGGTTTGAGATGCCCAAGACAATTGTGTGATGGATGAGTGAGTGTTAAACCTTTTCTGGGGTCCTGGGTTTCTTGGGAATTCCGTGACAACTACAGACCCTTTCCCCCAGAATAACACACACACGTATGTATACCCAGCAAATGCTGAGAGTCCAGCTCAGACCAGGCACTGTGCCCAGCCCCGGAGGAGCAGGAGTCTACATGGCAAAGTCGGTCTGGGCCTCTGGGAGATGGCCTTAGAACTTGGAGAGATTGCCAGGCATCATGGCTCACACCTGTAATCCGACCAGTTTGGGAGGCTGAGGCAGGAGGATCACTCGAGCCTGGGATTTCGAGACCAGCCTGGGCAGCATAGCAAGACCTCATCTCTACAAAAAACTTTTTTAAAGAAATTAGCGGCCGGGCACGGTGGCTCAAGCCTGTAATCCCAGCACTTTGGGAGGCCGAGACGGGCGGATTACGAGGTCAGGAGATCGAGACCATCCTGGCTAACACAGTGAAACCCCGTCTCTACTAAAAAAATACAAAAAACTAGCCGGACGAGGTGGCGGGCGCCTGTAGTCCCAGCTACTCGGGAGGCTGAGGCAGGAGAATGGCGTAAACCCAGGAGGCGGAGCTTGCAGTGAGCCGAGATCTGGCCACTGCACTCCAGCCTGGGAGACAGAGCCAGACTCCGTCTCAAAAAAAAAAAAAAAAAAAAAGAAATTAGCTGGGCATGATGGCACATGCATGTAGTCCCAGCTACTCAGGAGGCTGAGGCAGGAGGATCCTTTGAGCCCAGGAAGTCGAGGCTGCAGTGAGCTATGATGACCACTACACCCCAGCCTGAGCAACAAAGCGAGACTCTATCTCTAAAAAAAATTGTAAAAAGAACTTGTAAAAGCTGGCGCAGTGGCTCATGCCTGTAATCCCAGCACTCAGGGAGGCTGAGGCGGGCGGATCACCTGAGGTCAGGAGTTTGAGACCAGCCTGGCCAACATGGTGAAACATGGAGACATGGTGAAACCCTGTCTCTACCAAAAATATAAAAAATTATCCAGGCGTGGTGGTGCACACCTGTAATTCCAGCACTCTGGGAGGCTGAGGCGGGCACATGACCTGAGGTCAGGAGTTTGAGACCAGTCTGGCCAACATGGTGAAACCCCGTCTCTACTAAAAATACAAAAATTAGCCTCGGGTGGTGGCGCGTGCCTGTAATCCCAGCTACTTGGGAGGCAGGAGAATCACTTGAACCCAGGAGGCGGAGGTTGCAGTGAGCCGAGATTGCGCCACTGCACTCCAGCCTGGCGACAGAGTGAGATTCAGTCTCAACAATAAAAAAAATAACTTGGAAAGGTGAACTTGAAACAATAATCACAAGTAATCACCCTAGCAATTAATCACAGATGGGAAGATTGATAATAGCAACTCCTGGTCCAGTCTGAATGAGTGGGGAGAGCCTAGGGTCCAAGGCAGCGGTGTAGGAAACCTCCTGAGTTACCGGCATGTGATAGGGCCAGGCAGGGGCCAGGGGACACCGTGCTCTATAGCTCCAGGAAGAGTTCGGGTGTGAGGGTCTCCATAGGTCCTCGAACTCTCTGGAGTCCATGCTTGGGCCTCGGGTCCGGAACCACAAAGCCGCTCTCCCTCGGTTCCTTCCCGGGCCGACCTTCGGCCTCCCGCCCAGCCTAACTTGCCCTCCTGGCCTATTAACCTGTGTTCCCCTTTACTTCTCTCCCCAAGGATTTGGAAGGAGTGCCACCCTCTAAAAAGATGAAACTGGAGGCCTCTCAACAAAACTCCGAAGAGATGTAGACGATGCTTTAAAGCCTCCGATCCATGTTCCATGGAAGGTACATCAGCAATTAATTCTAGAGCAACTTTGCCCCAGCGATTCCTCTTGGGTGCGAACAGAACTACTAACGTTTCAAGTTTACCAAGTGCAAATCCAAGAAGACCCAGAACGGCGTCACTTCTCAGACACTGAAGAACTCTGCTGTGAAGCAAAACACTCAAACCTTTAAGGGACTGTCCTTGGGGAGGCAGGTGGGGCTGACAGCTCAGGAGTGTCTGCACACTGTCTCGGAAGCCAGGATTCCATTTGTGTTGCTGCTGTATTTTTTTCCCCACTTCTCTATGTATCGATATAAGCTATTGGAGGGTGGTACCGATCAGGAACGCTTTTCGGCGGGGCTTTTCACTGTTCAACCGATTCCTTCTGCTTTCTTTTTTTGTGCCTTGTGCCCTTGAGGTGACCTCTGGCATGTATCCTGGTGGTTCTTGCATCCCCCTCTGCAAAGTGCCCTCTTGGTTTGGTTCGGGCGGCAGCTGCCACCCTACTCACCGCTCTCCTCCCTGCCCCAGGACTTCATCGGAGCAGGCAGGGTGGAGCGGAGGAGCTCCTTAGCCCACCTGGTTTGCAGGTGCAGGGGGACCTTAGGCATGCCCCAAGTACCAGGCACCAGGGCCCAAGGACACGCAGGTGTTGGGGCATAGTCCCCAAGGGCTCGGCTCCTTGGATCAGGCTGGGCACTCACTGTGCTGTCCCCTCCTTGGGGCGTTCAGGACTGGGCGTCTCCAAGCCCACCATGGCCCAGATGGACATGCAAAGCCCTTGGAATTTTCTGGCACTTCCTCTCTATTGCCCCCCGCACCACCACCACCACCACCCCCGTTACTGCTTTCTCCCAGACCTCCGAATACGAAATGGCTTCTCTGGCTGACTGCAAGGCTGTCTCCTTAAGGTACTGAGTGGGCCGGGGAGGCTGGGAGCCGGCGGCAGGATTAGCTGGTGCTGAACTTTCTCTCATAGGACGTCGCTTGGATTTCAAATCCACAGTCACCTGCTGCCCTTTGCCTCCCCCGACGCCCCAGCCGGTGCCCCAGAGAGGCAGGATCGCAGCGGTCAGAATCCATGTGCTTTCCTATTCACAGGCTGTTCTGACTCTCAGAGCCAACAGCTGGACCGTGTCTCATCCCCGGAACATGCCGTCTGTCCCCACCAGGGAGCGGGCCTTGATGGCTGGGCCTCGAAGGCCACAAACAAGACGTCGAGGAATTGGAAAGATTTGCACACCCTCCAGAAAGGAGAGACGCAATCTCCCCTCCCTCCCATCCCGCACCTGCGCTGGAACAGCTTCCTCTCACTGAACGGAGACGCCCCCTTGGACGAACTGCCTAATTGTTTGGTTCTGAGGCCTGGTTTGCTCTTAATTAATATATGAACTCCTCAGACCTTAAACCTTTTCCTAAGCTTTCTTTACTGCACTGGAGTTCTGACTCCCTTTGAGTTGTGTGTTACCGGGGGGGTGGGGGTTGCGGGTTTTGTTGTTTTTTGGGGCTAACTGGTGCATATTCAGGTACCACCTTTGACGTGTGGATCTTTCTCCTGACCATCACGGGAAGTGTCTGCTGGATTCCATTTTTTAAGAGTTTCTGAGGGTGAGGCTCTTATTTTTTTTCAAGGGATCCTGTCTATTTCCTGCACTTCAAGAAGAATCAAAATGTTCCTGAATTTCAAATACCTCATGCAAAATGTCTCCTGAAATAAGGGAAAAAAACAAACAAACAAAAAAACTTTGAAAATCTTAATGTTGAAGTTAGCAATGCTGAAAGGTTTCTGTCTTAAAAAAAAAGAATCCTTGTACTTATCAATTTTGCCCCTTAGGCAGTCAGTTTTGTTGAGAACTGTGTCCTGTATCCTGGCGCAGAACCTACCTGATGCGGTTCCTCTCCACGCATCTCAAGGCGGCGTTACCTCCAGATCCCGTAGAGTTAGAGTCACATTTTTCTTTGCAGCAAAACTCCATTTTGGTGAGAGATGAATTTGGATATTTATTTCCTTTTCTTTTTTGGGAAACGAGAGGCTACAACCAAGACAGCTGAAGGAGAATGAAACACACATCTACAGAAACAGAGAGGCGTAGGTGGCCCTGCCGTTGGCAGCAGCCTCTCTGGACAGGCAAGGGGAGTTGGCGCAGGTGAGGACTAAGACGACGTCCACCATACCGAGGCTGTCACTAGTATTTCTCTGAAGTGCCTGAAGGTAGGAATGGGCCGGCGATTGGGACCAGCTGGGCCCCACCACGGCCATGCCAGGCAAAGCGCCAGCAGCCCTGCACTCCACGCTGGCCAAGAAGGCCTTCCACGCAGAATGACGAGACTGCAAAAATCCGATGTGCTTCCTTCCCTGGCGCAGTCGCTCCTCTGAGCTGCTGCCCCCCACCCACCCTGCGCCCCTCGCCCTCCCCCCACCACAGAATCTAAGACCTTTCAGCTTCGAGCCAGGGGGCGGGGGATCCCGAGCAAAAGCCTTCCGTGGACATCAGGCCCCGTGGCCTCAAGGGCTCCCAGGGCAAACCTAATTTCCCCCAAAGCTTAAAGTCGGGGAAGCTGCGGCTACACATTCCACAAAGTGCTGGCACTTACACCTACAACCCGGAAGGCTGTGGACCGATTCCTCTAGGGTGGTGACCTCCCATTAGCAAACAGTGTCATGGTTTGGAATGTTCATTATCGCCGAGAACCTGGTTAGAGGCATAAAGACCTTTATTCACCGTTACCTAATTTTTTTCCCCTCTCAAGACTTTTTTTTTCTTTTTTTTTGGTGTGTTGTACAGCAGTATAATTTTTCACTTATTTATTCCATCAGTAGATATGGTTTGTACAATGTACAATGGTTTCATTTCAGAAAATAAAAATTTCAAATCACGAATACCTTGTGGTTTTGTCACATTTTAAGTAAAGTCAGATCGATGATGACGTTGTCCCTCTCTAGCTGCTCCAGCCTCTCCTGCATGGCTGTGTGGCCCTGATTCTACAAGACACACAAGTTCCTTGCACACAGGAGCTGTTGCCTTCCACAGTCATAAGAGCTGCCATTATTAAGCACCAACTGGATGCCAGGCAACCCACTAGTTGCTCCTTTCTGTGGGCAGGTATTGTCGGCCACCTTGTGCAGGTAAGAAAACAGCAGGACAGTCCCATGTAGGACTCTCATGCCCGGTCAGGCCCCCAGGTTGAAAGCCACACCCGAGGCCAGGTGTGGTGACTCACGCCTGTAATCCCAGCACTTTGGGAGGCCGAGAAAGGCGATCACCTGAGGTCAGGAGTTTGAGACCAGCCTGGGCAACATGGCGAAACCCCGTGTCTACTAAAAATACAAAAATTAGCCAGGTGTGGTGGCATGCACCTGTAATCCCAGCTAGTTGGGAGGCTGAGGCAGGAGAATGGCTTGAACCTGGGAGGCGGAGGTTGCAGTGAGCTGAGATCACGCCACTGCACTCCAGCCTGGGCGCAACAGAGTGAGACTCTGTCTCAAAAAAAAAAAAAAAAAGCCACACCTGATCTGTCTACCCCGAGGCCTGGGTTCCAGCAGGGACATGTTTTTGGCTTCCCTGTCTCTGAGGGGGCTCTGGATTGTGGCAGGGACTCAGGGGCGTTAGTGCATGGGTGGACTGCAACCTCGGCTTGACTTGTCTTAATGGCCTCTAGTGACTTACATGGTCGGGCTGGAACTGGACCTTTCCCAGGGCCATGACCCTTTCGGCCCAAACTGCTTCCCCCAAGCTGACTTCCCCACCTGTGTCCAGCCTCTCCTGGCCCTGGGCTAGCCCCTAAAGAGAGCTGGCAGGGGTGGGGGTATTGTGTCAGCGGGTCTAGGCCAAGCTGCACTGTGTGGATCGGCTACAGGCAGATGCTCTCTCCTGTTTGTTCTGTCTGACTCTCCTTCCTACCCGTTCCTTTTTAACATGTTCCAGTGTTTTTACCAGAATTGGCTGCTCAGCTAAATAAACTCCTGATATGGAAAGTTCAGCTTGACAAAACACAAATCATAGAGGCCTTGTTTGCTTAAGGGAAAAAAAAATGCCTGAGCTGGCACACGTTCCCGTGCTTCCTTTCTGCCCTCTCTGCGTGTCTGTTCCCAGCTCTCGCTCTCTGGATCGGCATCCCTCCCTCCTTTCTCTAAGGCTTCTGCCTTTTCCCCCTGCCTCCCTTGTCTCCACCCGCCTAGATCACTGTCTCTCAGTCATTCTGCGGAACTTCCTCTGTGTCTCTCACTGGAGCGCCCTAACTTCCTCTCCCACCTCCCTTCATCAAGGAGCAGTCTCATGCCCAGGAGCTACAAATGTAGCTTTGCAGGCATTGATTGAGCTGTGCTGGGCCCTAGGCAGCAATGACTCAAACTTGACACTTAACCCCCAGGCAGGTAAGTGAGCCCCAGTGCTTTCCGATGCCGACGACAGTTTGGAATTAGGGGATACAGACATTCTGATGGCAAGGGTCAGGGAATCTCCTAGGACACTGGAGGAATACCAGGCCTGGGGATAAGCAGCTTGTTTTTCGTTTTTGACACAAAGGAGTGGCTGGAGGTTTCTGAGCCAAGGCTCTGCTGGACTGGGGATGGTGTTGCCAATGAATAGCATGGATTGGAAAAGACCAGACTGGAGGTGGGAGCTGGGCAACTAGGGAACTGGAACAATAGGCCAAGCAGGGGGCCAGCAGTTGGCAACACGGCCTATGTGCCCCCAGGGAATGCGAAGGCGGTCAGTAGGCAGGGAAGTGGGGTGGGGAAGGGGTCAGCTGGGGGAGGTAGGCAGAGAAGGCTCAGGTCCAAGCTCCAGTCCATGCCATGGCAACAAGTGTCACAGAGGTCCCTGGTGGGGCCGAGGATGGATTGCAGACCCTAAAGGCCAAGTGCAGCT
Source organism: Papio anubis (assembly GCF_008728515.1). Taxonomy (NCBI): domain Eukaryota; kingdom Metazoa; phylum Chordata; class Mammalia; order Primates; family Cercopithecidae; genus Papio; species Papio anubis. Next base: position 116,453,667 of record NC_044984.1, read on the forward strand.
TCTCTCTCTCGCTCCTCTGGGTGAAGAAGGTATGTTTCCTCTAGAGCCTGAGATTAGACATCCATTGACCTTGTCTATCCAGTTCTGTTTCCCTCTTCTTCCCATAGGGGTCGCCCTCCTTCCCCGGTCCTTAAGTGGGGCGGGCACCTCTCCCAGGATGGTCATATGACCCAGTCCTAGCCAATCGCCATGGTCCCGCCTCCTGGTTACCACAATTGGCTCAGGGATGAGCACGTGGCCCATAGTGGCCCAATGAGAGTCATCCCTGAGTGGGAACTGGTGGGAAAAAATTCTGCTGGAGCATCTGGAGTTGCTCAAACGGAATGCCTGCAGCCATCTTTCCTTCCACGTGTGGAGGAATCAGCCTGAGAATGAAACCATCGCAGGAAAGGGCTGAAAGACAGTGAGTGTGTGCTTTCTAAGGGCAGCATTTGAGCCTAGGCCCCAGCCGGCCCTGAAGCCAGCACAATCCTCGGAACGTCTCAATTTTGTGAGCCAATAAATGCCCTTGATTGTTTAGGCAAGTTTTCACTGGGTCTTACCCCACGTGAGCCCCCACTCCTCCATATGGACCTGTTTTGGACCAACGAGGCATCCCCTTCTGTAGTCCTCAACACGGGGAGCTCCACCACTCCCTAGCCGTGTGACCTCAGGCAAGTATCTTAACCTTTCTGGGTCGCTGTTTCGTCATTTGTATAATAGGAGAATAATGGTGCCTACAGGGTTGTTGTGAGGATTAAGTGAATACGTGTAAAGCGCTCAAAGCAGACCCTGGCACATGGTGAATCTCAAATGATAGCTGCTATTTTATCGTTATTATCCTCACGCACCTCTATCTTCAGAAGACCAGTTCCGAGAGCAGGAGGCACAGGGAAGGGAAGAATGGCCCTCCCCTGGTTGCCTTGGGTTTGCCCTCAGTTACACTTTGCTCTCTGAAGACCCACCTCTTCCCCAAGTGATTGACACTGGAGTCATCCGCACAGCATGCCCCAGATGCGGCACAGCCTGAGTCAGGCTTTGTGGGATGCGCCCACCCGGGAACAGGAAGGAGAGATGTGCCTGACTGAGCAGAGGGCTAGAGGTCAGACAACACGTCCCTGCCCTGGGCACTGGCTGCTCAGTCATTAAAGCAGACCCAAATAGCTTCTGGCCGGGGGCTCAAAGGAACAGCCAATTAGAGACTCATTTTTCCAGTCTCTCTTTCACTGTTGTTCTCTTTCCACAGGTGGGGTTGGGGAGAGGCCTCGGGATGGCAAGGACCAGGATCTGCTGCCAAGCCTGTGGGTCCTGTCTCTGGGATGCCCCTGGGACACTGGTACCCATGGATGCACTGGGCGACTTGAGGTCAATGGCTTTCTCTCTCCAGACCTAGGCAGAAAAAGCAATCTGCTTTGCATCAGAGAACCTTAAGAGGCTCTTAATCCTGCTCTTTTCTCCCTCTGGGCTCCCTCTGTGATGAGCTCATCTGATCTCTTGGCAACCCCAAAGGGTGGTTTAGAGCAGGGAATCAGCCTCCCGATTTACAGAAAGGATAACTCAGACCAGGGAAGTGACTTGGACAGGGTCCTGCAGAGACTCAGTGAAGGAGGCTTCGGAACCCAGCCTATCTTCCAGCAGACCAGGAATCAGCAAATCTGGCTGACTACCTGTTTTTTTAATTTAATTTAATTTAATTAATTAATTAATTTATTTATTTATTTATTTATTTTTTGAGACGAAGTCTAGCTCTTGTCACCCAAGCTGAAGTGCAATGGCACGATCTCGGCTCACTGCAACCTCCACCTCCGGGGTTCAAGCAATTCTTCTGCCTCAGCCTCCCAAGTAGCTGGGATTACAGGTGCCTGCCACCACGCCCAGCTAATTTTTGTATCTTTAGTAGAGACGGGGTTTCACCATGTTGGCCAGGCTGATCTCGAACTCCTGACCTCAGGTGATCCGCCTGCCTTGGCCTCCCAAAGTGCTGGGATTACAGGCCTGAGCCACTGCACCCAGTCCACCTGATTTTTTAAAAATAAAGTTTTATTGGAACAAACCATGCTCGTTCATTTACATATTGTTCCTGGCTGCTTTCACCATACAACAACAGAGTTGAATACAGATGCTCTTCAATTTACAATGGGTTACTTCCCAGTAAGCCCATAAATTGGCCTGTGGTCCCAGCTAACTTGAAAGGCTGAGTGGGAGAATCACTTGAGCCTGGGAGGTCAAGGCTGCAGTGAACCCTGATGGCGCCACTGCACTCCAGCCTGGATGACAGAGTGAGGCCGTGAGTGAGGGTCCCACGTAGCTGGAACCACACAGGTGCATGCTGCCATGTGTGGCTATTTATTTTTATTTTTTATTTTTTGTAGAGGCTGGATTTTACCATGTTGCTCAGGCTGGTCTTGAACTCCTGGCTTCAAGTGATCCTCCTACCTTGGCCTCTGTATTTACAGGGATTACAGGCCTGAGCCACTGTGCCCAGTCCTGAATATTTAATCAACATGTAAGGGTATAGCTCAATGATTTTTCACCTACTGAACACACCTGCGTGACTTGCATCTGGATCAATAAACAATATCACTAATCCCGAGTAGTGGATTAGTCCCCTTCCTATCCCTGTGTAGTCACTACCCCTCTAAGTGTGGCCGATACCCTGACTTCTACCTGCACTGATTTATTTGGCTTATTTTTTAGCTTTACATACACGGAATGATGTAATATATGCTCTTGTGTGTCTAGCTTCTTTCACTCAACATGGTATTTGTGAGATTCAATACTACTGTGTGAGATTGTATGTCATTCATTCTCATTGCTGGAGAATATTCCATGGGATGAGTGTACTACAATGTGCTTATCCATTCTTTGGACATTTGAGATATTTCCAGCCAGAGTGGCAGAGAGAATTATGAATTCTGGAGGATGGCTTGAGGCCAGGATTTCAAGACCAGCCTGGGCAACATAGCCAAACCCCATCTCTACAAAAAATTTAAAAATTAGCCAAGCATGTGATACACACCTTTAGTACCAGCTACCCAGAAGGCTGAGGTGGGAGGACTGATTGAGCCCAGGAGTTGGAGAGTGCAGTAAGCCAAAATTGTGCCACTGCACTCCAGCCTGGGCAACAGAGCAAGACCTTATCTCAAACAAAACAAAACATACAAACAAAAAAATGGCTTGGCAAAATCTTTGTGACTTTGGGGTTAGGCAAAGCTTTTTGCTAAAGCCTGGGCAACATGGTGAAACTCTGTCCCTACCAAAATTACAGAAGTCAGCCAAGTGGCTGGGCATGGTACACCTGTAATCCCAGCACTTTGGGAGGCCAAGGTGTGGGTAGATCTGGAGGTCAGGGACTCGGTAGGACCAGCCTGGCCAACACACATGGTGAAACCCCGCCCCTCACTCAAAATACAAAAACAGCCAGGAAGTGCTGGTGGGCTTCGTGATCCCAGCTTACCGAGGCTGAGGCAGGAATTGCTTGAACTTGGGAGGTGGAGGCTGCGGCTAGCTGAGATTGCGCCACTGCACTCCAGCCTGGGCCAACAGAGCGAGAGACTCTGTCTCAAAAAAAAAAAATGTTAGGGCTGCAGATGGCAGGCAGGGAAAAGCGATCTATAATCCCAGCTACTCAGGAGGCCGAGGCAGGAGAATCACTTGGACCCGGGAGATGGAGGTTGCAGTGAGCCGAGATTGCGTCACTGCACTCCAGCCTGGGTGATGAAATGAGATTCTGCCTCAAAAAAAAAAAAAAAAAAAAAAAATTTCCAAACCCACATCCATCTATTTCTTCACCCTTCTGTGCCTCAGTTTTGTTATGTGTAAGATAATGGTAACTGTCCCTGACCTGCCCACCTCCCAGGGTTGTGTGGGAACCAGTTAAATCTGGACCTTTGAGGAAGGCTGTACAAACTGTTGAGGGCTGTTCAGTCATGAAACTCTTCTGCCTGCACCCCATACATACAATTAGGTGCTTGCTGCAGAGGCATCGGGGGTCTCTGGCCAGAGGCGACATCTGAAGCAATCGGGATCCTGTTTGGTTTTGCCACATCCGACCTGCCGCCCGGCTGGGGCAAGACAGCCACGCGCAGCGGATGCACCGGCCCTGAACTCTTTCTCGAGTAGTCCCCAGAGGTAGCTGCTGCCTTTCAGTTTCTGCACTTGTTTATTTTCAAAGGGACGTTGCCAGACCACGAGGCCACCCTGCCCTTTCATGGTTTGTTTTATGCAGATTTCAGGAAGAGAGAGAAGAGGTAAAGAGACCAGAAACAAAGTCTTCTGCAAGCAAAGAACTGCAACAGGCCCCAGCTGTTAGGTTTGAGGGGCATATGGGCCAGGCGACTGAACTGCACAGTTGGGGCCAGAGGTACGGTTGCTGACCCCTGAGCCCAGGAGCCTTGAGAATATGGACAGTGTTAATAATAACTGCAAACATCCAACAGATGATGCTAGAATAACTGGACATCTGTGTGCAAAAATAATGAACCTATACCTTGCACCTTATCACAAAATTCACTCAAAATAGATCACAGACCAAAATGTAAAACATAAAACTAAGACTCCTAGGGGAAAACAGGAGAAAATCTTTGTGACTTTGGGTTAGGCAAAGCTTTTTGCTAAAGACACTGATAAGAGATTGAAAAAACAAGCAGACAGATTGCCAGATGATCCTTGCAAAACATATATCTGATAAAAGACTTGTAGCCAGAACATAAAAAGAACTCTCTTTTTTTCTTCGTTGTTATTTATTTATTTATTTATTTTGAGATGGAGTCTCACTTTGTCGCATAAGCTAGAGTGCAGTGGGGCGATCTCAGCTGACTGCAACCTCTGCCTCCTGGGTTCAAGCAGTTCTCCTGTCTCAGCCTCCTGAGTAGCTGGGATTATAGGGCATGTGCCACCAGGCCCAGCTAATTTTTTTTTTTTTTTTGAGATGGAGTCTCCCTCTATCGCCAGGCTGGAGTGCAGTGGTACAGTCTGGGCTCACTACAACCTCCTACTCCCTGGTTCAAGCTATTCTCCTACCTCAGCCTCCTGAGAATGTGGGATTACAAGCACGCTCCACCACCCCCAGCTAATTTTTATATTTTTGGTAGAGATGAGGTTTCGCCATGTTGACCAGGCTGGTCTCGAACTCCTGACCTCAAGCAATCCACCCATCTCAGCCTCCCAAAGTGCTGGGATTATAGGTGTGAGTCACCACACCCAGCCTCTTTTTCCTTCTCTTTTCTTTTCTTTTTCTTTTTTGTTCTTTTTGTTTTTTGAGACGGAGTCTCACTCTGTTGTCCAGGCTGGAGTGCAGTGGCAGGATCTCAGCTCACTGCAAGCACACCTGGTTCACACACCATTCTTCCTGTTCTCAGCTCCTCTCCCTCGGTAGCTGGGTCACAGGTGCCCAACTCCACCTCGGCCTCGCTAGTGTTGTTTTTTTAGTAGAGATGGGGTTTCACCGTGTTAGCCAGGAGTGTCTCAATCTCCTGACCTCGTGATCCACCCGTCTCGGCCTCCCAAAGTCCTGGGATTACAGGCTTGAGCCACCGTGCCTGGCCCTCTTTTCTTTTCTTTTCTTTTTTTTTTTTTTTTTTTTTTTTTTTTTTGAGACAGGGCCTTGCTCTGTCACCCAGGCTGGAGTGCAGTGGTGTGATCACGGCTCACTGCAGCCTCGACCTCCCAGGCTCAGGTGATCCACCCACCTCAGTCCCCCAGGTAGCTGTGATCATGCCACTGAACTCCAGCCTGGGCAACAAAGCAAGATCCTATCTCTAAATTTTAAAAAAGTGCAAAAATCTGGATGTAAATATTTACACTGGTCTTATTCATAACCACCAAAAACTAGAAACAACTAAAATGGCTTCAACTGGTAAATGTATAAACACAAAGTGGTACGTTCACAAAATGAAATACTACGCAGCAATAAAAAGGAACGAGCTACAGATACACACAGCAGCACGGCAGAATCTCAGATGCATTATGCTCAGTGAGAGAAGCCAGACTCAAGGCTACTTTTTGGAGGATTCTATTCCGGAAAAGGCAAAACAATGGTAACAAGAAACAGATGGGTCATTGCCAGGGACTAGAATGGAGAGAGGGACTGACTACAAAGGACAAGTGGGAACTGGGGGTGAGGATGGGTACTGGAACTCGTGTGTGTGTATGTGTGTTTGTATACGTGTCTATGTATATATATGTGTGTGTGTGTATTTTTTGAGAGACAAAGTCTTGTTCTGTCATCCAGTCGAGTGTAATGGCACGGTCATAGCTCACTGCAGCCTCGAACTTCTGGGCTCAAGGGATTCTCCTGCCTCAAACCCCCGAGTGGCTGGGACCACAGGCTCACGCCACCATGCCTGGCTAATTATTATTTTTTTGTACCGACAGGATCTTGCCATCTTACCAGGTTGGTTTCCAGCTCCTGGGCTCCAGTGATCCTCCCCTCCCAGCCTCCCAAAGTGCTGGGATTACAGGTGTGAACCACTGTGCCTGTCCTGTCCTATATCTTTTCTTTTTTTTTTTTTTTTTTTGACAGAGTCTCACTCTGTCGCCCAGGCTAGAGTGCAGTGGTGGAATCTTGGCTCACTGCAACCTCCATGTCCCAGGTTCAAGCAATTCTTCCTCAGCCTCCCAAGTAGCTGGGATTACAAGCACATGCCACCACGCCCAGCTAATTCATGTATATCACCATGTTGGCCAGGCTGGCCTTGAACTCCCGGCCTCAAATGATCCACCTGCCTCAGCCTCCCAAAGTGCTGGGATTACAGGCGTGAGCTACCGCGCCCGGCCCTGTCCTATATCTTGATCGTGGAAGTGGTCACTTTACTGTATATGTTTGTCAAAACTCCTGGAACTGTACATTAAAAAGAACTTTTCCAGGCGCAGTGGCCCATGTCTGTAAACCCAGCACTTTGGGAGGCCGAGGCAGGTGGATCACTTGACACCAGGAGTTCAAGACCAGCCTGGCCAACATGGTGAAACCCCGTCTCTACTAAAAATACAAAAATTAGCCGGGTGTGGTGGCACACGCTTGTAGTCCCAGCTACTTGGGAGGCTGAGGCAGGAGAATTGTTTGAACACTGCAGAGGTTGCAGTGAGCTGAGATCATGCCACTGCACTCCAGCCTGGGCAACAGAGTGGGACTTCGTCTCAAAATAAATAAATACATAAATGAATAAAGAGGACAGTCAGACTGTGCACAGTGGCTCATGCCAGTAATCCCAGCACTTTGGGAGGCCAAGGCAGGAGGATCCCTTGAGCCCAGGAATTCTTTTTTTTTTTTTTGAGACGGCGTCTCGTTCTGTCACCAGGCTGGAGTGCAGTGGCGATCTTGGCTCACTGCAACCTCTGACTCCCGGGTTCAAGCGATTCTCTTGCCTTAGCCTCCCGAGTAGCTGGGATTACAAGCGCCCACCACCACACCCGGCTAATGTTTATATTTTTAGTAGAGACGGGGTTTCACCGTGTTGGCCAGGATGGTCTCGATTTCCTGACCTCGTGATCCACCTGCCTCGGCCTCCCAAAGTGCTGGGATTACAGGTGTGAGCCACCGCACCCAGCCAGAGCCCAGGAATTCAAGACCAGCTTGGGCAACATAGGGAGACCCTGCCTCTATTAAAAAATTAAATAATATAAAAATAAAGAGGATAGTTGCTCCTGAGCTCCAGCTGCTGACGTGGAAATAAGGGCCCAGTGTTGTCAGGTGTTCTGATAGTTCAGGAAAATCCTTTTTTTTTTTTTTTGAGACGGAGTCGCGCTGTGTCACCCAGGCTGAAGTATCATGGTGTGATCTCAGCTCACTGCAACCTCCACCTCCTGGGTTCAAGCGATTCTCCTGCCTCAGCCTCCCGAGTAGCTGGCACTACAGGCATGGGCCACCACGCCCGGCTAATTTTTGTATTTTTAGTAGAGATGGGGTTTCACCATGTTGTCCAGGCAGGTCTCGAACTTCTGACCTCAAATGATCTGCCCACCTTGGCGTCCCACAGTGCTGGGATTATAGGCGTGAGCCACCAGTGCTCAGCCAATCCTAACATTCTAGTGTCTCTATAACATGAAATGTCATGATTTTTACAATGTTAGCAAATCATTCAAAATTTTAATAAACTGTCTAGATGTTAGTTTTTACTATGGTAAAAACATGGTCACCCCTTTTGCTCCTAAATCACCCTCAAAGTAAAAGAGAACAAGAAACAGAAGCAGAAAATCCATATTTAGTGAAATAAGGCAACACCTGTAGCTCCAAACCTGTAGAAGCAGATCCCAGTGAAAAGCAGGCCGGTTCTCTTGGAATCCCATAAAGTCTCAGGAATTGGAGGCTTCAGTGCTGCAGTAGGGAGGGGACTAAAAACAAAGTCTGTATATGGAGCAGTAAGACCTCCGGGTTCTCATCCCCCATCCTGTGCGCTCTCGGGTGACTAGCTCTCTCCCTCTCCAGGTTTAGCTTATGGAGAAATTAAATCAAAGAGGCTCCAGAACTGAGGACAGCAGGCATTGAGTGCAAGGAGTGAGTTGCCACAGGCTGGGAGCAGAGAGATTTAGTGGCAGTGGGCAGAGCAAACAGCAAAATGACTGCCCTCTTCCCTGGCCTTGCTCCAGAAACTGAACAGCCAGACATACACACTCCCAGAAGGCAATTGGAGGTCCCCCTGGGCAATCAGAACCACCCACAGAGAAGACCTCCAGATACTGACATTTAGAAGCCTCTGACCAAGGAGCTGCCTGGCCACCCACTGGCTTACTTGCTGACAGGCCATGCTCCTGCTGTACACACTGATCCTATCAGTCATCCTCACGGGCTTCTTTCCAGACTTCTGAGGAAAGCTTCCAACATGAAGAGGGAGTTCAAAACAAACTAAGAGAGAGAGAAAAATAAATAAATAAACAAACAATGCAGGGAGCAAAAGATAACTTCAAATAAACTCAAAATATTCTTCGGGGAGAGATAAGAGACAATATTGCATACATAAAACAAGAAAAGGATGCTGTCACTAAATTAAAATAAAAGAAAGTAAGAAAGACCTCTAAGAAAGGTTTCTGAAATGAGGGGTGTGTGTGTGTGTGTGTGTGTGTATGTGTGTATATATACACACACACACACGCATATATACATATATACATATATTATTTTTTTTTTTTGGAGAGGGAGTCGCACTCTGTCACCCAGGCTGGAGTGCAGTGGCGCAATCTCAGCTCACTGCAACCTCCACCTCCCAGGTTCAAGCGATTCTCATGCCTCAGCCTCCCGAGTAGCTGGGATTACAGGCACACACCACCATGCCCGGCTAATTTTTGTATTTTTAGTAGAGATGGGGTTTCACCATGTTGGCCAGGCTGGTCTCAACCTCCTGACCTGAGGTGATCCACCCGCCTGGGCCTCCCGAAGTGCTAGGATTACAGCCGTGAGCCACTGGACCTGGCCAAAACTCTATTTTTTTAAATCATAACTTAAAAAACCCAGTTTTAAGTTTTTTTTTTTTTTTTTTTGTGCTACACTGTTTCTTGTGTTCCGTATCTTTCTCGTACTTGAATTTCATTTTTGTCTTCTTGGAGAGAACAACCTCTAGTAGTAATTCTTTCAAATGTAGCCTATGGATGAAAAGACTATTTTACTTTATATCCTCCAGAATTTATTGAGGTGACAATATGAGGAGCTCAAACAACTCTACAGGAAAAAATCTAATCATCTGATTTAAAATGGGCAAAAGAACTGAATAGACATTTATCAAAAGAAGACATACAAATGGCAAACAGGTATATGAAAGATGCTCAACATCACTGATCATCAGAGTAATGCAAATCAAAACTACAATGAGGCCAGGTGTGATGGCTCACACCTGTAATCCCAGCACTCTGGGAGGCGGAGGCAGGAGGATCACTTAAGCCCAGGAGTTCGAGACTAGCCTGGGCAACATGGGGAGACCCAGTCTCTACAAAAAATTAACAAATTGGCCAAGTGTAATGGCACATGCCTGTAGTCCCAGCTACTCTGGAGGCTGAAGTGGGAGAATCACTTGAGTCCAGGAGGTAAAGGCTGCAGTAAGCCTTGATTGAATTACTACACTCCAGCCTGGGCAACACCATAAGACCCTGTCTCAAAACAAAACAACACACTAAATGAGATATCGTCTGTATTAGTCCATTTTCACACTGCTGATAAAGACATACCCGAGACTGAGCAATTTACAAAAGAAAGAGGTTTAATCGACTCACAGTTCCACGTGGCTGGGGAGGCCTCACAATCATGGGGGAAGGTGAAAGGCACATCTCACATGGCCACAGACAAGAGAAGAGAGCTTGTGCAGGGAAACTCCCCTTTTTAAAAATCATCAGATCTCATGAGACTTATACACTATCACTAGAACAGCACAGGAAAGACCTGTCCCCTATGATTCAATTACCTCCACCTGGTCCCTCCCACAACACATGGGAATTCAAGATGAGATTTGGGTGGGGACCACAGCCAAACCATATCATCATCTCACCCCAGTTAAAACAGCTCTTGGCTGGGCACAGTGGCTCATGCCTGTAATCCCAGCACTTTGGGAGGCCAAGGTAAGCAGACAATTTGAGGTCAGGCATTCCAGACCAGCCTAGTGAACATAGTGAAACCCTGTCTTTACTAAAAATACAAAATTTAACTGGGCATGGTGGCAGGTGCCTGTAATCCCAGCTACTCTGGAGGCTGAGGCAGGAGAATTGCTTGAACCAAGAGGAGGTTCATAAAATAAAAATAAAAAATAAAAGGCTTGTGTTTGTATCACCGAGAAATTTTCTTTTATTGCTGCTTTGGTTATTTCCTTTCTTATTTACTTCTTTCTTTCTGTAACTATCTAGATGGATCCTCCATGTCACAACTTCTCTTTGTCCTTTTGGCAGCTTTCTGGGAGAAACCCTCAGTTTATTTATTTATTTTGAGATGGAGTTTTGCCCTTGTTGCCCAGGCTGGAGTGCAATGGCGTGATCTCAGCTCACCAAAACCTCTGCCTCCTGGGTTCAAGCAATTCTCCTGCCTCAGCCTCCTGAGTAGCTGGGATTACAGGCATGCACCACCATGCCTGGCCAATTTTGTATTTTTAGTAGAGACGGGGTTTCTCCAACTTGGTCAGGCTGGTCTGGAACTCCCGACCTCAGGTGATCTGCCCGCCTCAGCCTCCCAAATTGCTGGGATTACAGGCATGAGCCACTGTGCCTGGACTATGCATTTTTTGAGACAGAGTCTTGCTCTATTGCCCAGGCTGGAGTGCAGTGGTGCAACCTCCGCCTCCTGGGTTCAAGTGATTCTTGTGCGTCAGCCTCCCAAGTAGCTGGGACTAGAGGCATGTGCCACCATGCCTGGTTACTTTTTATAGAAACCCTCAGTTTAATCTTTTAGCTTACTGCTGTGTTTTTCAGCTTTATTCACTTTGCTTTTTTTCTATATTTTCATTTCAACTCAGCTTTTTAAAAATCATACTTGTATATTTGTATTTATTTTCCAAGACCTCATTTACTTTTTTTTTTTTTTTTGAGACAGAGTCTCACTCTGTCACCCAGGCTGGAGTGCAGTGGCGCGATCTCGGCTCACTGCAAGTCCGTCTGCCTCCCGGGTTCACGCCGTTCTTCTGCCTCAGCCTCCCGAGTAGCTGGGACTACAGGTGCCCGCCACCATGCCCGGCTAATTTTTTTGTATTTTTTTTTAGTAGAGATGGGGTTTCGCCGTGTTAGCCAGGATGGTCTTGATCTCCTGACTTTGTGATCTGCCCGCCTCGGCCTCCCAAAGTGCTGGGATTAGCAGCACCCGGCCCTCATTTGCCTTTTTCATAATGGGCTGTTGCTCAATGGTACAGAATCTTCTGTGTTCTTTCCTGAATTATTAGTTATTTTTAAAATCTTTGTTAACTTTCTCCCCCTTGCTAGTTCCCAGGTAGCTTTCTCCCAGAGTGCTGGCTTTCCTTAACTATTTGCTGACTTGTGCTGGTGTGTAACCCTTCATATTTGGGTATTTCTATTTGTCTGACTGCTGATTTGATTCCAATCCAGTGTTTCTTCTGATTTTTGGAGAAAAGACGGCAATCCTGTGAGGCTCTGGTTTGGTGGCTTCTCTGGGTGTGGGGGCTCCTTGTCCTCATGGGGTTGTTAGCTCCCCAGGTCGCCATCCCGCATGGCCACTCTCCTGCCGACGCTGCCCGATACTCAGAAGGAGGGGAAGTCGAGACCTCCTTCTTATCCTTACAGACACTGATTGTGAGCTTGGAGCACCTTCTGTGACTGGACCGCCCATGCAGTGGTCCTTTGCTTTTTGCATTTTTAACTGCAATTTCCCCCAAGAGTCTTTCCTAATACAGTCTCTTAGGAATTGATGGTGGGATTAAATAAGGCTTGTTTCTGCACTGAATACAGTCCATGGGTTGCCACTTTGCAACCTCAGCTTTAAGGCTTATCTCCTCCCAGGAAACTGATTTTAACTTTTTAAGTTAAAAATGGGTATATAAGGCCGGGTGCAGTGGCTCACGCCTGTAATCCCAGCACTTTGGCAGGCCGAGGCGGGCAGATCACGAGGTCAGGAGATCGAGACCATCCTGGCTAACACAGTGAAACCCCGTCTCTACTAAAAAAATACGAAAAATTAGCTGGGCATGGTGGTGGGTGCCTGTAGTCCCAGCTACTCGGGAGGCTGAGGCAGGAGAATGGCGTGAACCCAGGAGGCAGAGCTTGCAGTGAGCTGAGATCGTGCCCTGCACTGCAGCCTGGGCGACAAAGCGAGACTCCGCCTCAAAAAAAAAAAAAAAAAAAAGTGTATAAGTAATACATGTTTATTTTGGAAATTAGAAAATAGAGGCCAGGTGTGGTGGCTCATGCCTGTAATCCCAGCATTTTGGGAGGTCGAGGCAGGAGGACTGCCTGAACCCAGGAGTTCGAGACCAGCCTGGACAACATAGGGAAACCCCATCTCTACAAAAAATTAAAAATGAGCCGGGAGTGGTGGTGCTCACCTGTGGTCACAGCTACTGGGGAGACTGAGGTGGGAGGATAGCTTGGGAATGGGAGGTTGAGGCTGCAGTGAGCCATGATCACACCAATGTGACACAGTGAGAAAAAAAAAAAGGCAGAAAGAAAATATAGGTAAACAGGAAGACAAAAATAAAAGCAGGGCATGGTGGCTCACCCTGTAATTCCAGCACCTTGGGAGGCTGAGGCAGGAGGATCACTTGAGGTCAGGAATTCGAGACCAGGCTGGACAGCATAGAGAGACCCCATCTCCACAAAAAATACAAAAATTAGCGGGGCACTGTGGTGCGCACCTGTGGTCCTGCTACTCGGGAGGTTGAGGTGGGCGGATCGTTTGGGTCCTGGAGGTTGAGGTTGCTGTAAGCCATGATGGCATCACTCCACTCCAGTCCAGGTGACAGAGCCAGACCCTGTCTCAAAAAAAAGTGGCTGGGCATGTAAACTTACCAAGGAGACAAGTCTTCAGATAAAGGAAGGCAACTCAAAGGATGGACTTTCAAACATTTGCAACCAGCACTGGGAACAGTAGTAGGTTGGGGAAGAGGGAAATCTAGAACTCACGCCTGAAAACTGCCAGTCATCCAGCACATTTTTCCTTACAGACATTTGGAAATAAGTTAATGGAGCCATTTTGGTGAGAGCCCTCAGTTCCCTTCAGGAGGCCTTTGTCAGGAAGAGGGTGGGGCAGGGTACTCATCCCCCATCCAAATCTGGAACTGAAACCAGCTTCAAAGCCAAGCGCAGAGCCATCACGATGGCTCACGCCTGTAATGCCAGCACTTTGGGAGTCCAAGGCAGGCCTCACTTGAGGTCAGGAGTTCCAGACCAGCCTGGCCAACATGGTGATTGCACCACTGCGCTCCAGCCTTGGGTGACAAAGCAAGACTCTGTCTCAAAAAAACAAAACAACAATAAAACAAAGCAGAGTGCAGGAATGGCTGTGGACTCTAGATGCCCTGCTAGGATTAGGATGGGTGTTCCTGGCTCATGGGCCTCACTGGCTCTTCTGGTGCCCTGCCACCCCCACCCCAGACTGGCTTTGAGCCCTGGAAACCTTGACAGCTTTCTAGAAGTGTCTGTCAGTTAGGTCGTGCGACGCGAAGTTGCCGTTTCTGCAGGTCAAAAAGTGGTGCACTATTGGCAATTTCTAGGCACCTCTGGTCTGGTTGATCCAAATCCTCCAACCTGTGGCACATTTATTTAGCGCTCATTTTGTGCCATCCTGCCTGCTAAGCACCTTATAGCCATTTTTATTTGTATTTATTTTTCTTTTTGAGACAGGGTCTCGCTTTGTCACCCAGGCTAGAGTGCAGTGGCGCAATCTTGGCTCACTGCAACCTCCACCTCCCGGATTCAAGCGATTCTCCTGCTTCAGCCTCCCGAGTAGCTGGGATTACAGGGGTGCACCACTACGACCGGCTAATTTTTGTATTTTTAGTAGAGACAGGGTTTCACCGTGTTGGCCTGGCTGGTCTCGAACTTCTGGCCTCAAGTGATCCACCCGCCTCGGCCTCTCAAAGTGCTAGAATTACAGGCGTGAGCCACCGCGGCCCGCCATAGCCATTTTAGAACTGTCACAGGTTTCTGAGGCACCGGATTGTTCACCATTTGACAGAGAAGAAAATTCGGGCTCAGATACTCCCCTTTTGGAATTGTTTCGGGGGCTGCCTCGTCCGTCAAACTTAAAAAAAATAACAACAGCAGCACCCTGAGTTGAAGTTAAAAGAGCTGGGGTCTGGAGGCCTCTGGGCTCAGGGGCGCTGCCACTCAACCGCTGCGCCGCGCTGGGGACGCGCACGGGCAGCAAGTTCCCAGCTCTGTGGACGCCAGGTCTTAAACAAATCCTGTCGGTATTCAGTCACCCAGTGTTCCCATCAATACGATGAGAATAATGGGGACAATAGCCACCTAGTCCGGCAAAGTCAGGCGTGAGCTGCGAGGACTCGGTACCGCCCGGCAGGGGAAAGCAGGGCCTGGAGGCCGAGGAGCCCCACCCGCACCCACCACGTGGAGCCGGCCGGGCCCGCCGCGAGACCGCAGGGCGACAACCGGGGCGCGGAGAGGGGCGGGGGTGGGACTAGCAGTGGTCCCACTCCGCCGACGCCTCTCCCAGGCGGCGACACCGGCGAGCCGCTCCGCCCGGCCACCGTGTCCCTCAGCACCCGCGGACGCCGGGAGAGGAGGAGGTGGCGAGGCGCACGGCGGAGAGGCGTGGCCTCCGATTCGCGTATTTTTTTTGGTCCGCCTAGCTAAGGAAAGGTTCCCCTGCGCCTTTAAGAGGCCGACGCGGGCAGTGGATTGGGCCAGACTCCTCGGTGACGTCACGCCGGGGCCGGCGCCCTACCCCTCCCGCCGCGCCGCGCGCTCGCGGACAGTCGGCGCGCGGGCCGGGCCCCGCCGGCGCCCCTCAGCTTCGCGCGCCTGTGGCGTTGCCCCGGGCTCCGGGGGATGCCCCCGGCCGAGCACTTCTCATGGCCGCCGACGTGTTCATGTGCTCCCCGCGCCGGCCCCGCAGCCGGGGCCGCCAGGTGCTGCTCAAGCCCCAGGTGCCTGAGGACGACGACGACTCGGACACGGATGAGCCGTCCCCGCCGCCCGCCTCCGGCGCGGCCACCCCGGCCCGGGCCCACGCGAGCGCCGCGCCACCGCCGCCTCGGGCCGGGCCGGGCCGCGAGGAGCCTCCGCGCCGCCAGCAGATCATCCACAGCGGCCACTTCATGGTGTCGTCGCCGCACCGGGAGCACCCGCCCAAGAAGGGCTACGATTTCGACACGGTCAACAAACAGACGTGCCAGACCTACAGCTTCGGCAAGACCAGCTCCTGCCACCTGTCCATCGACGCCTCGCTCACCAAGCTCTTCGAGTGCATGACTTTGGCCTACAGGTAGGGACCCCCGCGACCCCCGGAGGCCCCGGCCGGAGGCCCCTGTTTGACAAAACAAGCGTGGAGGGAAGGGCCGCCTGGCAACCCCGTGGCTTCATGCATTCCCTTTGGGTCTTCCCCCTTCGAGAGGGTTTATGGATCTGGGGTTCCCCGCGTTGCCAGAGAGGCCGGGGTCCTGGCCTCTTCCCCTGCCAGCAGTGCCGGGGTCCTTTCGGGTTCACGTTCCCTATCCAGGCCCTCCCCTCCAGTGTCCTGGGGCCACCGATCTTGGACGAGAAAGAGGTATAAACACTGGCTGCATCTTGTGTTACCCGACTCTATGGACTCCTTCCTCCAAACGCTTTGTGTGTTTTCCACATATCCAGCAGCGGTCAGGACCACCTGTTCCGGGTGACGGGAGGCTGGCTCTGCTGTTTAATGGTTGTGTAACACCTCGGAGCCGGTTTCTTCCTTCATAAAAGGGGAATGACTGTAGTGTCTGCCTCCAAGGGGCTGTTGTGGTACTGGAGTGACTTAGGTAAATTGTTTATTCCAGTGCTTGGCCAGAGTTAGGTGTCCCTGCACCTGGAGGCTGGCCCATTACAACCTCATCGGGAGGCCCTCCCCCATCTCGGGAAGGCCTTGGGTGCCTCCTAAGAAGACTTTTGGTGCCACAGCTGTTGGAGGTGCAGTCTGTCCTGGCAAGTTGGAGGGTTTTCTGGCCGTCGCGAAACATTAGATGAGGGAGATGTCATTGTTGAGGGCAGACATCCCAGACACCATTCTGACATGTGGATTCGGGTGCTCTGGGCAGGGATTCCTCTTTTCCAAGTCACAGAAAATGTCTGGCCCTCAAAGATTAAAGCACTTTTCCACTCTCCCTCCCAGCATAAATATTAGGTATTTGCTGCAGGTAACTTTTCTGCCTGCGCAACAGAACTTCTTTGGACCGGCAACAGCGGCCTTGAGCAGCTCGGCCCTGCATAAAGCTCTTGATAGGATCTCTGCTGAGTTGAGCTTATTACATTAGGAACTGGACTAGCTGGCGCTGTCTTAGGTCTGCTCTGCAGGCATCTGGGGAGAAGTTTCCTAGGAGACTCCATGAACAGCGTAATAAAAAAGCAGGAATATCTTGCCGTCCCCCAACCCCCCATCCTTTTTAAGAGAGCTGTGAGCTCCAAGCATATCCAGGTTTAAACATTATGCTTTTACCTCAAGTTGAAATATTAAATACTTAGCCCTGGATGGCACCCCCTCACCGCCGCTGTCCCTGGAATAAATGATTAGTCAACTTGTTCTTTGTTATGTTCCTGAAACACCCCTATTTCCTCTCTTGAAGGTTTCCCTGATGATCTGTTCCCATAGCTCCTCCTCCCATCCCCCTTACCCAGCACATTGGTCAGTCTCTGCTGATTCTCTGGTCTTGCCAGTTTGAGCTGGCACTCAGCCTGTAAAGATGTTCTACTTTTTAAAAAACAAATGGTGTTGAGGCTGCAGCCCTGTGCACCCTTCAGTCTCAGATTTTGAGCACTTCCATTGGAATCAAACCCAGCTGGATCGCAGCGTATGCTATGCCTCGAGAGAGCCTTTTCAAACAAAGCTCGAGGTGAAAAGACTGGAATGTATCTTATTAAGAAAACGTAATCCTCTCATTTTAATATAAACTTCTACATATACAGAGAGAGAATGGATGATTGAGTCACGGGGGCACGGGCTGGGAAAGTCTCACCTAAGTAAGCTCTGCTAAATGAAAACTAAATCAGTCTCCCCTTTGCACTCTGTTTGGATGACCTAAAGCCTTATTAAACAACACCAAAGAATTTTAGTAATGGCATTTTTTTTCATTTCTCTCAAAAATATTTTGGCAGCTGGCCATTGCTCAGTTAACTTTCTTGATTGCAAAATGCACCATCAGTTTGGTGCAAGAAGCTTACCTTGCTCTCTTGGCTCTCTCACTTTCGCTCCTTTTCCCTGTGCCTAAGGTCTCCTGCTGCCTAAGGTTGGCCACCTAAGGTCTACCACCACAGGCCCTCGGATGGGATCTGTCCACTCATTTCTCATGAAGATGCCCTTTGTCTGTCTGTGTGAGGCTGGTTTGTCCAGCCCTGAGTTTAGTTGGCAGTGTGGAACTTTGGTATGGATGACAGATGAATGACTCAAAACCAGTTGTTTGGGCTGTAGCCTGTGGGACAGAAGGAAGCTAGAGGAAGGTGAGTTTCTGACCGCAGCTCTCGTAGTGAGGACTGCTAGCTGGCTTTCAGGGAGGGAAGGTTGAGATTGGAGGCAATGAGGGGCGTGGTGGCTCACGCCTGTAATCCTAGCACTTGGGGAGGCTGAGGTAGAGGATTGCTTGAGCCCAGGAGTTCAAGATCAGTCTGAACAACGTAGCAAGACCCCATCTCTAAAAAAGAAAAAGAAAGAAAGGAAAAAAAGGGATTGGGGGCAGGGCAGAAAGAAGATGTAACCTCAGAGCTGGTCTGGTTTCCATCCTCGTGGGGTTCGTGCCTTCCGGCTGTCTGGGTCCTCCCCTCCTGCCCGAGCTGAGGAAAGCCAGCTGGGTCTCCTTTTCTGTGTGACTGTTTCTGGCCTAGGTTCTTTCCAACTTCAACTTCCTGTCTGTCCCCTGGCCTCTTCGTTCTAGCTGCCTAACTCTCCGCGGTACACTCTGCTTTTTTTGTTGTTGTTGTTTGATTTCCTGTTAGCTGCTGCCTCCCAGCTGTTTCCAGATGAGGTTCAACAGCTCTTTGGGGAGGAACTAAGTGCAGGGGAAGTTGTGGTTATTTTTGACCGAGTCCTGAGAAGTGGCCTAGGGATTCTGACTGTGATCCGTTCCTGAACTGGCAGTGGCTTCACCTCCTGAAGGGTCTTTGCCTGGGGCTGACTTCGGGTGGGGAACAGGGTGTTTGAGAACTTGGATGTGAGTGTGTGCCAGGGCCTACTGGGTAGGGAACTGTGCAGATGGGATTCCATGTCGGTCTCACTCCATTTTGCTGAGAAGCCCTGTGGCGAAGGTTCTTGATTTGGTCCGGAAACATGTGCTCAATTATTGGGACATTTTGGAGAGAAGGGGTTGCCTTTCCCTGAGGCAAACCAGGTGTTAATGATGGAAAAAAGCCCTTAGCATTCCTTGTCTGAACTCTAAGAACGCTATTCGATGGGAGAGATAAAATTTCCCTGCAAGGTGGAAGTGAGGATCAGCAGAGACAACCTCTGGGAATGGGGCTGGGAATGGGGCTAGTGCCTGGCAAGTAACAGACAAGAGGAGGGTTAACTGGCTCTGCATAGCAAGTGGGTTATGGCGGAATTTTAGTTCTGCATCCGCGTTCATCTGACATTTATGAGGAGCCTGTGTCTTATCTATGAGCTGAAGGAAATAGTGTATCTAACCAGGGTCTTAGCTGAGCTTTCGAATGCCTGCTTGACAAATACTAAATAGAAGCATTCTTGATTTGGCCGGGTGCTTTCTGAGGCTCTACAATGGAGCTATGTACTGAAGAACATAGTTCATGGTTCTTGCCTTCTTAAGACTGTAAGGAATGTCACACATGTATATCCTCCACACAGAATTTCCTTTTTTTGAGATAGGGTCTCGCTCTGTTGCCCAGGCTGGAGGATAGTGATGTGATCATAGTTCACTGCAACCTTGACCTCCCTCAAGGGTCAAGCAATCCTCTTGTCTCAGCCTCTTGAGTAGCTGGGACTGCTGGCACGCACTACTATGCCTGGCTAATTTTTTATTTTTTGTAGATATGGGGTGTTGCTATGCCTCTTAGGATGGTCTTGAACTCCTGGCCTTAAGCAGTCCTTCCGCCTCAAGCCTTCCAAAGCGATGGGATTATAGGAGTGAGCCATCGTGCCCAGCCCCCACCTACAGATTCTGAACACATCTAGTGTGTACCTTTTCGTGGTTGGTGTTGGTTTCGTTTATTTGCCTTTTTAGAAACTCCTTATTTCAGGGAGTGTTGGTATGAATATTTCCGGTGGTGGGGGGAAGAGATGGTCTTTTTCTGTATTTAAAGATAAGCAGTTTCTGGAAAATAGGTTTCTGTTTAAGAAGTGGGTGTTTGAGGAGACTTAAATTTGGGCTTGTAAGATAGCCTTGGGATGTAAGTTTCTAAGATGTAGCCCCCTCCGTGAATGCTTTGTATAGTAACCATTCTTTTTTTTTTTTTTTTCCTGAGACAGAGTTTCACTCATGTTGCCCAGTCTGGAGTGCAGTGGTGCGATCTCAGCTCACTGCAACCTCTGCCTCCTGAGTTCAGGCGATTCTCCTGCCTCAGCCTCCCAAGTAGCAAGAATTACAGGCATGCACCACCATGCCCAACTAATTTTGTATTTTTAGTAGAGATGGGGTTTCTCCATGTTAGTCAGGCTGATCTCGAACTCCCAGCCTCAGATCATCTGCCTGCCTCGGCCTGCAAAATGCTGGGATTACAGGCGTGAGCCACCGCGCCTGGCTAACCCTTCATTCTTGATCAAGGCAGAAATCTGTGCCAGACTTAAGGAATAGCAAGGGCTAACGGTTAGAGCGCTATGTCCTTCAAACTTTGAATTTTCAATAGAGGAACCGTTTAATGCTAGGCACAGTTAACCAGTTGTAAATGGAAACCTTTCATGCAAATACTAAATTGGTTTTTCTCTTTTGCAGTCATACCGAAGATAAGCAGTGTTTCTTCTCCTGCGTTCTTCAGTCTTTAACCATTAGATAGTGCACCATTGCAGGGTGTGCACTGAGGTGGGAACTGGGGCTGCAGAGATGAAGAACATAGTCTCTCTCCTCAAGAGGCTCACAGGCTAGGCACGGGAACAGATAGACAGTTGCAGAACAGTTGATAAGGGCTGTGATAACTGTGACCAGATCTTGTGACACTACCGGGGAAGGATGTCTCAGCCAGATTGTGTGTGTGTGTGTGTGTGTTTTGACATGACCAGGAGCAGTGTGGATGGTCTTCCTGACATCAGGGTTTAATGCATATCTCCCCTTTCGCTGTTAACTCTCAAAGATTACCGATTATATTACCCAACAGGAAGTCCCAGTGCTCCCTGCTTTAGTGGTGCGGGACCAAACTTCCATTGTTTGTAGAGGCTGGTTGGTTCAACATTGCCCACATGCGGGAAGGGGAGGAAGGCGAGGAAGAGGAGGAAGACTTAGGGAAAGAGTCCGGGCGATGAAGTTAGAGGAGAGGATGGAGGGAGGTTATTTTCCGGGTGGGAGAAGAAAAGAGAATTCACACAGGCTGAGCATTTATTATTTATTATGTTCCACATTCTCTTTCCATGATCTTTTTTTTTTTTTTTCTTTTTGAGACAGAGTTTTGCTCTTGTCACTCAGGCTAGAGTGCAGTGGTGCAATCTTGGCTCACTGCAACCTCTGCCTCCTAGGTTCAAGCAATTCTCCTGCCTCAGCTTCCCAAGTAGCTGGGATTACAGGTATGCATCACCATGCCCAGTTAAGTTTTTGTATTTTTAATAGAGACAAGATTTTGCCATGTTGGCCAGGCTGGTCTCGAACTCCTGACCTCAAGTGATCCGCCAGTCTTGGCCTCCCAAAGTGCTGAGGTTACAGGTGTGAGCACTGCACCTGGCTTCTTAACATGATCTTAAGCAACTCATACAACAGCCCTCTCAGGTAGGTGGTGGAATCCTCGTTTAAAAAAATAAATAAGTAAATAAAAATTTAAAAACTGGAGCTCAGAAGTTAATTAGCTGTCTTGCCGAGAGGTTACGCAACTTGTCCATGGAAAAGTGTCTCAAGCAGAAAAGTGACCTACCTTATCTGCCCACAAACGCCCGGCTTCTGTTAGAGGGGAGTGCAAGTGCCATTTCCTCTCCAGAGGGGGAAACCCGGATGGGGAAGGTGGATGCCTTGGGCCACTCCATGTCTCTCTGTGGCTGCCGTCCCTGCTGGGGAAACCCTGTGCTTCCCAGAGTGCATGAACATCACATCCCCCTGGAAGCCGCTCTGATGTCATTCAGCCTGTGTCATTATGTGATCCCGGCTTACCAGAATCCCTGCTGTCTTCACCTTTGACTTCCCTGCTAAGCCTAACAGCTTCAGCACATCCTAGGAGATTAAGAATCATATGATGGATTGAAAGGGACACTCAGGGACCTGGAAGCCAACTTTATAATCTGTAGCGAAATCTTTTTTTTTGAGATGGAGTCTTGCTGTCACCCAGGCTGGAGTGCAGTGGTGCAATCTGGGTTCACTGCATCCTCCGCCTCCTGGGTTCAAGTGATTCTTCTGCGTCAGCCTCCTGAGTAGCTGGGATTACAGGCACCCGCCACCACACCCAGCTAATTTTTGTATTTTTGGTAGAGACAGGGTTTCACCGTGTTGGTCAGGCTGTTTTTTTTTTTTTTTCTTTTCCTACTTGCAAGCTGACAAGTTAAGTGAATTGTGTTTATCTTCAGCTCTGCAGAGACAAGCACAACCTTTGTGGAACAGTGCTTTATGGGACATTGGTGTGGAGTGGGACAACAGGAGAAGTGCTTTTGCTGGATGACGTTTGTATCGTGGCCTGCTTGGACAGGTGTGGTGGGCAGTTTAATGGCCCCCCAAAGATGTGCACATCCTCATCTACAGAACCTGTGACTGTGCTAGGTTATATGGCAAAGGTGAATTAAGGTTGCAGCTGGAATTAAGGTTGCTGGTCTACTGACCTTAAAATAGGGAGATTATCTGGATTATCTGAGTGAGCCTGGTGTAATCAGGGGTCCTTAAAATTAAGAGGGAATCAAAAAGAGAACCAAAGAGCAAGCAGCGGAGGAAGGACGTCAGCTGCTGTTGGGGGCTTTGAAGATGGAGGAAAGCCACGGGATTGGGAATATGCTCCCCTCAGAGCTGGAAAAGGTGAGGGGATGGGTTCTACCCCAGAGCTTCTGGGAAGAAAGCAGCCCTGCTGAATCCTGTGAGACCCAAATCAGACCTCTGACCTCCAGAACTGTAAAATCATAAAGTCTGTTGTTCTAAGCCACTAAGTTTGCGGTAATTTGTTACAGTGACAACAGGAAGCTTATCTTCACTCTTCTCCCACCACAAGACGGCACAGGAGCCCACCCCGGGTTTAAGATTGAACTATAATGGTTGGGCGTGGTGGCTCACGTCTGTAATCCCAGCACTTTGGGAGGCTGAGGCAGGTGGATCACGAGGTCAGGAGATCGAGACCATCCTGGCTAACACTGTGAAACCCCATCTCTACTAGAAATACAAAAAATTAGCCAGGCGTGGTGGCGGGCGTGTTTAGTCCCAGCTACTCCAGAGACTGAGGCAGGAGAATGGCGTGAACCCAGGAGGCGGAGCTTGCAGTGAGCTGAGATCGCACCACTGCACTCCAGCCTGGGCGACAGAGTGAGACTCCGTCTCCAAAAAAAAAAAAAAAGGATTGAGCTATGCTGTGGGTCCTTGGCAGCAGCGAGGGAACTAGTGATAGGAGGGTCCTGGTTATAAAAGGAAAGGTTTGTAAAGTGGATCCTTGTTCCCTGGTATAATTCTATAATAGAGTATTGTAGAAAGTTAATTTTCCTTTTTTTAAAGGATTTATGTGATGGCCGATGAGAGCCTGAGCTCTCATTCCCTAGAATCAAATTACTTTTGGGTATAAAATGTGCAGTCCAGAGAGCCAGCGTCTTAGGTGATCACTTTCTGTATTTTGTTGGAGTTCTCTTGTCTGTGATTAGAATTCAGGCCACGGAGCATGTGTTTTTGGCAGAGCTCTGTGGCTGCGTGGATCAGGGACCCTCGTGCTGGCCTGTGGAATGGGAGTGCCGGTCACCTCATGCTAATTCTGGGACTCTGAGGACTGGCCGATTTCAGTGGAGACTGGTCCTGGGTTCCAGGCAGCGCTAGGTCCCCCACAGGGGAGATACTCTTCCTCACTGTCCGGCCAGACGCCTTGAAGAGACTGGCTCTCACAGGCCGGCTCCGCCTTCTTTACAGCCCTGCTTCTTGCGCTGCCGCTGGCTGTCACCCACCACCCTATTCTCTGGTACAAAGCTCTGCTCCTAGGAGCTTCTGGATCTGCTCAGCTTGAGCCTGCTGGGGCCTATGTCTCACATATGGACCTTGCTGTGAGCTTTCTGGGACCATCAGCTCTCTTTGGCAGTTGTCTAATCGAATTAGCCCTGTGAGGGCTAATTGAGAGGGAGCCTGGCTGGCCGGGCCCCAGAGCATGAGGCTGGCTATGGTCTGGGTTTGGCCGCCCCAGCACAAATGCTTTTTCCCTCCAGGCACACCCTGCTGTGTGCAGGCATGGTTCTAGCCCTCCGGGATACAGTGGTAAGCTAGATGGGTTAGTCCTCTCTCCTCATGGGACTTCCATGCTGGTGGGGGAATTGTCAGCACATCAGGTCTTATATTGTGAGTGCAGGCAAGAATAGAAAGAAGGTGAAGGCTAGAGAGTACTGGGGCTGGGGAGGGTGGGCGGATACTTTAGGCTGGGTAGAGAAGTCCTCTGGGGAGGTGACCTTTCTGGGTGAACTCTGAAACCTAAGTGGCAAGTAGGAGCCAGGCACGATGGTCGTTCCAGGTGTGGGAAGAGGCCCAGGCAGAGGCCCTCGCTGGAGTGAGCTTGGCGCATCACAAGGTTAGAAAGAAGGCTGGCTTGGCCAGAATGTTGAGGGCAGGAGGTAAGATAGAAGAGGCAAGGGGCCTTGTGGGCCAGGGTAGGAAGTTAGGAGATGGTTTTGGTGGCACTGGGGAGTACTGTCTTACCTCCACAAGGCGGCTCGGGCCAGTCTACAGGAGACGGGTCTAGGGAGGGTGAGAGCAGGAGCAAGGCTACCAGTTGGGCAGTTGTGGAGCTCCAGCCTCAGCCTAGGATGGTAGCAGCGAGGTGGTGAGGAGCTGGATTCAGGGTGGTTTTTGGACTTGCTGGTGAATTGGACCTGGCAGATGAAAGGAAGAAAGGAATCAACAGTGACTCTGAGGTTTGGCCTGAGCAGCCGGGGCCATTACTGAAATGAGGAAGGCTGGGGAAGGAGCGATGAGCTGTGAAGCTGGGGCATGTCTCGCTGAGGACGATGCAGTGTACAAAGCTTGGCTGCCCGGGGGCCGCCCTGACAGCCAGAGCCGTGAACGGGCAGCTTCCCTGAGAATGGCTGAGGGCTGTCAGTGTGGTGGGCATCACAGCCATCTACTTTGCCCTACCTGGGTTTCTTCTTGCCCCCCAGTCCCTCCCCCTACCCCCGAGCTCGCTGTCCCTCTCCAGGGGAGGCTTTGGAGTTTGGAGCTTGCGTTCTGAGTGGCGTGGAATATGCACCTCCTGCGGGCTGTTTCTGCTCAGCTGAGTCTGGTGGTGCTGGAGAAATACTGTCTGCTTTGAATACCCTAGAGACCTCTCCAAGCCCAGCATTCTTGATGTGTTTGGGAGTTGACTGCACCATCAGAAAAATCTTCTAGAAGGAGGCAGTAGAGAAGGGGTGATTTTGGTAGCTCCAGAAGGGGGTCCAGGATCTGGAGAAAGAATTCTAGGAACAGGATTCCATGTCATCCACCTTTAAGTCTCAGAAGTAAGCATGAAGAATCCCAGTTGGGTGATGGTGAAGAGGAAAGGCTGAGGAGTCAGAAAAAGCTCCTACAAGAAGATGGAGCAGCTCCTCCAAAGAGATGGCTGTGGGAAGAGACAGCCGCCCTGGGCAGTTTTCAGGCATTGGAGAGGAAAGCAGCTTCTCTGTTGAGGAATATTCTGCGAGTGGGTGATCCACTTTGAAAGCTGGTTACTATTCCTTCCTTCTAGGCCTGTGGGCAGGGAAGGAGGGCAGCCGTGTTTGCTCTGTTCCAATGAGACAAATTCGGTCACCAAAACAAAAAAAAAGCTTCTTATGTAGAAAGTAGGGGAGTTAGCCTGGTTTTCGGATATTCACCCAGTATTCTAGCTTTTTAAAGAATAGCCTGAAGAGGCTGGGTGCAGTGGTTCATGTCTGTAACCTCAGCACTATGGGAGGTTGAGGCGGGAGGACTCCCTGAGCCCAGGAGTTTGAGACTAGCCTGATCAATGTAGCAAGACCCCCATCTCTACAAAAATTTAAAAAATAAAAAATAAAAAAATTAGCCAGGCACGGTGGCGCATGTCTGTAATCCCAGCTGCTGGGGAGGCTGGGGCAAAAGGATCCCTTGAGCCCAGAAAGTGGAGGCTGCAGAGCTATAATCATACCACTGCACTCCAGCCTGGATGGTAGAGCAAGACCCTGTCTCAAACAAGCAAACAAATAAAACACAACAGCCTGAAGAACCTCTTCATATGGTTACATGGTCACATGGTAACCAGCCCGTTCACAATGGGCTGCCTCATTTTAAACTGGCAGTTGGGACCTGCCCAGATAGTTTGATACTAAGCTTTTTAGAGAAAGTGAATCAATAAATTCCTTTTATTTATTAAAAGGAAACGCTTTCAATGTATTCTTAAAACAGTATATAATTATCTTAGCTTGGTGTTTTAAACAACTGTTTTCTAGTTGAGTAGGGGGGTCTTTTAAATTGCCTCTTTTGTTCTTTAGATTATCAAGCAGATCCTTCTCTGCCTTGAAGCAGAGAACTCTTTCATCCATTTGTAGTCAGGCTTTTTTCTTTTTAACACAACTTTCTGTAAGTGTAATTTACATAGCATAAAGTGCACCCATTGTAAGTGTAAGGTTCAGTGATTTTGTTTTTTTTAGTTGTGCAGTCATTGTCACAGCCCAGTGCTGGGACATTCCATCACCTCAGTAAGATCCCCAAAGTTCATCCATGTTGTAGCACACATCAGGTATTTAGTTCATTTTAATGCTGAATAGTCTTCAGTTTTTTAAATGTACCACATTTTGTTTTACTGACATGTTTTTGAGGAGACACCTAGTACCTTTGTTATTCGGGTGTTGGCTTCCCATTTCCTATAGTAAGGCTGTTTTAGAGAGTCAGCTAGGAACTTCCTTACAGGGTGAGAAGAAGGAAATGGCTGTGAGGTATGTGGAAAGATGATGGGATTGGAATCCACAAGACAGTGGTGCGACTGGTTAGCATCTGCCACTTAGCTCCTATAAGTCTTGGTGCCCATGAGGGTGGGGGATGCAAGAGAGAGAGGGTTAGACTGGAGTCATGGTTACCAACCTTACTCTTCTTCCTTGGCTTTCTTTTTTGAAAGACGTTTCCTTAGGAACAAAGTGCATTCAGTAATTTAAAAAGAAACTAATTACCAGTGTATGCCACAACATGAATGAATCTCAGAAACATTATGTTGAATGAAATAAGCCTTACCCAGCCCGGTGTGGTGACTCACACCTGTAATCCCAGTACTTTGCAAGGCCGAGGCAGGCAGATATTTGAGGTCAGGAGTTCGAGACCAGCCTGGCCAACATGGCGAAACGCTGTCTCTACCAAAAATACAAAAAATTAACTGGCGTGGTGGCACACGCCTGTAATCCCAGCTACTTGGGAGGCTGAGGCAGGAGAATCGCTTGAACCTGAGAGGCGGAGGTTACTGTGAGCCGAGATCTCACCACTGCCCTCCATCCTGGGCAACAGAGCGAGACTCTGTCTCAAAAAAGAAAAATAAGATAAAATAAGATGGATTAATGGATGGAGAGATGGCTTAGTGGTTCTAATTGTAGAATCCAGGTGGTGGGTACTTGAGTATTCATTGTATAGTTCTTTCGACTTTCCTTGTATGTTTGATAATTTTCTTAATAAAATGTTAGGAAAATTGCATTTATTTGAAGAATGACCATCATGGCTTTATCATGGGCGAGTAAATACTTTAAAAAATATTGATCTACCTGAAGCTATCTTCCCACAAATAAAAGAAAAAATATTGAAAACAACGTTTGGAATGAAGTACTGATGCATGCTGCAGCATGGAAGAACCTTGGAAACGCTGCCCTAGGTGAAAGAAGCCAGACACAAAAGACCATGTATGTGATCTGTTGATGCGAAAGGCCTAGAGCAGCAAACTCATAGACTCAGAAAGCAGAGCAGTGGCTGCCAAGGGTTGGGGAAAGGGAAAATGGATAGTCACTGCTAATGGTTTTTTTTTTTTTTTTTTTTGAGGCTGTGATGAAAATGTTCTAAAATTAGGGTGGCAATGGTTACACAACTCTGCATATACTGAAAACCACTGAATGCTGTTAAAGGGTCACTTTGATGGTATGTAAATTATGTCTCAGTAAGCTGTTATTGTTTTAAAAATGTTGAAAACAGTTCGGATTTTCAACATTATCTTTAGGAATCTGACTTGGGAAGTGCAAGATCAGATGATCTTAGAGATCCTAACTATGTCAGTGTCTAGAAATTCCATGATTCTTTATCTTTACTGTGTACAGTAAGTGGAGGAGTGTTTGGGAAAGTGACCTCCTTGGAGCATTCCTTCTAGACTGAAAATGATGTGGAAATTGGTTTCTCCAACTTGCACCAGAGCTTGCCAAATCACCATCTGTATGTGTGTGGAGGGTAAAGTTAGTTTGTTAAGACCTTTATGGCCGGGTGCAGTGGATCAGACCTGTAGTCCCAGCACTTTGGGAGGCCAAGGCAGGTGCATCGCTTGAGCTCAGGAGTTTGAGACCAGCATTAGCAACATGAAAAAACCTTGTCTCTGTTTAAAAATAAATAAATAAATAAAAGACTTTTTCTTCTTTTATCTGGGTCAAGGGTCACAAACTTAAATACTCACAAGGACCAGCAAATAGGATATCTGTAAGGCTAAAAAGACCTTTTCTGTTACTTATTTTCCTCCTTTTCATAAAGTCATGGTTATGGAGAAATCTCTCTTTGTTATGAAAACTGTAAGCATAAACTGCAGTTGACTTGGTCTCAGTGACAGCCAGTAGGGAGTAGTGGAGACTGTGGTGAACTACAGAGTGTTTGCTGAAAGAGCAGCCATCACTCAACTTCAGGTGATTCTTGCCATTTGGGAATGTGAGCCTAGTGTTATGAGATTCGACATATTTTAAAAACTGGAGGAAATCTGGATTTAAGGTCTGAATTCAGCTATTAGGTATTCTGGGGATGTGAGTTTAATCTAGATTGAATGTGGTTTAGAAGTGAGTCTTGGCCTAAGCGATGAAGGTGATGTGCCGTTTGCCACAGATCGGCTCTGGCACAAGAAAATTTTTTTTTTTTTCCTTTCCTTTTCTTTTTCTTCTCTTCTCTTTTCTTTTTCTTCTCTTCTCTTTTCTTTTCTTCAATTTTCTTCTTTTCTTTTCTTTTTTTTTTTCTTTGAGATAGGATCTTTCCCTGTCAACCACACTGGAGTGCAGTGGCGCGATCTCAGCCCATTGCAACCTCCACATCCTGGGCTCAAACTATCCTCCTGCCTCAGCCTCCCAAGTAGCTGGGACTACAAGGCGTGCACCACCATGCCTGGCTAATTTCGGTATTTTTTTTGGAGAGACAGGGTTTCGCCATGTTGCTCAGGTTGGTCTTGAACTCCTGGGCTCTAGCAACTCATCTGCCATGGGCCTCCCAAAGTCCTGGGATTACAGATGTGAGCCACTGAGCCTGGCCAAGGTAGATTTTTTTGGGGAGTGTTCTTACACTGTGTCTACCTTCTTGGCCCTGCTCTGTTTAAAGTCACAGGACCATAATCTTCTGAATACCAAATCTAAGACTGTCTGCCTGGTACACCCCAGAGGTATGCATGTGCCTAGGAGACAGTTAGTTACTCTGAGTTATGAGGTTCCGAGGCATGGACTTTGGCTGTTCTTGTCACTGGGATGGAGGATGCATCTCCCATTTTGTGAAAGTGTGGACTAATGGGGTTCAATTCCATTTAAACTCTCCTTATCAGCATCCTGTATAGAGAAGCTAAGGTGGGGCTGTTTATAAGATGGTGGGATGAGGAAAGGATGAACTCCTGATTGATTTGGTTTCAAAACAGGTGCTGGCTGTCAAAGTTAAAACAGGAGGACACTTAACTCAGTGGGTTTTGGTGCTTTGTTGCCTCAAGCCACATATCTCATTTTCTTTCTGGCTGTTCATTTTGTTCTTAGCAAGTTGTGGATGTGGGTGTAGGGGTGTGGTGCTTGTGGTGTGGCTGGCTGTGTGATGGGACCTATGAGGCTGTGGACTGCTTGGGATATCATATGTGTTATTAATGTATGTTAATATTATGTAATAGTGTAGTCTGTATGTGGTGTGTGTCAGGTGTTGGTGGTACATTGGCTGAATGTAGGTGTATGTTGGTGTGTGGGATGTGTATTAGAATTGATAATGTTGGTATGACATGGAATGGGCATATTGTAGTGTGTGGGATGTATGTGTGGTGTGTGTTGGTATAGCAGTGTGTGTGTGAGTATAATTATTATGAGTGTTTGTGGTGTGTGTTTCTGTGTGTGCTGTGTGGGTGTGGGGTGTGTGTGTGGTGTCTGTGTGTGGTGTGGGTGCATGGTATGTGTTTGCGGTGTCTCTGTGTTGTGTGTGTTGGTGTGGGTGTGCGTATTTGTGGTGTGTGTGTGGTGTGTGTTGGTGTGGTGTGGGGGGTATGTGTGTGGTGTATGGGTGTGTGTGTGGTGTTATATGTGTGAGGTGTGTGTGGTGTGTGTATTGGTGTGTGTATGTTTGCGGTGTGTGTTTGATGTGTGAGGTGTGTGTGTGCAGTGTCTGTGTGTTGGTGTGTGTGGAGGGTGCGTGTGTTGGTGTAGGGGGTGTGTTTGCGGTGCCTGTGTGGTGTGGGTGTAGTGTATATGTTGGTGTATGTGGTGTGTGTGTTTGCGGTGTCTGTGTGTGTTGGTGTGTGTGTTGGTATGTGTGTGGGGTGTGTGTGCGGTGTCTGGTGTGTTAGTGTGTGTGCTGTGTGGGGTGTGTTGGTGTGTGTGGTGTGTTGGTGTGTGTGGTGTGGGTTTGTGGTGTCTGGTGCTTGGTGTACTGGTTGTGTGTGTTGGTATGTGTGTGAGGTGTGTGGGATCTGTGTGTACATGTTTGCAGTGTCTGCGTGTGGTGTTGGTGTGTGTTGGTGTGTTGGTGTGTGTGTGTATGATGCGGTGTCTGGTGTGTTGGTGTGTGTGTGGATGTGTGTGATGTCTGTGTGTGTGTTGTGTGTGGTGTGTTGGTGTGTGTTGGGGTATGTGTGAGTGTGTGTTTGTGGTGGGTGTGGTGTTGGTGTGTGTTATGTGTGGTGTGTTGCTGTGTGGGTGTGTCTGCAGTGTAAGGCGTGTTGGTGTGTGCAGTGTGTTGGTGTGTATGATGGTGTGTGTGGGGTGTGTGTATCAGACATGGGCCATGGTGTGTGGACAGATGGGAGGTTGGAGTGGTGTGTGTGGTGGGGCATGGTGGGATATGGCTGGGTGGTGTAGAGGTGTGTGTTGTGTGGTGTGTTGGTGTGTGTGTTGGTATGTGTGTGGGGTGTGTGGGTGTGTTTGCAGTGTTTGTGTGTATGGTGTGGTGTTGGTGTGTGTGAGGAGTGTGTGGGTGTGTGTGTGCAGTGTCTGGTATTGGTGTGTGTGATGTGTGTGTGGTGTGTTGGTATGTGTGTGCAGTGTCTGTGTGGTGTGGTGTTGGTGTGTATTGTGTGTGGTGTGTTGGTGTGTGTGGGATGTGTGGGTATGTGTGGGTGGTGTCTGTGTGTGGGGTGTGTGTGGGTATGTGTGTGTGGTGTCTGTGTGTGTGGTATGGTGTTGGTGTGTGTGGTGAGTGTGGTATGTTGGTGTGTGTGTGGGTGTGTGTTTGCAGTACACATTCACATACATGGACACGTACTGCTTGTACAGCTACCTTGCAGAGGTTCCTTAGGATTCCTGGCTCTGGCTTTTTGATCTGGTTTGGAAAGGTGTTGGCAAGTAACTTTGTCATTCTTAAGTGCGTTAGCATAGGCCTCTAATCCAGATTCAAATAGCGTTTGTATTTTTCCGCAACGCAGTGCTTCCCCTGCGGAGATATGTTTGCTGAAAAGTTGGGAAATTCTTTAAAGCTTAGGACCTTACTTTTTGGAATTTTTCCACATCTTTCAGGCTTCCTTCTAGATTTTACTCATTGTTATTTCTCTATGTTCATAGTATAGATTTTTGTTTACATTTTTTTTTATTATACTTTAAGTTCTAGGGTACATGTGCACAACGGGCAGGTTTGTTACATATGTGTACATTTTAAAATTAAAGTTAACTTTTTCTTTTCAAGTTTCATTTCAAATTATCATAGAAAAATCAGAAATATAGGTAAAGCTAAAAATAAATAAATAAAAATTACAACACCCAGAGATAACTTGTCAGTTCTCTAGTGTTTATTCTTATAGACCTTGTTTTTTATTTTTATTTTTTGCA
This sequence comes from Papio anubis, assembly GCF_008728515.1. Lineage (NCBI taxonomy): Eukaryota > Metazoa > Chordata > Mammalia > Primates > Cercopithecidae > Papio > Papio anubis. The sequence goes on from NC_044984.1 coordinate 116,485,711, forward strand.
TGGTGAGTACATATATGTTTTCCTTATTTTTATTTTTATTATTTTTTTTGAGACAGAATCTCGCTCTGTCGCCAGGCTGGAGTGCAGTGGCGCGGTCTCGGCTCACTGCAATCTCCACCTCCTTGGTTCAAGCGATTCCCCTCCCTCAGCCTCCCAAGTAGCTGGGACTACAGGCGCAGGCCACCACGTATTTTTTCCATTTAATAGAGTTTGAGCATTCCTCCAAGCCACAAAATATCCATCTGCAATTTTTTATTTTTTAAAGGTAGGTTCACTTTGTTGCCTAGGCTGGGCTGCAAATGTGTGATCATAGCTCACTGCAGCCTTGAACTCCTGGGCTCAAGCAGTCCTCCCGCCTCAGCCTCCCGAGTACCTGGGACCACAGGTGTGCACCACCACACCCGGCTTCTGCAGTGTTACTTAGTAGCTGGATAGTATTTCATTGTGTAGATGTACTACTGTTTATTTAATGTCTCTTTGTTGATCACTGAGAATATTTCCGTGGTGTTTTTGGTAACCTCTCCCTGTGTTTCTGGGCCCCTGTTCCATTCATCTCTGTTTTCTCATACCCCTGGTTGGCTACTTTCTCTGAAAATATCTCTGCTTCCTCCTCCTTCCTGACAGGACCCTTTACCCTGGGAAACTTTCAAGACTGTAAAACGGCAGCAATTCCTGTCACCACTTTAGGCACCCCTCCTTGTCCCACTGTCCCACCCTCCCGGGACAGGCATGTCTAGGGGAATGGTGGTCAGCAGGCGCTGAGCTGAATGGTGGCCTGTTTGTTCTGAGTCCAGAGCTGAAAGCTCCTGCGCTTTTATGTATGTCCAGCAGCCTGCTGTGGGGCAGGGGTAGAACGCACAGTCAGCAGCGTGCCCACAGGACTGATGCCACAGCTTGCATGCCTAGTGGCACTCTGCTGACAGACCCCCGAGGCTGTGACCGCAGCGTCACTGAGGTGACTGCTGCCCTTGGCTGTGTGTTGTGCCTGAGGTAGGGAGAGCAAGGTTCTGTGAAAGTTGTGATTCCAGGTGTGAGTCCCCCCAGCTGGTGTGAGCTCTCACGTGGAACTGGAATGCTGCAGATGCATGTCCCTGCGAGTTACAAAACTGGGGAATGACTTGGTACGTGGAAGGAAGAGCTGACTCAACGCTCTGAAAAATGATTTAAATACTTTTTGTCAGATTGAGTCCGGAGATGCTGCTCTCTGGCTTGGCAGCCTTGTTTCTCAGCTGCTTGCTTGTGGTGCTTCCGTGGGTCTGTCTGTCCTAACACTTCCATTGTCGGAAGAGTGCTCAGCAGAGGGGCTGTTGGTCGAAGGCATGAGGACTTTGGTTATGGGTGTTTCTTTTGCGGGGAACAGGGTCTCACTCTGTCCCCCAGGCTGGAGTGCAGTGGTGCGATCACAGCTCACTGCAGCCTTGAACCCCTGTGCTTAAGCAGTCCTCTCACCCTGGCCTCACTACAAGTGTGAGCCACTGCACCCAGCCTCAATTTTAAACAACCAGGGCCAGGTTCGGTGTCTCACGCCTGTAATCACAGCGCTTTGGGAGGCTGACGTGGGAGGATCACTTGAGCCCAGGAGTTCCAGATCATCCTGAGCAACATAACGAGACCCTGTTTTTACAAAAACTAAAAAATTAGCCAAGTGTTGTGGCTCACACCTGTAGTCCCAGCTACTCAGGAGGCTGTGGCAGGAGGATCTCTTGAGCCCAGAAGTTGGAGGCTGCTGAGCTATGATCACTGCACTCCCCCCTGGATGACAGAGTGAGACCCTGCCTCTAAAAAAAAAAAGAATTAATTAATTAAAATTGCTCAGGCCCAGCTGTGTGAAGGCTGGTGTCCCCACACTGCCCGCCATCCCCCTGCTGTGTTCCTGCTGAGAGCTCCTTCCTAGGGCTCCATTTCCTGGCCCAGTGGAAGGCCTGCTCCCAGCTCCCTACACTCCCAGGCTGCTCCCTTATCTATTGGGCCAGTCTCTCTTTCCCTTTCGTTTTGGAATCCATGGGTTTCCCCTCCCCACCCCTCCACGAGAAACCTTGGCAGAAGGCTTTGTCCATAGGGAAGCAAAGAACCCAGTTAGCAGCTCAGCTCTGGCCTGGCCTTGGCCTTGGCCTTCCACAGTACTGCGAGCCAGCAGGTAGGTAAGCTCACCTGTACTATGCACGGCCTCCTTCAGATCCTTCTTAGGGCAGCCTACCAGAGACTGTATTTGCAGAGGAGCTGGCAGGGCCTGTGTGGAGCCAGCTACGCTGTGCCTGATAAGTTTGTTTGCTTATCTTTGTTTGTGTGCTTGTTGTTGGCTCCTTGGAGCTATGGGTGTGTTTGTGGGGTGTTGGAGATGACTGACCCTGATTGGTAAAGTAGGGATGAAGTGAGCAGGGCAGGGTGTGGTGTGAGAAACCCTGTCATCTGTTCTTCCAGTGCCCCCCAGTTCTTCCCCACAGAGAGATTTTCCTTCTGTTCCCTGTCCTAGAGGGCCCTGGGGCAGCAGCTTTTAGGTTCTTGGAAAGATGGGGAGCAACCACCCCCGCTGAGCAGCTCAGATTGAGGTTGGGGTATGCTGCCCTCCCAGACGACTGGAAGATTGACACAGCAGCGCTGTGTTTCAGCTCTTTGTTCTTTGTTGGCTGGGATCACTGGAAATATATCAGTGAGACTTAAATGTGTCCTGGGAGCTTGAGCTGCCCAGTAGGCGACCCATGGCTGCAGAACAGCCAGCTCCAGTGATGTGTCATCTTGGAAGGGCAGCTGGCCTGCCTTCTGTCGGGTCACATGGGTTGGCTGATGTCAGATTCTATGTAATTTTTTTCCTCCTTTTTAACATGGTGCCTCAAAGTCACGGGGACTTGAGGGTAGAAATTAGGAAGGAAGGACAGGTTTTTCAGCTGGCTCTTGGGCGGTGCTTGACAAAGCCATCATTGTTTTAAATAAAGCGCCAGTTGGTGTGGTTTGCGTCGCTCTGGTGCTCTGAAATTGGCTTCTCTTCTTCCACCTCTGCTGCTGATCCTGGGGGTGGGCTGGGAGGAAGACCACTGGTTCCAGAGGAGAAACCATTTCCCTTTGCCTCCCTGCTCAGCGGGAGCAGCGGGAACAGCGTCTTAGGGCAGTGAGTTAACTACTGCAGAGCAGCTGGGCATGGTGGCTCATGCCTGTAATCCCAGCACTTTGGGACGTCGACGGGGGAGGATCACTTGAGCCCAGGAGTGTAAGACCAGCCTGGGCAACATAGCAGGATCTTCTACAAAAAATTGTTAAAATTAGCCAGGCATGGTGGCATGTGCCTGTGGCCCCAGCTACTTGGGAGGCTGAAGTAGGAGGATGGCTTTAGCTGGGGAGTTTGAGGCTGCAGTGAACCATGATTGTGCCACTGCACTTCAGCTGGCCTGGGCAACAGAGCAAGGCCCTGTCTCCAAAACAAAAACAAAAACAAAACAAAACCCCAAAACAAACAAACACAAAAACCAAACTATTGCAGAGCAGACTGCTGTCTCTTGGTTCAGTGGGCATCCTGGACCCCAGCTGTTGCAGTCAGCCCTGCCTCTTGGTAATTCCCTGGGGGCATTGCCCTTCCAGGCATCACACTGCGTGCTGGTGGCCCCAGCCTCACTTGGCCCTTGCTTGTTCCAGACATGAGACCACCTGCTCTGGCCAGGTTCCCCACCTGCTATCCCTGCAGCCCTGGCTGATTTCCTTAACGTCCTTTTTGGTCTGATGTCTGTCCCTATCATGTGTATGATGCTTCAGGCTGCAAATAACCAGCAAGAGAGAGCAGTTCCTCTGCTGAACTCCCTCAGGTGGAGGAGCAGAGCCTCAGGGCTTTGGCTTTCTGATGCCAACTTAGGTTGCATTGTCCTACCTCTGCGCCTGCTTAGTTTCCTATTTGTGTGGCTATATGAGGAATATTCCTCATATCCAAATATATTTGTGGAAATCCCAGCCCTGAAGGAGTTTAGGGCATTAGGAGAACTCCCTTGGTGAGTGGGAGGGTGGAGGCGGCTCACATGGAAAGGTGTTTGTAGTGAGAAGATGGAGACTCCATTTCCTCCCCAAGTCAGGAACTTCATTTGTCTGCCTTTGAATTAATAGCTCTCCAAGTGCAATGTGGTTATACCCTGACATTTGAAGAGCCTAGAAGGAGGAAATGCAGAGTGCAAAAACATGTCAGGTCCCTGCCCCAGACAGCCAAGTTCAAGTGTTTTTTTCTCAAAGATGGAGCTGCTGTGCAGGAGTGTAGACCTGGTGGAGAGAGCTGGGTGGTCGGATGGTGAGATGAAATGACCTTATCTACAGGATTAGTTATTCACAGACAGACTTGGGAAGCACCTCTATGGTACCATTTGAGGAGCACAGAAGAATCTGTGAATGGATCTAAAATGACTTCTTTCAGTCAGTCCTTTGAGTTTTACGGGATTAAGGTTGGCTTGCTATTAAAATGTGTTTGCAAAAATACCTAATTTGCTCCTCTCTCAAGGAATAGAGCTTCCTTTGATATTAACCAGTTTTCTAGATCATTGTTGTTTATTTTGTTTAATCATCTGTTTTATGAAATTAACCATTTTTAATGGGAAGTAGAAATCTCTCTCAAATGCATACTCATTTTTGCTGCTTTCTTGAACATATTGAACAGAACTTTTGATTATTTAGAAACATATTTTTGAATATTATTTATTGCATTATAGTGGTAATCTTCCATTGTTAAGGTATATTGAATTCTCTGTTCAACTATTCCAGACTTTCTCATGAGTTAGGTTTTCAGATTGAATGATCGTCTCCTCTAGGCTGTTGGCTGTCACTTGATCAGCAGTGAGTTTCCCTTTTTGTCTGGCATCTCCCATTTTCTGTTGGTTTGCATAACTTGTTAAATTGAGTGTAAAATAAGGGTAATTAACTTAGTGAGGGTTTAGAGACTCTCCTCTGAGTCAAGTGCACAGACCTTTGTTATCTATCTTGAATTACTTTCACTTACTTCTGGATAACTAAGCTCCAGATAATTGTGAAATAATGGTATACATATAGACTCCTTTTACAGAATACTCTGAAGCCATTATTAGCCAGTTATTAGCCAGTTACATCAGTGAATGTTGTTCACCAGATTAACTTGTATATGTAATAGAAATTATCTGCAAATCATGTGAAAGGGCAAAGATACTAAACTCTTCAAAAAATTACAGTATATTCTCATTTTTGAAATCTGGCAAATAAGTAAACTCAATCAACAGGGCAGACTGTGTCCCCGTGCTAACTGAATTTTAATTTTTGCCAATTATGAGATGGACATTCACTTCTTCCCCTTTGCCAAGAGAAAATCATTCTGTGGAGGTTCTTTTCCTTCCTCCTCCCTCATCGTATAGAGGTGCATACTCATGGTCAAAAGTAGGATTCAGACATTTCGGAAAGACAGGAAGAAAAGAGCCCTGGAAAACTGCTCTTAGAGTTACACCCTGTGGTTTTGTCACTTTGCTTTTTTTTTTTTTTTTCCTGTGCCCATGTAGGTAAAAATAGACATGCAGCATCATTCTCAGTTGTCTTTTGAAGAGCAAAAAAGTTTTTAATTTTGAGAAAGTCTAATAAATCTGTCTTTTTTTTTCTTTTCATGCTTTTTGTGTTGTATTTTAGAAATCTTTGCCAATCCAAGGCCTGTGAGATTTTTCTCCTATATTTTCTTCAAGAAGTTTTATAGTTTTAGCTCTTATATTTAGGCTGTGAACCATTTTGAGTTAATATTTGTGTATGGTGTGAGGTAAGGGTTATGATTCAGTTAAATAGTCCTTTGATGAATATCCTTGTTTATAGCTCTTCTCATTACACTTCTTAAATTATTTCCTTAAGATACATTCTTAAAAGTGAAACTACAATGTCAAAGTAGGTATCCACACTGAAGTCTGATATACAATGCAAGAGTAGTTTTCAGAAGTTGTATTAATTAGAAAAGACAGCCCCTAGAATGGGAGAACATATTGGCAAATTATGTATCTATTAAAGGATGTATATCTAGAATATATAAAGAATTCTACTAATTAAAAAAAAAACAAATAACCCAATTTTAAAAATGGACAAAGGACTTGAACATACATTTTTCTGAAGAAGATATACAAATGGCCAATAAAGATGTGAAAAGATGCTTAATACCATTAATCGTTAGGGAAATGCAGCTCAAAACCACAGTAAGAGGCTACTTCACAGCATTAGCCTGTGGAAAGTGTTGGGGAGCGTGGAGATCTGTTCCCTCTGTGCGCTGGTGGGAATGTACAATGGTGCAGCCGCTATGGAAAACAGTCTGGCAACTCCCCAACACGTTAAACATGGAGTTACCATGTGACCCAGCAATTCCCTTCCTAAGTATCTCCCCAAGAGAAATGAAAATATAGTCCCTACAAAAACTTGTACACACATGTTCACAGAAGTATTACTCATAACAGCCAAAAGTTGGAAATAATCTAAATGTCCACCAGCTGATGAATGGATTAAACAATGTGATATATCCATGCATAGGAATATTATTCAGTGGCAAACAGGAATGGAATGCTGACACGTGCTACAACATGGATGAGCCTTGAAAACATGATGCAGAGTCAAAGAAGTGAGTCCCAAATGGTTACATATTATATGATTCAAGTTATATGAAATATGAAACATCCAGAATATGTGTTCATATAGAGACAGAAAGTGGATTGATAGTTGTTGAGGGGTGAAGTGGAATAACTGAAGAGTGTGGGCATTTCTTTTAAATGCTCTAAAATTGTGATGGCAGTTGCATAGCTCTCTGAATATATGAAACACAATTGAATTGTACACTTTATTTTTTGAGACAGGGTCTCACTATGTCACGCAGGCTGAAGTGCAGTGGCATGATCATGGCTCACTGCAGCCTTGACCTCCCAGGCTCAAGGTATTCTCCCACCTTGGCTTCCCAAGTAGCTGGGACTACAGGTGTACGCCACCACGCCTGGCTAATTTATGTATGTATGTATGTATGTATGTATTTTTGAGACAGAGTTTCGCTCTTCTACCCAGGCTGGAGTGCAGTGGCGCGATTTTGGCTCACTGCAACCTCCGCCTTCTGATTTCAAGCGATTTTCTTGCTTCAGTCTCCTGAGTAGCTGGGATTACAGGTGCCCGCCACCATGCCTGGCTAAGTTTTGTATTTTCAGTGGACAAGGAGATTCACCATGTTGGCCAGGCTGGTCTCGAACTCCTGACCTTGTGATCCCGCCTTAGCCTCCCAAAGTGCTGGGATTACAGGCATGAGCCATTGCCATTGCGCCTGGCCTGTTTTTTTTTTTTTTTGTTTTTGTTTTTTTTGAGACATAGTCTCGCTCTGTCGCCCAGGTTGGAGTTTAGGGGCACGATCTCGGCTCACTGCGACCTCCGTCTCTCGGGTTCAAGCAGTTCTCTGCCTCGGCCTCCCAAGTAGCTGGGATTACAGGCGCCCACCACCACACTTGGCTAATTTTTTTTTTTTTTTTTTTAAGTAGAGACAGGGTTTCACCATCTTGGTCAGGCTCGTCTTGAACTCCTGACCTCATGATCTGCCCGCCTTGGCCTCCCAAAGTGCTGGGATTACAGGCCTGAGCCACTGTGCCTGACCTTATTTTTTTTTTTTTTTTTTTTGTAGAGACAAGGTTTTGCTTGTGTTGCCCAGACTGGTCTCTAACTTCTGGGCTCATGTGATCCTCCCGCCTTGGTCTCCCAAAGTGCTGAGATTACAAGTGTAAGCTACCGTGCCTGGCTGAACTATATACTTCAGATGAGTGAACTGTGTGGTATGTGAACTATATTCCAATAAAGCTGTTAAAAAAAGCATGTGGTACCAATTAATAGTCCCCCTAGTGTTATTTAAGAGGGTCCAACTCCTTACATTTTCCCCAACCTTGAGTGTCATTACTATAATTACTTCAATCAGCTCTATTAAGGTATAATATGTAAACAAATTCACCCTGAAAAGTGTACTGATTTATAGTTTTGCAAATGTATGCACACATGTGACCACTGCAATCAATATACAGAACATTTCCATGACCCCAGAAGGTTCCCTCGTGCCCTTCCCAGGCATCCTCTCCTTCCCCATCTGCGCACTATCACGGTGAATCAGATTAGTCTTTCTGTGTGTTTTGTATAAATGGAATCAGTTTGTATTCTTGTGTCTTGCTTCCTTTGTTCGGCATGTTTTTAAGACTTATCCATGTTGCTGTCTGCACCTGTAGTTTATATTCTATTGTATGGATATAGCAGTGTGTTTTCTCCATTCATTTGTTGATAGATGTATTTGGTTTATCTTCAGTTTTCTTGTTTTAGGCTTTACCGTAATTACTTTTTTTTTTTTTTGAGATGGAGTCTCACTGTCTCACGCAGGCTGCAGTGCAATGGTGCGATCTTGGCTCACTGCAACAGCCGCCTCCCGGATTCAGGCAATTCTCCTGCCTCAGCCTCTCCAGTAGCTGGGACTACAGGCATCTGCCACCACACCTGGCTAATTTTTTTGTATTTTTAGTAGAGATGGGGTTTCACCGTGTTAGCCAGAATGGTCTTGATCTCCTGACCTCGTGATCTGCCCTCCTCGGCCTCCCAAAGTGCTGGGATTACAGGTGTGAGCCACCGCGCCCAGCCAGCCTTTTTTCTTGTAGAGGAATCCTTCTGCCTTTCCCCCATGGCTCTGACCTTTTGAAGGGACTGGCCCACTTGTCTTGACGTTTGTCCCACAGTCTGCATTTGTCGTCTCCTGGTGAACATGTTTCCTTGCTCCACGTGTTTCCTCTAAACCACGTGTGAGTCCTGAAAGGCTTTGTTAGATTTAGGTGAAACATTTTTGGTGGGTGCCTCACGGGCGATCACATCAAAGGTCCATACTGTCAGGTGGGCCCAGCCTGTTGGTGGTGCTAAATTGGGCCATTTGGTTCAGACCTTGACAGCCACATCCTTTTCATCTCTGCAGTTAGTCATTGGGGAAGCTTCACTGATTGTGGAGCTCCTACACCTTAAGGACTAAGTTTTTTTCCTAATGCCTCTCTCAGTTTGACACTTACCTTCAAACTTTGCTTATTTTTTTTTTTTTATTTAGAAGAGATTTTTCCCTTTTTTTTTTTGAGATAGAGTTTCACTCTTGTTGCCCAGGCTGTAGTGCAATGGTGCGATCTCAGCTCACCACAACCTCTGCCCCTACCAGGTTCAAGTCATTCTCCTGCCTCAGCTTCCTGAGTAGCTGGGATTACAGCCATGCCTGGCTGATTTTGTATTTTTAGTGGAGATGGGGTTTCTCCGTGTTGGTCAGGCTGGTCTAGAATTCCCGACCTCAGGTGATCCGCCTGCCTTGGCCTCCCAAAGTGCTGGGATTACAGGAGTAAGCCACCGCGCCCGGCCCATTTTTCACTTTTATGTAGTCAAAACACCCATGGTACAAAAGAGGTATCTCTCAAAAACTTCCCTTTTATAAGCCCTTTCCTCCCTTTCTTTTCCTAATCTCTCTCTAGTTCCCTTCTTTCTTGGTTTGCTTTACTTTGGAACCTGATGTGACAAGTTAGCTTTGATTCCTATTCTGTCATCTTTTTGGACTATAGGTTCAGAAAATTACACTTAACTCAAGTGTGAGATGTTGGCCAACTGGCATTTCCACCGCTTCACTTGCTCTTCTTTTTTAAGGACTTGCCTGTCTCCCAGGCCAGCCCCTGGCTGGGAAAAGTAGCAGCAAGGTTGGGACTTTGATCCTAGGCTCTGCACCATGGGTGGTGTTATCTTAACTTATCTTTTGTCTTCAAAGCTGCAGACCCATTTATGGTGGTGACGGAGAAGGGAGAAAAGAGCATGTCCAGAAGCCAAAGCTGCTCGTATCTGGAAAAGGCCTCTTGATTCCCTCTGCCTGAAACCCTTTTCTCTCCCTTCTCTTTCCCTGGTTAACTCCTGCCCATCCTTGGGAGACTCTGCTCAGGCGTCCTAATGAAGGAAAACACCGACTGGGCACGGTGGCTCACACCTGTAATCCCAGCACTTTGGGAGGCCGAGGCAGGCGAATCACAAGGTCAGGAGATCGAGACCATCTGGCTAATATGATGAAACCCGGTCTCTACTAAAAATACAAAAAATTAGCCAGGTGCTGTAGTGGGCCCCTGTAGTCCCAGCTACTCTGGAGGCTGAGGCAGGAGAATGGCATGAACCCAGGAGGCTGAGATCACACCGCTGCACTCCAGCCTGGGCGACACAGTGAGACTCTGTCTCAAAAAAAAAAAAGGAAAACACCATTGGGTGCCCCTCCATTGCATTTCCGTACACTCCACACGTGCCTTTGCTCACTCAAAGGAAGACCTTTCTATCTTCTGTGTTAGCTCGTGAGGTCCTGAGGGCAGGGCCAGGGATGGCATTGTCACTGTCTGTGCAGAGCCTGACACATCGGGCTTTTGGTTAGTGTTGCTGGGATGTTCAACTCCCTGGCCTGCAGAGGGTTTCTGTATGGTGTAGATGCATTTGATTCCTGGTGGTGAAAGCAAGATGGAATCGCAGGCCTTTTTTTTGTTGTTTTTTTTTTTTTGAGATGGAGTCTTGCTCTGTCACCCAGGCTGGAGTGCAGTGGCGCCATCTTGGCTCACTGCAACCTCCGCCTCCCGGCTTTAAGCCCCAGCCTTCTGAGTAGCTGGGAGTACAGGCGCCTGCCACCACACCTGGCTAATTTTTGTATTTTTAGTAGAGACGGGGTTTCACCATATTGGCCAGGCTGGTCTTGAATTCCTGACCTTGTGATCCACCCGCCTCGGCCTCCCAAAGTGCTGGGATTAGAGGTGTGAGCCACTGTGCCTGGCCTTTTTTTTTTTTTTTTTTTTAAATCAAAACAGACATTTATCTGTAACTTATAAATAGTTGAGGAATGGAAACCCTTTGTTCTTTACCTTTTTTTTTTTTTTTTTTTGAGGCGGAGTCTCGCTCTGTCACCCAGGCTGGAGTGCAGTGGTGCGATCTCAGCTCACTGCAAGCTCCGCCTCCCGGGTTCACACCATTTTCCTGCCTCAGCCTCCGGAGTAGCTGGGACTAGAAGCGCCTGCCACCATGCCCGGCTAATTTATTTGTATTTTTAGTAGAGACGGGGTTTCACCATGTTAGCCAGGATGGTCTCGATCTCCTGACCTTGTGATCCGCCCACCTCAACCTCCCAAAGTGCTGGGATTACAAGCATGAGCCACCGCACCTGGCCTATCCTTTACCTTTCTAACCGTTGCAGCTGCCCTGAAGCTGGCTTCTCAGCATTCTAGGGGAAGCATTTCTTACTTTACTACTCTTTTTTTCTTTTTTGAGACAGAGTCTCGCTCTGTTGCTCAGGCTTGGGTGCAGTGGTAAGATCTCGGCTCACTGCAGCCTCTGCCTTCCAGATTCAAGTGATCCTCCTGCCGTAGCCTCCTGAGTAGCTGGGACTACAGGCATGTACCACCAAGCCTGGCTAATTTTTGTATTTTTAGTAGAGATGGGGTTTTACTATGTTAGCCAGGCTGGTCTCAAACTCCTGACCTCAGGTGATACACCCACCTTGGCTTCGCAAACTGCTGTGATTACAGGCATGAGCCACTGCACCCGGCCTTCACTGCTTTTGATTCCCATAGATTCACAGAGCTCAGAGAGATGTAGCAGCATCAGCTGTACTAGCTGCTGGGTGCAGGACTCCAGCCGGGCCCGTGCCTCTCCTCTGAGAGCACTGGCAGGGGTTCACATGTCACCAGCCCTCCTCCTTGTGTTCTCCTCTGTCTGTCCCCCTCTCTCAGGTTGTCCACTCTCTAGCCTGACTAAGAGGCACTTGATAAGGGTCACTGCTGTGAAGTGTGCCTGAGAGCTGATGTTGCAGGCAGTCATCGGGCCCTCAGTGGCATTCCCTTACTGGGGGAACTTGGGGTGCAGGTGACGGGACAGCTGTGAACCCCCCAGGTGAGATTCCTGTGTAAGGGCTAATAAAGAAAGACACTTCTGCCTGTGCTGTCACTCCTGGTGGGATGCGTTTGCATTTTCCTGGATGTACCTAATCTCACAGCTCTGGTGCTGTCCAGCTCCCCAGCACCTTTGCTCAGCACCCCGCACAGTTGTTCCCCTCTTCCCATCCAGAGTCACGGTGAGGCTTGGCCACAGTGGCCTAGAGGCTTTAATTGTGCGTTCCCACAGCACAGTGAGTCAGGCAACAGCCCTGAACGTCTTGGGAAACATCAGTTGAATGTATGAATTCTTTTGACCGAGAAGCTCCTGTGTTCCAGATAGAAAGTCAGTCTGCTCTAAATACCTGGCTTTGTTTCATTCTTACCACAGCTCTGTGAAGTAGTTTTCTTTTTTCCCAAAGAAAGTGAAGTTCTGAAAGGCAGGTGTCTGTCCAAGGCTGTAGAGCTGGCAGGCCGTTGGACACTGACTGCCCTCTCCCAGCTCCCTGTGGCTGGTGGTGACCGGGTGGTTAGAAAAGCGTCTTTTCTGAGTTGGCCCTAATTGAAAAGGGGGATTTGCGGGGACACTGTCCTCCCCCAGCTCTCCTGTGACTGGTGGTGACCAGGTGGTGATAAAAGCATCTTTCTGAGTTGGCCCTGATTGGAAGGTGGAGGGTTGCAGGGACACTGCCCTCTCCGGCTCTCCCCTGGCCGGCGGTGACCATGTGGTTATAAAAGCGTCTTTCCAAGCTGGCCCTTATTGGAAGGTGTGCCATGTGTCCCCTGTGAAGGGCAGCCTGGCCTGGGATGCTGCTGATGGAGAAGATGCACTTTTATGACATTAAGACAGAATCAGGGCTGAGAGGGGTGGTTCACATCTGTAATGCCAGCACTTTGGGAGGCTGAGGCGGGTGAATCACGAGGTCAAGATATCAAGACCATCCTGGCCAACATCGTGAAACCTCATCTGTACTAATAATACAAAAATTAGCTAGGCATGGTTGCGGCCATCTGCAATCCCAGCTACTCAGGAGGCTGAGGCAGGAGAATGGCTTGAACCCAGGAGGCAGAGGTTGCAGTGAGCCGAGATCACACCACTGCAACTCCAGCCTGGCGACAGAGCGAGACTCCATCTCAAAAAAAAAAAAAAAAAAAAAACAAAAAAACGACAGAATCAGATTTCCTCAGTAAAATCTGGGATTTTGCCTTCAGAGGAATCAGATATTATCATTCTTCCTTATGTCAGGAAAGGGTAGCAGGCCATTGTATACAACACAAGGACTGAAACTTTACAGTCAAAAAATCAGCATAAATGATTGGCTTCAAGTTTTGTTCGTAATTCCTCTCTCCCTGCTTGACTCCTCCCCACCTCTAAATGCACACTGGCCCCCAAAGATCTGCAGGAAGGAGAAAACACAAAATCTCCTTCCCATGTGGGTCACGCCCTTTCATTAGTCCGTGAGCTCCTGCAAGGCCTGTGTTTTGGTTTCATTTGTGAGTGTGGAGGGAACCAACAGTACATCAGGGACTTCAGTTTTGAGGAATCAGTGCCCATCACTGTCTAGGCAGACTTCTTTTTCCTGCTCTGTAGTTTTTCTTAAATTATCTGTGCCTTACAAATTCTCATTCCATTTTAGTCTATTCTTCCAGGAGGTCTTCAAGCAGGGGTAAATGAAAGAGAGACATTAGTCACTCTGACCTTGACTTTTAGTGACTGAATGCTTGCTCACCCTCACATGAAGCTATAAAAAATATAATTTCCTTTTAGGTGGCACAATCTCAGCTCACTGCAACCTCCACCACCCGGGCTCAAGAGATTCTCCTGCCTCAGCCTCCTGAGTAGCTGGGGTTACAAACGTGTGCCACCACACCTGGCTAATTTTTGTAATTTTAGTAGAGATAGGGTTTCACCATGTTGGGCCGGCTGGTCTCAAACTCCTGACCTGAAGTGATCTGCCCACGTTGGCCTCCCAAAGTGCTGGGATTACAAGGCGTGAGCAGGCCGGGCGCGGTGGCTCACGCCTGTAATCCCAGCACTCTGGGAGGCCGAGGCGGGCGGATCACAAGGTCAGGAGATCCAGACCATCCTGGCTAACACGATGAAACCCCATTTCTACGAAAAAATATCAAAAAATTAGCCGGGTGAGGTGGCGGGAGCCTGTAGTCCCAGCTACTTGGGAGGCTGAGGCAGGAGAATGGTGTGAACCCGGGAGGCAGAGCTTGCAGTGAGCCACGATCGCGCCACTACACTCCAGCCTGGGCGAGAGCGTGAGACTCCGTCTCAAAAATAAATAAATAAATAAATAAATAAAATACAAGACGTGAGCCATCACGCCCAGCTAATTTTTGTATTTTTAGTAGTGACAGGGTTTTGCTGTGTTGGCCAGGCTGGTCTCGAACTCCTGACCTGAAGTGATCTGCCCGCCTTGGCCTCCCAAAGTGTTGGGATTACAGGTGTGAGCCACCGCGCCTGACTGCTTTTTGTATTCTTAGTAGTGACGGGTTTTTGCCATGTTAGCCAGGCTGATCTCGAATTCCTGGCCTTAAGTGATCCACACGGGATTTCTGGCGTGAGCCACCGTGCCTGGCCCAAATTGTTGCTTTTCACAGACGGGAAAGAAATGTAGATGTATGGAATGCTGACAAAGATGTAATCCATTCATACGTCTCGGGAGAGACAGAAGGGCTCTTTGACCTCAGATGGGTTGGCTGAGGAGATCTGCAGCATGTCTGAAATACAAACACTGTTTCTACAGCTTGCCTTCGATTTAGAGTAGGCTCCAACTCTTCTGCCCATCCCAAACTCCTCTGCTACTTGGACGGTTAATAAGTTGACTAAAAAACACCCATGGGAAGAGAATGAAAAGGAGAGATTTAGGATGACAACTGATTCTCAGTAGCAGATGGGAGAAGTCATCTTTAGCAGGCAAAGAGAAAACTGATTTTATTTTGGAATTTCTATTATGTGATGAGGACAGTACAAAGTTTTTTGTGTGCTTTTTTGAATCCTCTTCCTCAAGTAAGCCAGAATCCTGTGGTTGTAGTGGGTGTTGCAGGATCCAGTTATTCTTTTTGCTGAATGGAAGTGGGTATGACCCCAACGCATCCCTGCTCTGGGTGCCTCTCACTTATATTCTTTAGGACCAGGAACTCTCTTTCTGGGGAGGGATACAATTCCAGACCCTTAAAACTGAAAATAATTGGGAACAATCTTTATTGAATTATCTCTTGTCTCAAAAAGGAAAAAAATCATTTCAAGCCTATTTAGGTTTAGGGTCAGGTGCGGTGGCTCGCATTTGTAATCTCAGCACTTTGGGAGGCTGAGGCAGGAGGATCGCTTGAGCTCAGGAGTTCGACACCAGCCTGGGCAGCACAGGAAGATGCTTATCTCTCTTTTTTTAATTTTTTGAGATGGAGTTTCGCTCTTGTTTCCCAGGCTGGAGTACAATGGTGCGGTCTTGGCTCACTGCAACCTCTGCCTCCTGGGTTCAAGCGATTCTCCTGCCTCAGCGAGTAACTGGGATTACAGGTATGTGCCACCACGCCCGGCTAATTTTGTATTTTTAGTAGAGACAGGTTTCTCCATGTTGGTCAGGCTGATTTCAAACTCCCGACCTCAGGTGATCCGCCCGCCTCGGCCTCCCAAAGTGCTGGGATTACAGGTGTGAGCCACCGCACCCACCCTAGGAAACGCTTATCTCTACCAAAAAAATAAAAATTTAGGTGGGCATGGTGGTGTATGCCTGTAGTCCCAAATTCTTGGGAGGCTGAGGTGGGAGGATTGCATGAGCCCAGTAGTTCAAGGCTGCAGTGAGCTATGATTGTGCCACTGCACTCCAGCCTGCGGAACAGAGCTAGATCCTGCTGTTAAAAAGAAAAAAAAAAAAAAGGGCCAGGCCCAGTGGCTCACGCCTGTAATCCCAGCACTTTGGGAGGCCGAGGCGGGCGGATCACGAGGTCAGGAGATCGAGACCATCCTGGCTAACACGGTGAAACCCCGTCTCTACTAAAAATACAAAAAATTAGCCGGGCGTGGTGGCGGCCGCCTGTAGTCCCAGCTCCTCGGGAGGCTGAGGCAGGAGAATGGCGTGGACCTGAGAAGCCGAGTTTGCAGTGAGCCGAGATTGCGCCACTGCACTCCAGCCTGGGCAACAGAGCGAGACTCCGTCTCAAAAAAAAAAAAAAGCCTATTTATAGGTCTTGGCTACCTGGCAAGTGTTGCCTTATCCTTTTAAATGCATCAGACAGCTTCAGATTTCTCTGCCTTGTAAGTAGGCTGTGTAGCTGGCAGTGCCTTGAAATGACTAATAATGGTGATAATATCACGTTTGTTTTTTGTCAGTCTTCATAGGTGCTTAGAAACATTTGCAAGTATGGTCTATTTATGTTACATCTCTGGTAGCCAGTGTCTAGAGTCTTGACTCCAGGTGTGTACTCTGGCTAGCGAACGCTGTTCCTTGATTTATCGCCTCTTTAAGCCAGGTGTCTGCAATTGGGTGGAGTTTTTCATTCTTTACCTAAACATTTTACCTTGGTGAATATTTAAACCAACTACCACTTAATTACCTTTTTATGAAGGTGCTAGGGAAAAGCTGTATTCTTTGGGGACAGTCATGCTTAGTACTGAATATAATGGAAACCTTTCCCTGCTGCCTATGGCTTAGCCACTTGGTCAGGGTGACAATGGCAGTTGCCGTATCAGCTAGGTGGGGCTATGTCAAACACAATAAAATGTGGATAGTGCTTGTGTTTGAGTGGTGTAACTGCGTGATTTGGTTTTGTTTTGCTGTTTTTTCTTTCTAAATTTCCTTTTTATATTATTTAGAAATGTTAGAAAAATATGATCAGACATGTGAAGGAAGTGCATGAAGCAAATTATAGAAAACCAGATAGCTTTGGATTTCTCTTACTTTTAAAGTAGGTTAAGTAGTGTAAGTAGAGTAACATTCCTTAATTTGGTATGGAGATGGCCCAATTTGAAGTGGGGTGCTGCCCACATTAACTGATGTATTAAACATAATCCAAATCAACATATTAAAATAGTTTTCTTTTGGCCGGGCACAGTGGCTCACATCTGTAATCCCAGCACTTTGGGAGTCCGAGGCGGGCGGATCACGAGGTCAGGAGATCGAGACCATCCTGGCTAACATGGTGAAACCCTGTCTGTACTAAAAAATACAAAAAATTAGCCGGGCATGGTGGTGGATGCCTGTAGTCCCAGCTACTCAGGAGGCTGAGGCAGGAGAATGGTGTGAACCTGGGAGGCGGAGCTTGCAGTGAGGCAAGATTGCGCCACTGCACTCCAGCCTGGGCGACAGAGCGAGACTCCCATCTCAAAAAATAAATAAATAAATAAATAAAATAAAATAGTTTTCTGTTTTTTTCTTTTAGAATAGTTTTCTTTTGAGATTTGTCAACATGGTTGTAAAGTTCACTTGAGAGAATAGTAGGCAAGAATTCTAAAATTGTTTTAAAAGATGATGGGTGCTAACCTTACCTAGATAGTAAAGTATATCACAGAGTCGTGATGATTATATTAGTGTGATAGCAGCACAGGATTGGACAAAGGTCAGTGGTGATGCAGGGCCCAGAACAAGCCCTGGTGTATGTGAAGATGCAACATATATTCATGGAAGTGTCATAAGTCATTGTGGGAAGATGAGACAATGAGATAACTAGTTGGAATTTCTTTTGGTGAGCTGTGTAAAGAACTAGATTGATTTTTCCCCAGATGAATCAGAGTTATGTAAAAAGTGAAATCATTAAAAATGGATGTACAAAACCCTGTAAGAAACAGCATCCAGAAGTGGCCCCAAATATATGTATCTATGAGAAGGGGGTGTATGATGAAGATGGACCTTTACTTTAATGGGGAAAGATGGGTTATTTAGGAAATCCTACCTAAAGCAGGATCCCTACATCATCCCTGTATGTTCATTCCACCAAATAAATCCCAGTTGGCTTTATTGAATTGAATGTAACAAGGGAAGCTATGAAAGTTCTAGAAGGAAATAGGTAAGTGTTTTCAAAGTCTTAGGCTAGGAAAAAGCCTTGTTAAGTACAACACAAAAAACATAAAAGAAAGGACTTCTGAATTTCAACTATGTGAATGAAAATTAGTGTTTCTCACAGCATTGTTTGTTTGAAAAAGCACATCTGTTAATATAAATGTATGTCTATGGGGAAATAGTTAAGTAGATTATGATAAATATGTACAGTGAAATATTCTGTACATAAAAATAAAATAATATAAAACTTTATTGGCATAAGATGTCTGTGACATATAAGTGAAAATTGCGTTATAAAACAAACCTGTTCCTACCTATTTAAGCATTATGTTATTCATATATATATATGGATTTTTTGGTTTTTTTGTTTTGAGACAGGGTCTCACTCAGCCACGCAGGCTAGAGTACAATGGTGAGTTCACAGCTCACTGCAGCCCTGCAGCCTCCGCCTCCTGGACTCAGGTGCTCCTCCCACCTCAGCCTACCAAGTAGCTGGGACTACAGGCATGTAGCACCACACCTGGCTAATTTTTGTATCTTTTGTAGACATATGGTTTCGCCATGCTGTCCCGGCTGGTCTCGCTCTCCTGGGTTCAAGCGATCCACCTGCATCAGCCTCCCAAAGTGCTAGGATTACAGATGTGAGCCACCACGTCCAGCCTATTTATATATTTTTATCTTTATTTATATACATACATAATCAGATGAATATGTATTGCCAGGACTTAAGGGCCAACTACAGAGTTAGAACAGTCCATATAACTGCCTTCATTTCTTTTTTTTTCTTTTCTTTTTTTTTTTTTGAGATGGAGTCTTGCTCTGTCACCTAGGCTGGAGTGCAGTGGCACGATCTCAGCTCACTGCAAGCTCTGCCTCCCGGGTTCACGCCATTCTCCTGCCTCAGCCTCCTGAGGAGCTGGGGGTACAGGTGCCCTCCAGCACGCCCGGCTAATTTTTTTGTATTTTTAGTAGAGATGGGATTTCATCGTGTTAGCCAGGATGGTCTCGATCTCCTGACCTCGTGATCTGCCCACCTCAGCCTCCCAAAGTGCTGGGACTACAGGCGTGAGCTACCGCGCCCAGCTGACTGCCTTCATTTCTAACACCAATACAAATTGGGGAGTTCCCAAAACCACCCTCAGGTTCAATAATTCACTAGGAAAAACAGAACGCACTGAAAAGTATTATATTTGTGGTTGCAGTATATTTTAAGGAAAGGATTCAAATTAAAATCAGCCAAGAGTCAAGTTTTTACTGTACTTGATCCATTCTACCCCTGTGGTTGACCTTTAGTCTCCAGCCCCTCCCAGATGTCTGGTTAAGACCTTTAGTTATCCTTTCCTCTGGAGGTTGGAACTGATACCCTGTGCTCCAGGCCCCCGTTGTAAATCAGATTGGTAACTGTTCTGTGGCCAAAGCCCCCAGGCAAACAAAGACACTCCCATCAGACAGAACTAATTTCTAATTCCAAGGGCCTAGAATTCACCTCACAGCAGCCCAGGGCAAAGACTGGACCTCTCTTCGGGAAGGTTGCTTCTTTTTTTTGGGGGGGGGGGGGTAGGGGACAGGGTCTCACTCTGTTGCCCAGTCTAGAGTGCAGTGTCAGGATCTCTGCTCACCTCAACCCCCACCTCCTGGGTTCAAGTGATTCTCCTGCTTCAGCCTCCTGAGTAGGTGGGATTACAGGCATGCACCACTACCACCCTGCTAATTTTTAAATTTTTAGTAGAGATAGGGTTTCATCATGTTGTCCAGGCTGGTCTTGAACTTCTGACCTCAAATGATCCACCTGCCTCGGCCTCCCAAAGTGCTGGAATTACAGTCGTGAGCCACTGCACCCAACCAGGAAGACTGCTTCTTTGCTACACAATGTTATCACCAAAATGTAACAGGTTATTTCTAGGTGGTGGAATTGAAGGTGACTTTGCTTTTATTCTTTGCACTTTTCCTTTTTGTTTGAATTTTCTTTCATTATGGACATGTATATTTTTAATCAATACAACTACAAAAGCTTAAAAGATAAAAGTGAAAACTAAATCTCTAAATGGGTGGGAGGGCAGACAGGGAAAGCAGTACAAGAAATTCTAAAGAAAAACCAGTAGCAGCCGGGCGCAGTAGCTCACGCCTATAATCCCAGCACTTTGGGAGGCCAAGGCAGGTGCATCACCTGAGATCAGGAGTTCAAGACCACCCTGACCAACATGGTGAAACCCTGTCTCTACTAAAAATACAAACAATTAGCTGGGCGTGGTAGCGGGCACCTGTCATCCCAACTACTCAGGAGGCTCAGGCAGGAGAATTGCTTGAACCCGGGAGGCGGAGGTTGCAGTGAGTCAATATCACACCATTGCACTCCAGCCTGGGCAACAAGAGCTAAACTCCTTCTCAAATAAAAAAAAAAAGAAAGAAAGAAAGACCAGTAGAGATGACTACACAAATATGTAACCTACATTCAAAAGACATGCCATAGGCCGGGCGCGGTGGCTCATGCCTGTAATCCCAGCACTTTGGGAGGCCGAGGCGGGTGGATCACGAGGTCAGGAGATCAAGACCATCCTGGCTAACACGGTGAAACCCTGTATCTACTAAAAATACAAAAAATTAGCCGGGTGCGGTGGCCGGCGCCTGTAGTCCCAGCTACTCAGAAGGCTGAGGCAGGAGAATGGCGTAAAACCAGGAGGCAGAGCTTGCAGTGAGCCGAGATCGCACCACTGCACTCTAGCCTGGGCGACAGAGTGAGACTCCGTCTCAAAACAAACAAACAAACAAAAGACATGCCATAAAAACAAGTAAAAGACAATGAAAATCCTAGGGGAAGCATTTGCGGAAACATCACAAAGCATTAATACCACTAATGTTATAATATTGCAAATATAAAATAGCAAGGGAAACAATGGCTGACACCTGGGCACGGCGGCTCACACTTGTAATCCCAGCACTTTGGGAGGCTGAGGTGGGCGAATCACCTGAAGTCAGGAGTTCACCACCAGCCTGTCCAACATGGTGAAACCCTGTCTCTACAAAAACTCAAAAGTTAGCCAGGCATGATGGCAGTATCTGTAATCCCAGCTACTTGGGAGGCTGAGGCCGGAGAATCGCTTGAACCTGGGAGGCAGAGGTTGCAGTGAACCGAGATTGTGCTGCTGCACTCCAGCATGGGCAACAGAGCGAGACTCCATCTCAAAACACACACCCACAACGTTGACAGTTCAATGACTGTAAATGACACGTAGTCTGTTTGCCAGTAATGTCCCAAAGCCAGTTTCTCGGTTTGGACATTGTGCTCCAGAGATATAAGAGCCACCACTGGGGAAAGCTGGGTGAAGGGTGCATGGAGCTCTGTGTTCCATTTGTGTGAGTTCCTGTGAGTCTATAATTATTTCAGAATAAGTTATTAGAAAAGGCAATGGGCTTGGGCGAACAGCTTAGAAAATAAGGGACACATAGCTAACACACAGGTTTTTAATTGTGAAATTTCATTAACAAATAATGCAAATTGAAGTGAAACACCAAGTTTGCCTCTTGCAAATCTGGTTTCATCTCCAGTCTAGAGGAGTGGGGAGCACCTTGGGGTCTGATTGGCGTTTACTCTCCTGGTGAGGAAACCTAGGACTCTGGGGCGAGGTCTTGCTCTGTCACAGGCGGAGTGCAGTGGCCAGATCTCGGCTCACTCACCCGGCTCCTCCCGAGGTTCCACGCCATTCTCCTGCCTCAGCCTCCAGTAGCTGGGACTGCAAGCGCCACCTAAGCCCGTTTAGTATTTTGTATTTTTTTGAGCCAGAGGCAGGGTTTCACCCGTGTTGACCCAACTTCAGAGGATGTTCTCCTCTCCTGACACCGTGATCTGTCTGGAAGGCCTCCCCCCCAAGATGAGGCTCCCCGAGCTTGGCTCACGATGCTGACCTCTGGCAAATGGTACCCTGCCCAGGGGTCCCTGCCCCTGCCTGAAAGTCCACTTATGGCTTGAATCTGACAGGAAACTTAAGAACATGCCCAAGAATCTCCTAAAACTCAAGAGCGTGCCTCAGCATGCCCAGCATTGACCGTATGCTGGGCCCAGGCCCTCATATCTGCTATGGCCGACCCCGCTGTCCTGAGTGGTGGATGTGGTCACTGTTTTGCAGAGGGTAGACTGGGCTGGCCTGGGTGACAAGGCCAGAAATGGAGCCACTCTGCTTTCTTTGTTGGTTAGACGTGGTCTAGGCATGGTGGTGTCTGTCCTCTAGTGGAAGGCCTGGACACAGCCCATCCCAGGCAGGGTAAAGTCACCATTGCAGGCCGGCACATCTTGCCTAGTATCCACTCCCTCAATTGCCCTATTTTTGGATGGTCATGGAAATGATTACTCCCTGCTTTTCACACAAAAAAGACAAACATACACCCTCACAAACAAGCTGGCACGCATGTGGGCGGAACACCTGCAAGCACTCGAACGCTCGCACACTGGAGTGTGCACCAGCCTTCCCGCCACAGCCCTCGGAGCCTACTTCTCCAACAGGATGTTCTTTGAATATAAGAAAAAAGATGCCAAGGATGCCATGAGGAGGATGGAGCAGGACCTGAAACCCCTGGGCTTCCTCCATAGGAGGCTCTCTGCTCGGGTGGGCAGCGTGACCTGCACACTGCCCCTCCTGCCAGGCCACTGGCGGTGGCCCCTCCCGCGTCCTGGCTCCTCAGTGAACCTTTGTTCGTCTGTAGCCTGTTAGCTTTGGCTGCTGGCAGCCTGTGGGACCAGGCCCACATCCCAGGACCAGCCGATAGAGACTGCCCTTTTGAAGCAAGTGAATTGGACTCCTGGAAGAGTCATTCCTCTACTCCCCCATTGAAACCACCTAATAACTGTGATCCTCATATCTGGATCTGGTGCCCAGAGTTGACTCATTCACAAGTTTATATCTCTTTTTGTGATGAGTTGTCTTCCGCAGTTAACTAGAAGCCCTGGAATGTCTTGGACCTTACCTGATCTTTTTTCCTTGTTTACTTTGAAAAAGTAATACAGCAGTCCCCCTTATCTGAGGGGGTGTGTTCTAAGACCCCAGTGGATGCCCGAAAGCTCAGATCGTACCAAACCCTGTATACACTCTATTTTTTCACATGTTAGCTATATACTTGTGATAAAACTTAATTTATAAGTGAGGCACAGTAAGAGATTAACAACAATCATAACACAGAGCAGTTGTGACAATCTCTTCACAAGTGCACGGAGAGAAAATCTCTTTTTACCATAGATCTTAGCAACCTCAGCCTATGAGTTTTTTTCTTAAGTCAAGAACTTTCTCCTTTTCACTTAGTGAAAGCACTTTAAGGCTTCTCTTGGGCATATCTGAATTGCCAGCCTCACTACTCTTATGCTTTGTGGCCATTATTAAGTAAAATAAGGGCTACCTGAACATAAGCACTGTGATACCACAACCATGGATCTGACCACTGAGATGGCTGCTAAGCGACTTAGCAGATGAGTGGCAACTACCGTGTGGATCTGCTGGACAAAGGGACAAGTCATGTCCCAGGCGGGACAGAGCGCACAGCATGAGATTTCATGCTATTCCAAACGGTGCATAGTTTAGGATTTATAGATTGTTTATTTCTGCAACTTTCCATGTAATATTTTCAGACAGTGGTTGATCATGGGTAAACCACAATACCACAGTAAAGGGAGGAATGCTGTACATTCCAGTGTTATATTTCAACAATACAAAACGGTGACCAGCGAACACTCCTTCTCACTGGACCCCTTGCTTCTCCAGCTCATCTCTGCAAAGGGAAATCGCTGTGGCACTCTTACCCTTTTCTTAGGTATCCATCCTGGCTGTCTTTTCTCCTCCCTCCTTTCCTATGTATCTGTGTGGATATCTCTGAATATAAACGGTAGCCACACCGGACCGGGCGCGGTGGCTCACGTCTGTAATCCCAGCACTTTGGGAGGCCAAGGTGGGTGGATCATGTGAGGCCAGGAGTTCGAGACCACCCTGGCCGACATGGCAAAACCCCGTCTCTACTAAAAATACAAAAATTTACCAGGCGTGGTGCCACATGCCTGTAATCCCAGCTACTCGGGAGGCTGAGGCAGGAGAATTGCTTGAACCCGGGAGGCAGAGGTTGCAGTGAGCTGAGATCGCCACTGCACTCCAGCCTGGCAACAGAGCAAGACTCCATCTCAAAAAATAAATAGATAATAAAAATAAAAATAAAAAACAAATGGACCGGGCACGGTGGCTTACACCTGTATTCCCAGCACTTTGGGAGGCCGAGGCGGGCAGATCACGAGGTCAGGAGATCAAGACCATCCTGGCTAACACGGTGAAACCCCATCTCTACTAAAACTACAAAAAATTAGCTGGGCACGGTGGCGGGCACCTGTAGTCCCAGCTACTTGGGAGGCTGAGGAAGGAGAATGGCGTGAACCAGGGAGGCGGAGCTCGCAATGAGCCAGGCTTGCACTCTAGCCTGGGTGACAGAGCGAGACTCCGTCTCAAACAAACAAACAAAAAAACAGAAAAAAGAAAAACAAATGGTAGCCATACCGTATGTCTTGCACCTTGGTTTTATTTTTGTTTTTGCACTTACTTAACAGTGCTTCTTGTAGGTCTTCCCTGTATGTTACCACATAGAAATGTGTTATTTTAAAAATTACCCCATAGTGTTCCACTGTGTAGATATGCCAGTTTTGACTGGTCCCCTGTGATGAATATCTAGGTTATTTTCAACCTTTTGCTGCTGCAAACAGTGCTGCAGTTTAATGTCCTTCTCTTCATGTCTTTGTGCCCATGTGAAGTGAATCTGTCGAATCACTTCCTTGGAGGGGGCTTGTGGGCCACAGGGATGTGCAGTTACGATGTTGATGGGCAGTTGTCAGCTTGCCCTTCAAGAAGGCTCACAATTGTTTTTGCCCATCATTCTATCCCCAGCACCAGCTCAGTGATGAGAACTCTTCCCCACCAGAGCTCTACACTGATTGGGAAATAAAACAGAGGAGTCACTTTGTAGCAGTGCTATTTGCCATAGCCGAAAGGTGGATACAACCTATGTCCTGCTGATAATGGATAAACAGAATGTGGTCCATCTATGCATGGAATATGATTCTGCCTTGAATGTAATGAAGTTCTGAGAGTATTTTTTTTTCTTTCCCCCTCCCTCCCTCCCTTCTTTCCTTCCTCTCTCTTTTTCTCTTCCCTTCCTTCTTTCCTTCTCTTTCTTTTCTCTTTTCTTTTGAGACAGGGTCCTGCCCTGTCACCCAGGCTGGAGTGCAGTGGTACAATAGTGGCTCACTGCAGCCTTGACCTCCTGGGCTAGAGCGATCCTCCCATCTCAGCCTCCTGAGTAGCTAGGACCACAGGCACATGCCACCAAGCCCAGCTAATTTTCTAATTTTTTGTGGATGTGGGGGTCTCACTAAGTTACCCAGACCAGTCTCAAACTCCTGGGCTCAAGCAGTTCTCCTGCCTTGGCCCCTCAAAGTGCTAGGATTACAAGTGGGGAACTAGGTAATAGTGCTGGTTAGAAAACATTGTGAATGTTCTTAATGGCACTGAATCATCTACTTTAAAATGGTTAAAATGGTAAATTTTATATTTATTTTACTACAAGAAAAAGAGTCAGCAGATGTTGGCCAAAATATTAACTTTATTGTTGACCAAGCTGAGGATATGGCTTGTAAGAGAAGCCCGGACTGACCTTCCACCCCCATCCCCTCTTCAGGAGCAGGGGAAGGAGGGAACGACCCCAGCCCAGGTTGTCCTGCAGCCCTCACTGTACCTGTCCTGCAGCACTCACTGAGATGCCCCACTCTACCTGTCTGTCAGGGAGTAGGGAGGAAGCCAGGGGTGTTTTGCTAAGGGGTGTCCCTCTAAGAAGCACCAGGAATGGTGAGGAAATGTTGCCCCATGACAAACAAATGTGGTTGAATGAACAAATGAATGGGCTCCACCACTGTTCTGAGACCCATAATGACAGCCCCAGAGCCCTCTGCATGCTTGGTTTTTTTGTTTGTTTGTTTGTTTGTTTTGGGACGGAGTCTCGCTCTGTTGCCAGGCTGGAGTGCAGTGGCGCCATCTTGGCTCACTGCAACCTCCACCTCTCAGATTCAAGCGATTCCCCTGCCTCAGCCTCCCAAGTAGGTGGGCCTACAGGCACGCACCAGCACACCCAGCTAATTTTTGTATTTTTAGTAGAGATGGAGTTTCACCATGTTGGCCAAGATGGTCTTGATCTCTTGACCTCATGAACCGCCTGCCTCGGCCTCCCAAAGTGCTGCGATTACAGACGTGAGCCACTGCATCCAGCTTTTTTTTTTTTTTTTAATTGAGATAGAGTCTTGCTCTGTTGCCCAGGCTGGAGTGCATTGGCGAGGTCTCAGCCTCCTGAGTAGCAGGGATTACAGGCACGTGCCACCACGCCTGACTAATTTTGTATTTTTAGTAGAAACGGGGTTTCACCATGTTGGCCAGGCTGGTCTCAAACTCCTAACCCTCGTGATCTGCCCACCTCGGCCTCCCAAATTGCTGGGATTACAGGCGTGAGCCACCGTGCCCGGCCTCTGCCTGCTTTCTTTTGGAGAGAATGGTCTAAGCAGGAGTCAGGAGTTCGTCCCAGCCGGAACCAACAGAATTAGGGACCCCTGACCTTGCCATGCCCTGCCTGCCCTCTCTGCCCGCCCCTGTTCTTACTTCCAGCTTGGTCTGTGCATGTCTTGCAATTTAATTTCCTTCCATTCCAAAGCAGTCTCTTGCCAGACTTCTGAGGAATTCATAGTTTGCTAGTTTCATCCAAGAAAAGTTTTGAGAGAGACCTTTGTTGTACTGTGAATTTCCTGTTTCACGTCAAGAACCTGCCTTCTAGGAAGGGCGGCCGTGGCAGGGTGGTGTAAAGATTGTTCTTCATGGAAAATTTAGCATTCATTTAATAACTGCATATTTAAAACACCTCCCACATGCCAGACCCTGTGCTGGCGACCCTAGTTGATGGCCTTCCCACAGAGGGGGAGGAGATGGCTAGCGAATGGGTGAGTGCAGTCGGCCTTCACTTTTCTGATGGGCAGATGGCAGGGGCAGGTTCGGGAGGTGGAGGCCGGAGGAGAATTTCGTGTCTTCGGGGAAGCCAGTGGTCTCACAGAAATAGTCAGGACATGTTTCTGGTCTGCTTTAAAGAAGGAATGGGGCATAATCCAAGTTAGACTAAGAGGCAGCCCAGTCACCTTTGTCTGGAAGATGTTGAGCTGGCAGCGTGAGTTAGGGGAGCAGAAGTCCCGGCAACCGCAGATGCTTTCAGTCTCACTGTCTCCCAGGCTGGAGTGCAGTGGTGCGATCTCAGCTCGCTGCAAACCCCGCCTCCCAGGTTCATGCCATTCTCCTGCCTCAGCCTCCTGAGTAGCTGGGACTACAGGCGCCCGCCACCACGCCTGGCTAATTTTTTGTATTTTTAGTAGAGACGGGGTTTCACCGTGTTAGCCAGGATGGTCTTGATCTCCTGACCTCGTGATTCACCCACCTCGGCCTCCCAAAGTGCTGGGATTACAGGTGTGAGCCACTGCGCCCAGCCCTATTTTTTTTTTTTTTTTTTTTAAGAGACGAGATCTTGTTATATTGCCCAGGCTAGTCTGACTCAAGTGATCCTCCCGCCTCAGCCCTCCAAAGTGCCGTGAGCCACTGCGCCTAGCCCCTTGTGGGACTTTTAGAGCAGCTTTTCCTGAGTACCCTGTGAAGAAGAGCCCCCATGGATGTCTGCGTAGGAAACGTCCTCGCTCCCCTCCTTGAAGATTGACAGTGCATAGCCTAACAGCTCTGCCAGGCCCATCAGGAGAGAAATCTATACAAGCCTGCCCAGGGTTTCTGGACGTGAGTCGTTGAGGGCGTCCCTTCCTTTGTAACACCTGAAGCATTCATTACCACCTTGCCACCTTCTGAGGCATCACAGAACTTCACGCGTTGCCTCCTCCGATCTTGACTTGAAATTGCCATGAGGGTGCGGGCGGTGGACCCTTTCTGGCGGTGGCTGGTTTAAGTTTGGATTTTGAGTTGGATGCCCTTCTTTGTGTTTGTTGAGCGCCACCTGTTGGCCATAGAGATATTACAGAAACTCGGGGTGGAGGGGTCATGCCAGTTGGGAGTTCTGATCTCCGTGTTGCTGCTGAAGTCTGACTGTGTTTGATGTAAACACCAAAGAAAAGGGAAACATTTCAGCTCACAGAGAGGAAGAAGAGGGGACCCTCAACTAAACCTTCTAGCCTGTAAGGCTAAATTTCCCTGCGTATAGCCGCTTCCCTCATTGTATGTGATTAAAACCCTCTGCCCTCCAGGTTTGCTGCTACCCCCTGCCTTCAGACTCCCTTTTTTGGTTAGTTATTTTTGTTTGTTTGTTTGTTTTTTGAGACAGGGTCTTGCTCTTTCACTTAAGCTGGAGTGCAGTGGTGCCATCATGGCTCACTGCAACCTCAAACACCTGGGCTCAAGCGCTCCTCCTGCCTCAGTCTCCCCAGTAGCTGGGGCTACAGACGCACGCCACCATGCCCGGTTCACACATTGAGGGCTTTTCACTGCCTGGATCAGGCTGAGTTCTGCTCACTGGGGCCACCACAGGCCAGGCAGAAGGAACTGCGTGGCCTTTGTCTCCTCTCGGCTGAGCTGGCTTTCCTTATCCTCTAGGCCTCTGCTTAAGCACCACTTCCTCCAGAAAGCCTCCCCTCACTGCTCTGGCCAGGTTGGTTATCCACCTTGTGCCCACAGCCATCTGCCCTTCAGGACGCTGAGCACGCAGGCATGACGTGTGGCCCACCAAAGACATGTTGCATGAGGAGAACCTCCCCGCCTCAGCTGTCCCCTGCCTTCAGTCCTCAGCTCTTCACAGCGCAGAGTGGGTGAGGCTTCTGCAGCTACGTGGATCCCACCCTCAGGGCTGGTCTGGCACTTGGAGCTGACTTCTGCCCAGGTCTCTGTTCCTTGTGTTGGCAGAGGGCACCGGTGTTACCTTTTCCACCTGTGGAGGAAGGGGAACCACATGGCAATGTGGCAAACATAAGAGAAAGAACTTCAGGGCGGGGGTTGTTAAAAACATCGTGCCCTTCGATATATGCACCTACTGTGTATCCACGAAAATCAAAACTAAATTTTTTAAAATTATGCCTTTTGCTGGGCACAATGGTGCATACTGTAATCCCAGCAATTTTGGAGGCTGAGGCAGGAGGATCACTTGAGGTCAGGAGTTCAAAACCAGCCTGGCCAACATGGTGAAACCCCGTCTCTCTTAAAAATACAAAAATTAGGCCAGGTGTGGTGGCTCATGCCTATAATCCCAGAACTTTGGGAGGCCGAGGCGGGTAGATCAGCTGAGGTTGGGAGTTCCAGACCAGCCTGACCAACATGATGAAATCCCGTCTCTACTAAAAATACAAAATTAGCTGGGTGTGGTGGCACATGCCTGTAATGCCGACTATTCGGGAGGCTGAGGCAGGAAAATCACTTGAACCCGGGAGGCAGAGGTTGCCGTGAGCCGAGATCGCGCCACTGCACTCCAGCCTGGGCAACAAGAGCGAAACTCTGTCTCAAAAAACAAACAAACAAAAAATTAGGCTGATGTGGTGGTGGGCACCTGTAGTCCAAGCTACTCGGTTGGCTGAGTCAGGCAAATCTCTTGATCCCGGGAGGCAGAGGTTGGAGTGAGTCAAGATCTCGCCACTGCACTCCAGCCTGGGCAACAGAGCGAGATTCTATCTCAAAAAAAAAAAAAAAAAAAATTATGCCTTTCAGTAATAACTTAACTCTAGATCATTGAGATGGTTATTAATATCTTTGTGTTTGCTTTAGGGTTTACCAGTTGTGTGTCTGTCTAAGCATGCATGTGTGTATATTTTACTGTACACAAGAGTGCTTTCATTTAGTCCTTATTAACACACTCTGGAGGAGGGGATGTCATTCTGATTTTACCCAGGGCACTGCTGTGGTAGGCAGCAGGTACGCCATGACACAGTGGTGGCTGTCCAGTGCCGTAGCTGCCTGCTGTACTGCCAGTGAGGCCAGGCCATCAGCATGGAGGTGGGTTAGACGAGCCTTTGAACTGGGGAGAGAAGGAAGGAAGAAGGCATGTGACTGCTCTGAGTCCCTAATCCGTTGCACAGAAGCTGCTGCTGTCTGCGTGTCTCTTGTGTGCTGAGAGGATGCACTGTGACATTTTTCTGGGAGTGTCATAACCTTCTGGCCTGTATTGCCCAAAGCCTGGGCTCCTTGGGGGTTTGGGTGGGGATAGGCACAAGGGTCCTGCCAGCGGCACAGCCAGGGCATCTGCCTTCCAGGGCAGGTTCCAGGTTCACGGAATGGTTGTTGCTCAGGCGCTTCCTGTGAAGGCTGCAACTATTGTTGGCAAATTTTGGCTTGCCACGTGGCCTTTCTGAGTAGGACTGGAGAAGGGGCAGGACTGTGGCCTGTGGTCAGATCAAACCTCCACAGCCCCACTGTGATATGGGCCAGAAATAGTGCCTTGCCCATCTCAAGCCATCTGAAAAAGAGAAACCCTATGCCGGCTGCCCAGAGATGGCTTGGAAAACTGAGCTGCCCAAGACGGCTGTGCCACCACGGAGGCTGGATTTACGAGTGCTCTTGACATATAGTGAAAAATTGTTAATTGAACCCCTACTATGTGCCAAGCTACCTAACAGTCTTCCCTAGAGCAGCTGCAGTGTCAACAGGGAAAGGCGCGTGTGTGCAGATACTGCTACGTAAGAGCTCCTGTGAGACCGTCCCAGAGTGGAGGAGAGCAGAGGGACCCAGAAGGGATAGGCAGCAGGCTGGGAGAGGCCAGGCCGGCTCAGAGGAGATGGTGTCGGGGGCAGCATCTTGAAGGATTAGAAGGTGGCTGACTGGAGGGACATCATGAGTGAGGACCATGTCAGAGGCTCTGGGAGGCAGGAGGGGCCCTGCCCTGCAGGCACTCAGGCCAGTGGGATGCTCAGGTACTTGGATTGTGAATGCCTCGTGGGGGCTGGTGGCAAAGCAGGCGGGCCACGACCAGGTCACAGGAGCCTGGGTTTCACTCTGTGGTCAACAGATTTCTTTTAATTTTTAGTTATGGAAAATTTGTAGGATATGCCAAAGTAGGTGGAAGAATGTGGTGAATCCCACATGCTGCCGCCGCGCACACCAGTCGCTACCCCTGCGGCCAGTCCTGCCCTCCACACCCTGACAGCATCCCCGCCACGCCCTGCCCTGTGTGGCTCTGAAGAAATCCCCCAGTGACCTGAATTCCATGAAGCCCGGTGTCTGGCTGGGGGTGGGTCAGTCAGGAGTTTGGTCCTGGAATGATTGGGTGGCACTTTGTAGTTTCACTTCAATTTCAGAGTAATCACTGAGTCTCCCTGTTTGCCTTGCCTTTCAGTGGGAAGTTGGTGTCTCCAAAGTGGAAGAATTTCAAGGGCCTGAAGCTACAGTGGAGAGACAAGATCCGGCTCAATAATGCCATCTGGCGGGCCTGGTACATGCAGTGTAAGTGCCGCCCAGCCTAGGCTCCGGTGGTGGTCAGAACTCCGTGGCCTGGAGGCCTGCGCACCCAGGGGCTACAGTCTGCTCCTGAGACCTGGTGTTTCTAACAGAAGTTCAGTCTGTGCAGACAGGAAGCCCAAGCCAAGTCCTAGGGGAGTAGATATTTACTGGCTATCAGGCCCAGCAGAGGGGTGGCATCTGAAGAGTCAGGGAGCGGGTCTAGGAAGACTCGGGCACGGGCCTTCTCTCTCCAGCCCGGGTGTCGTGGACCTGGCAGCTTCTTCGGGAGATGAGTGTGCTGGGGCAGGCTTGTGTTGGGCTGACCTTTCTCTGAGTAGCCACACTGCCTTTCTGGCTGAGGCGTTATTGACAGATTCCTCCCCTTTCACCTGGATTCCTTTATTCCCCTGAAATCTCCTTTTCCTAGGGAAGGAGAAGGAAAGGGTACCGGGGAATATGGTCCGCCCTGGGGGAGGGGTGCGGCAGACAGGCTGGGGCTCCCTCAGGGGTCTGGATCATGGTATGACTCTCACCCTCTCTCTGCTCAGATCTGGAGAAGCGCAAGAATCCTGTGTGCCACTTTGTGACGCCCCTAGACGGCTCTGTGGACGTAGATGAGCACCGCCGGCCGGAGGTACTTGGCAGTGACCAAGGGTGGTTGAGAATGGAAACATACCAGCACCTTACCAGGAGCGGCTCACCGCGGGCTAGTCCTGCAGGAGAGGCTGCAGAGGGGAGTACAGGGGCCAGGCCTGGGAGCTGGTGGCCTCTGGCAACCCCAGGCTGCAGAGCCTCCCCCTTCTCAGAGGGATTGGCCCAGGGACTGAGGGGGTTAATATCTTTTCTGTTAATTTTTAAAGTGTGTGTCTATGTGTGATTATACATGCACAGGAAGTGTCTAGAAAGATATACAGACGTGTCTTTATTAAGAGACTTCAGGAACCTCTGGGGAGTAGGATTAGGGCGCCAGATGAGGGGGAGATGTTTTCTTCACTGCATACTCTTCTGCGTTGCTTTAATTTTGTCTAGGCATGTCTCACTGTTAACGATAAAGGGGAATTTAGAAGGTAAGCTAATGAAAGGCAGTTTTGAGACAGTCAGGTATAATCTGGTATTAGACAGTATCAAGGGATATCATTTTGTTGGGTATGGCAATATTGTAATCAGTTCTTTTTAACAGAAAAGCATCTTCGCTGTCGCTGTCAGGGACACACACAGAGTGTTTGTAGGTGAGGTGATTTGGACCTTGAGATCAGAAAGTGAGGCAGCCCCAGGCGCTGGGGCTCCTTACCTCTAGAGCTCGGAGGCTGTCATGCCAGGCATCCACGCTGGCATCACGTGAAGGTTGGATGAGAGGCTCCTGGAGGGCACATTCCACGTGAAACTTCCTGGAATTGGCCGTTCATTTTTGCCCTTTGAATGTGGCAGAGGCTGTGGGGAAGGAGCATTTATGGGGGGCTCGGGAGTTTCTGCAGCGTTCCCCTGCTGCTTCCTCTGCTGGAGTGTTCTGCTCTCACCCCGTCCTCCTGGTCAGAGCCTCAGGACCGTGCCCCCAAGGCCTTTGGATGCCTTAGGTCTTGAGATGAAAGCGCATTGTTAGCTAGAGGGCCTGCTGTGGCACAGCAGAAGTGGGACGTACTTTCTGAGTGATGTGGTAGCCACCGTGGGGTTTCCAGCTGGATTGCCTAAGGCCTGATTGTAGTGCCGGATACTTCTCGGTACACCAGTTGAGCTTTACTGATCAAGCAGAGCCCCCTCTTTTCACTCTGGCCTCTGTCCCTGTCCTAGGCCATCACCACGGAAGGGAAGTACTGGAAGAGCCGCATCGAGATTGTGATCCGGGAGTATCACAAGTGGAGAACCTACTTCAAGAAAAGGGTATCTGGCTGGAGTGTTCAAGCAGCCCGCCTAGGGAGGGAGCCGGCAGAGTCCCTGGTTCAGAGCCCTGGCCGAGGCTGTAGGCTCCACAGCCGCCCCACCTGGATGTGGAGCATCAAGCAGTAAATCTGGGGCCC
This sequence comes from Papio anubis, assembly GCF_008728515.1. Classification (NCBI taxonomy): domain Eukaryota; kingdom Metazoa; phylum Chordata; class Mammalia; order Primates; family Cercopithecidae; genus Papio; species Papio anubis. The sequence continues at coordinate 116,519,079 of NC_044984.1, forward strand.
AGTGTGCCAGACTAGCCCAGGCGATGGCCTGCCTCAGTCAGGTCATCTTTGCTCTCAGTTTCTCCATCTGTGCATTGGGTGGGAGTCTCCTTTGTGCAGGCATCGGCCTGGGGATGGTGTGAGCAGGACCCCTGCCTGCCTCCCCAAGAGTTCTGTATATTCTAGAGCCCTTGGGCCCTCCTAGGGCCATTGGTGACCGCCGTGTCCTGTCCCTTTGCCCACAGCTACAGCAGCACAAGGATGAGGACCTCTCCAGCCTGGTCCAGGTGGGTGAGCCTGGGAGCTCTGAGGACCTCCACTTTGACACGAGACAGCAGAGACTTCGGTGGCCCACCAGGGAGCCCTGCAAAAGGTGGCAGGCCATGGGCCCTCCCTGGAGTCTCAGGAATGGCTCAAGAAGCAGTCCAGCTCTCCATTGGGTGGGCTGGAGGGAGCCACTCTCCGAATGCCTCCACCCTGCTGCCTCACTTCCACGGGGCAGCCCTGTGATGAATTTCCCCAGCTGACAGGTGTGGGAATTCTTCGTCCCACTGTCAGTTACTCTTTGATGCTTCCTTCCCCATGTTGGTGTTGTGTTAGGATGATGACATGCTATATTGGCACAAGCACGGGGATGGATGGAAGACCCCCGTCCCCATGGAGGAGGACCCCCTGCTGGACACAGACATGCTCATGTCGGAATTCAGCGACACCCTCTTCTCCACGCTTTCTTCACACCAGCCGGTGGCCTGGCCCAATCCCCGGGAAATAGGTAACCCAAACCAGGGCCTTGGGCTTTGAACAGCCAGCCGCTTCCTTCTCTGCCAGGCCTCCTCTGGGCCAGGGTTCCTTCAGGGCCGTGTCTGAGCTGCTGCGCATCACGGTTGGGGGCAGGCAGTAAGGAAGGGAAGGATGGCTGGCCTCATTTGACATCCAGGCTGCACATACCGAGTGGGTGGGTCTGCAGAGTGGGCCTGCTGGGCCGCTGCCATTCCCGTAGTGCCATGGTGGGAGGATAGCAGCAGGGTCTAGTCTGAGTCATTGGCACATTTCGGATGCTGTTCCCTTCACGGGGGACATGTGCCATGCCTAAGCCAAGGCAGCCGGGCCATGACTCATACTAAAGAAAATCGGAAGCACTCCCGGGTGTGACCCCTCACCTTGGTGGCATTCAGTCTTCCAGTTAACCCCTCAGGGAAGAGCCCTAAGATTGAAAATTAGAACAGTGTTGGGGAAGGTCTCTATTCTCTGTTGAGCTCTTCACAGCTTCCTGGGGTGTCCATTCCCTGATACTCAATTTTACCTTCCTGGCAAAAACACTTTCCTGCCTTCTGAGGGTTCGGAATGGCCACAAACCCACGAGAAGGTAGAAATCCCAGCCAGCTCCTTGGAAGACTCTAGAATGTGAGCAGGGCCAGGAAGGTCTGTTCCAGGCCTTTTTTATGTTCCTGCAACATTGTCTGAGAAGACAAAATGGTTCCTCTCTCTGTGATTCTTGCAGCACATCTGGGAAATGCAGACATGATCCAGCCGGGACTGATTCCTTTGCAGCCTAACCTGGACTTCATGGACACCTTCGAGCCTTTCCAGGGTGAGGACCAGAGGCAGACAGAGCATGGCTGCCTGCATCTCCCCTAGCCCAGCACAGAGCAGATCGCTGCCTTCCTTTAAGAGCAAGACTTGGTAGAATGGGCAAGGGGGCGAGCACAGAATTTTTAAAAAAACTAAACTGTTTTTTGTAGTAACTGCAAGGTCTAGGAAGTTTTTCTGGGACATTGTTCAGCAAGGAAATTGGTCCTGGGTTTAGCCGTGACCGTAAGCAGTTCTCCCTCGAAGCAGCAGAGGGCGCTGACGACACAGCCAGCTCCCTGCCAAGGCCCTGCAGTTAGATGGGTCCTTGAGCCCCTGCTGTTGTGAGAGCAGCAGAAACGCCAGGCCTGGGAGTGTTTCAGAGCCCAGGATAGTTGCCAACATGTGTGGTTCCAACCAGAGCCCCCTTTCTACAGAAAAAAAAAGGTGTCTCTAAGGGTAATGCCTCTGGCCATGGCACCCCCTGGGCCATGTGGGCTTTAGGGGTTTAGTCCTTGATTTGTTTGAGTCTTTTTTTTTTTTTTTTTTAGAGACAGGGTCTTGCGCTGTCACCCAGGCTAAAATGCAGTGGCTCAATCATGGTTCACTGCAGCCCTGAACTCCCGGGCTCAAGTGATCCACCCTCCTCAGCCTCCTGAGTACCTGGGACTACAGGCACACACAAACACACCCAGTTCATTTCTTCATTTTTTGTAAAGACGGGGTCTCCTATGTTGCCCAGGTGATCCTCCTGCCTCTGCTTCCCAAAGTGCTAGAATTACAGGTGTAAGCCATCACACCCAGCCTGTTTTAGTCTTTGTTATTTTGAGACAGAGCCTGGCTCTGTAGCCCAGGCTGGAGTACAGTGGCAAGAACACAGCTCACTGCACCCTCTAACTCCTGGGCTTAAGCGATCCTCCCGCCTCAGCCTCCCGTGTAGTTGGGACCACTGGTGGCACCAACCAGGCATGGTGGTTGGCACCACTTTTTTGTTTGTTTGTTTTTTGAGATGGGAGTCTCACTCTGTCGTCAGGCTGGAGTGCAGTGGTGCAATCTTGGCTCATTGCAACCTCTGCTTCCCAGGTTCAAGCCATTCTCCTGCCTCAACCTCCTGAGTAGCTGGGACTACAGGCATGCGCCACCACGCCGGGCTAATTTTTGTATTTTTAGTAGAGATGGGGTTTCACCATGTTGGCCAGGATGATCTCGATCTCTTGACCTCAAGATCCGCCCACGTTGGCCTCCCAAAGTGCTGGGATTATAGGCATGAGCCACCATGCCTGGCCCTGTTTGAGTCTTGATTCCAGCAAATGCTGGGCACACTGAGCTCAGAAGACCCCTGCTGTTGTTTTTCAGACCTCTTCTCTTCTAGCCGCTCCATTTTTGGCTCCATGTTACCTGCATCTGCCTCAGCACCTGTACCAGATCCCAACAACCCACCTGCACAGGTAGAGGAAGCTGGGGGATGGGTGGGGGGAGGGGCTGGCAGGCACAGGGCTACTCATCAAAGGTTTGCTGCCGGAGCAAGGCTAATGACATAGCCACACAGTCACCAGCAAAGCGTCAAGCGGTGCTACACCAGTGCTAATGTGCAGAGGCACGATTCCAGCCCTCTGACAGCATCCTTCAGCACCCATGGGTGGGAGACTCTGTTGGTCCAGGTATGCTCCTGCCTGAGTGCCAGGTAACCTATGTGCAGCTAGCTCTGCTCCGACTAATTAACATGGAATTAGCTAGACAGAGAAGAAAAGCATGGATTACTAATAAAAATATCTTCTGTATATTTCTTTCACGTTTTACTAAGCAATCCAAAAAGTTGCTTACAAGTGCTTGGGTTACAGAGCTGAGCGAGGTACCATTCTTTGTCCTTATGGAGCCCTCATGCTTATGCCCATGACCAGTTAGATACTGGTAAGCTGGCATCATCTTCAAACAGGCTCCAGGAAGAATTTCTACTGCAGAGACTGGGATCTGAACCATTCCTCGTAGCTTTTCTTATTTAGGAAGAGGTGGCCTGATGACCAGTTGACACGTGAAATTGTCCTCGGGGAGCCCTGAGCAGCTGCAGTCCAGGCTACCTCTGCTCAGTAACAGAAGATGGCAGAGACTTTGGGAGACTCTGCTGGACTCCAGAAACAAGATATTCCCAGGCTGCTAGCCAGCTGTATGAGGGCCATTGCCTTATCTGAGCTCTGAGTTACTTAGTTTTTAATGGAAACAAGACCCCCGCAGACACGCAGGGAAACACAAATCCCTGTCCCCAGATCAGCAGCCATGGGCATGGAGACATGGCCTTTGTGCCTCTGTCCTAGCGCCCAGCCTGTGTAGTTGCACTTGGCAGTGTGCAGCGCTAGAAAGGAATTGTCTGGCCCCAGTGTTGCTTCCTGGCTCCTCTTTTCCTTTTTTCAGGAGAGCGTCCTGCAGACCACCGCCCTCCCCACTGTGAGCCTGCCTGACAGCCTCATCGTGCCCCCCACCGCCCCGCCCCTGGCTCACGTGGACGGGCAGAGCTGTGAACACACCTCCCGGGCTGAGGACCCGTTTATCCAGCCCACGGACTTCGGTCCCTCAGAGCCACCACTGAGTGTCCCACAGCCCTTCCTCCCTGTCTTCACCATGCCCCTGCTGTCTCCCAGCCCCGCTCCACCACCTGTCTCCCCCGTGTTACCGTTAGTTCCTCCTCCTGCCACTGCCCTGAACCCCCCAGCTCCACCCACCTTCCACCAGCCACAGAAGTTTGCTGGAGTGAGCAAAGTGCCGTCTGTCATCACCCACACGGCCTCCGCCACCCTCACCCATGACGCCTCTGCCACTACCTTCAGCCAGAGTCAGGGCCTTGTGATCACCACCCATCACCCTGCCCCATCAGCGGCCCCCTGTGGACTGGCACTGTCTCCTGTCCCCCGGCCTCCCCAGCCACGGTTAACTTTTGTGCACCCCAAACCTGTATCCTTGACTGGGGGCAGGCCTAAGCAGCCCCACAAAATAGTGCCTGCTCCCAAACCAGAGCCCGTGTCCTTGGTGTTGAAGAACACCTGCATCACCCCAGGTGAGCCAGGTGGGGGAACTCGGTGTGGGGCTCCCCCTGACCCAGAGCAGAGGGATGTTTTCCCATCCCAAAGGCTTTCAAACTTGTGACCACCACCCCCACCCTGGTGTGCACATGTGCGCGCATGCACACACAACCACTTAAATGAAACAAAAGTGGCATTAAATAATACATGTCCATGATCTAGTCCATTTTCTATGCTCTATCTTTTTTTGGTTTTTTTGTGTTTTTTTTTTTGAGACAGAGTCTTGCTCTGTCACCCAGGCTGGAGTGCAGTGGCATAATCTTGGCTCACTGCAACCTCCCCGTCCTGGGTTCAAGCGATTCTCCTGCCTCAGCCTCCCAAGTAGCTGGTATTACAGGTGTATACCACCATACTCGGCTAATTTTTGTTTGTTTGTTTGTTTTTTGAGACAGAGTCTCACTCTGTCGCCCAGCTCTAGTGCAGTGGTGTGATCTCGGCTCACTGCAACCTTCGCCTCCCAGGTTCAAGCGATTCTACTGCCTCAGCCTCTTGAGTAGCTGGGATTATAGGCACCCATCACTACGTCCAGCTAATTTTTTGTATTTTTAGTAGAGACAGGGCATCACCATGTTGGCCAGGCTGGTCTTGAACTCCTGACCTTGTGATTCACCCTCCTCAGCCTCCCAAAGTGCTGGGATTACAGGCATGAGCTACCACGCCCAGTCCATTTTTTTTATTTTTAGTAGAGATGAGGTTTCATCATGTTGGCCAGACTGGTCTCGAACTCCTGATCTCAGGTGATCTGCCCACCTCGGCCTCCCAAAGTGCTAGGATTACAGGTGTGAGCCACCGCACCCAGTCTCTTTTTTTTTTCTTTTTTTTTTTTGAGATGGAGTTTCACTGTTGTCGCCACGACTGGAGTGCAATGGCGCAATCTTGGCTCACTGCAACCTCCACCTCCCGGGTTCAAGTGATTCTCCTGTCTCAGCCTCCTGAGTAGCTGGGATTACAGGCGTGTGCCACCACACCTGGCTACTTTTGTATTTTTAGTAGAGACGGGGTTTTACCATGTTGGCCAGGCTGATCTCGAACTCCTGACCTCAGGTGATCCACCCACCTCGGCCTCCCAAAGTGCTGGGATTACAGGTGTGAGCCACAGCACCCACCCTCTCTATCTTTTTTTAAAGTTAGTCACAACCTACAATGTGAAAACACATGGTCCTGGCTATCTCTTTACTGGTTCTATAACATATCTCCTTCAAGAAGTCACACAAAGTTTTAGGTGCCTTGGTGCCTTCGTCTTCCTGTCCCCTGCAGTTGGAAACAAGCTGTCTCACTGGCAGAGAGGCAGCCTCTGCAGGGTGGGCCAAGCCCTGTGGCCCAGGGCTGCACCTGAACCTCCTCCTTGTCCTGGCAGCTGCCTTTTCAGGCCAACCACAAGCGGTGATCATGACGTCAGGGCCTCTGAAGAGAGAAGGGATGTTGGCCTCCACGGTGTCCCAGTCCAACGTGGTCATCGCACCTGCTGCCATCGCCAGGGTGAGGAGGGCCCTGGACAGACCCGCAGTGTCCTTCTCACCCGGAGCACCCTGTTCCTGGGCAGCCCTCACCTGAGACGATGGGTGTGCCGCCCTGCTGTGCATCAGCGGTCGGGGGTGACCTCTCTCCCATGTCACTGCAGGCTCCTGGGGTCCCGGAGTTCCACAGCAGCATCCTGGTGACAGATCTCAGCCATGGCACGAACAGCCCGCCTGCCCCCATCTCCCGGCTCTTCCCGAGCACAGCGCAAGACCCCCTGGGGAAGGGCGAGCAGGTCCAGCTGCATGGGGGCAGTCCCCAGGTCACTGTCACAGGGCCCAGTGAGTGTTCACTCAGCGGGATGGTTGGGACATCACAAGGGAAGTAACTGGGCCTGCTGTGGATCATGGGGGGCGCTTGCTGGGTCCTCAGGACGGAGCCTGGGCTTAGAACACACAGTGAGGTCTTGTAAGCCTGCCAATAACACAGTCTGGGAACATGCTCTGTGGGTGGCAGGATGACCTGTGGTGGCACTGGCAGGGCGAAAAGTAATGGGCACGTGGCCGTGTAGGTGACCAGTGTGCTCAGGGAGTCCCAGCTGACTGCCCACGAAGGCCTGGCACTGAGCTGCTGTTCTCACCCAGAGAAGGGATTGAGGAGCCCTGGGGTTCCTGTCTCTGGGAACTTCAGCCTGGGGTTGCTGTGGCCACAGAAGCCACCCAGCCTCATTTGGGCACCAACATGGCCTTCTCCAGCAGGTCTCAGCACTACAGGTCTGTGCCCCATGCCCACTCTTGGGCCATCCAGGGGTGAGACAGTCAGAGCAGGACTGATTTTGCCCAGGGACATCTGAGGAGCCAGCAGGCCAGGTCAGGGACGAATGGTTTGCCCGAGGCTGTGCTGCTGGTAGAGGGTGTAAGCAGATGGGGCCCCTTCCCTCAAATGCCTGCCGTGCCAGGAAGGGAAATGGAAATGGCCTCTTTTCTTAAATAAAAGCATGGTGTAGGCCGGGTGCAGTAGCTCATGCCTGTACGCCCAACACTTTGGGAGGCTAAGGCAAGTGGATCACTTGAGGTCAGGAGTTCAAGACCAGCCCAACCAACATGGCGAAAAATAAAAATAAATTTTTTTTTGTCCCTACCTAATAATAATAATAATAACAACAACAACAGGGCGTAGTGGCGTGCACCTGTAGTCCCAGCTACTCAGGAGACAGAGATGGGAGAATCACTTGAACCCAGGAGGTGGCGGTTGAAGCGAGCTGAGATGGAGTCACTGCACTCCAGCCTGGACGGCAGAGCGAGACTCCGTTTTAAACAAACAAAAGCATGGTATAGCTGCTCCTGGAACTCTGTGAGCGAAGAGTTGTCTCCCTCCTCAGGAAGACACGAATGAGGGAGGGTCTCTGACTTAGCGGGCTCGGCCAGCAGGGGCCTTTTCCAAGGACAGGCTTTGGAGAATAAGGACTCTTCAGTCTGGAAAGACAAAAACACAGGAGAGTTGGGAGTCAGGCCCCTCAAATAATCGAGGGAGAGGTTAGGGCCAACCATTGCCTTGGTCTCCGGAGTCTCAGAACACAGAACTTAGAGACTGCTGTACAGCTTCACGGGGAGTTTGGGGAAAATAATCCAACAGAGAGGAAAGGAAGCTGAGGCATTTGTTACAGTAAAGCGGGATGGGCCAAGAAGGCCGAGTCCACCTGGGGCCAAGCATGGTCGCTCACTCCTCTAATCCCAGCACTTTGGGAGGCTGAGGCAGGTGGATCGCTTGAGCCCAGGAGATTGAGACCGGCCTGGACAATATAGTGAGACCTTGGCTCTATAAAAAATGTTTTTTAATTTAAAAATATAATAATAATAAGGAGCCCACCTGTGAAATATCTCCTAAAGTGACACCAGTGACTGGAACACGTCACACAGGGTGGCTCCATCGTGTTCTGTGTGGGTTAAGGGTGTTTTTGTTGTTGTTACGAATTTAAAATTTCTGGGGAGTGAATAAGAAAAATCTAAGGAAGCGTGTGTGTGCAGTTTAAAGAACCAAGTACAGCACATGGGTAGCAGCGAGCACCTCATAACCCTGCAGAGACCCCGGGCTGCCTCCTGGTGGCTTTGAGGGGCCAGGGCTCCGTCCCCCGTCCCTCAGAGGAGTCTGTCCTTACCAGGTCGGGACTGCCCAAACTCAGGGCAGGCCTCTCCATGTGCATCGGAGCAGAGCCCCAGTCCTCAGTCTCCCCAGAACAACTGCTCAGGGAAATCCGACCCCAAAAATGTGGCTGCACTAAAGGTACCGCATGTCTCTCTTGGGTCTTGGTTCCCTTGGGAGGAGGGGAGAGGAGTGCAGAAGGACATCAAGGAGCTGTGTCTGTCTGGAAGGGAGACCTCAGACCCAGCCAGAGCTGCCCAGGCAAGGGTGGATCAGAAATGGGCTTCTCCTTGCCCCATCCCACAAACCAGCCCTGTGGGGACGGTGAGCCCACTGGAGGCTTCTGGGTGGGCCCCAAGCCCGGGAACCAATGCTGAGTCCACGTAGTGTGGCAGGTACCGCATCAGTTGCAGGAAGGGTGTGACCACCACCAAGGCTGGGCTGGGTGGGGAAGGCAGGGCTTGCAGCACCTGGGATGCACCCATGCAGCCCCGCGGTTCCCAGCCCTGTCTGTGCTCCGTTCTGCAGAGCAGGTTTTCTATGGTTCCCCGTCTTGTCCCCGCGGCTCCTCATTGGAGCCTTCAGCTTCTTGTCATGCCCTCCTCCCACGTAGCTCTCTAGCCCTGGCCCTTGGGCACCCAGCATCAGCGTAGGGAGTGAGGAGGGGTGGGCAGTGTGCCTGCAATATGCCTGTCTCAGTGACCAGCGGGTTCTCCAGCAGAACCGGCAGATGAAGCACATCTCAGCTGAGCAGAAAAGGCGCTTCAACATCAAGATGTGCTTCGACATGCTCAACAGCCTCATCTCCAACAATTCCAAGCTGGTGAGTTGCCAAGAGTGTGGGCCGTGGCAGGGCAGGGGAGCTGGCAAGACGTGCTCCCTGCGTGGTCATTGCTGGTGGCAGGCCTGCTGGCTGTGGGTGCCGCCTCCAGCCACCTGCCCCTTCTGCAGACCAGTCACGCCATCACACTGCAGAAGACCGTGGAGTACATCACCAAGCTGCAGCAGGAGAGGGGCCAGATGCAGGAGGAGGCCCGGCGGCTTCGGGAGGAGATCGAGGAGCTCAATGCCACCATCATGTGAGCTTCTGGGCCTTGGGGCTCCAACCAGGCACCCCAACCCCACGCAGGGCCTGCCTCAGAGGTGGTGGGACCCTGTGGCCTCGTCACTGGTCGATGTCTCTTTGCTGCAGTAGTTCTGCTCTTTGTCACCCTCCTACCACAGACCTCTCTTCTCTGTGCCTGGCTGCAGCACGGCACTGGGCCAGCCCTGTCCATCTTGTGTCCCAACGTCCTTATTGGCCACTGGCTGCTCCACAGCTCCCACGGCTCCTGTCATTTCAGCTCCTGCCAGCAGCTGCTCCCTGCCACGGGAGTCCCCGTCACCCGGCGCCAGTTTGATCACATGAGAGACATGTTTGACGAATACGTGAAAAGCCGGACCTTGCAGAATTGGAAGTTCTGGATTGTATCTTTGGGTTTTCTTTTTGCTCTTCCCCGCCCTCAGCCAATGCACTGAAGCCACAGACCTTGGCACTGTAGTTACTTTAGAAAGACTCTTTAAATGCCTGTCAGCGAGCTCCTCACGACAGGCAGTGCTAGTGTCTATCTCGGGAGAGAGTGGTCCGGCCTGGCCTGCTGTGTGGGCTGGAGCTGCTGATGGGGCTTCAGGGTGCTTTGCAGGAAGGGCTAAGGAGGCAGAACGGTGGGCTTCGCTCTCTAGGTCCTTAAGAAATCAGGACAATGCTAAAGCCACTTGCAGAAGGTGCAGGGGAAGGAGGAGTGGTCCCACAAAGCCTGGCAACCAGCTTGGTCCTTGAAGCCACAGGGAGGGTGAGTGCCACCCCTGCTGTGACAGGCGGAAACCGGGACTCCCTCCACCGAGTGGCAGAGCCCAGTCTGAAGCCTGACGGAGCATGTCCACCTCTGTCCACCTCTGGGGGCTCTTGGGCCAAGGCCACCCTGCACTTGGCCTTCCAGGTGGCAGCATGGCTCTTACGGGGAGTGGTTCCTGCCTGGTCACTCCCCACCCTGCCACTGCTCTGCCTCTGAGTAAACAGTCAGCACATGTGTTGGGTTGGCCGTGGCATTGAGGCTTGGGTCTGACAGTCAGAGGTGACGGTCGTGTGGGAGGAGAGAATCCCAGTTGCAGCTGTCGGGCAGGGCAGGCACAGCACCTGTGTGTGCGGGAAGCGGCAGGTGTTTTTGTTTGTATCTTTTTTTCCCCTGAGACAGGGTCTCACTCTGTCACCCAAGCTGGAGTGTAGTGGTGCAGTTACAGCTCACTGCAGCCTTCACCTTCCCAGACTCAAGTGATCCTCCTGCCTCAGCCTCCTGAGTAGCTGGAACTACAGGCTCACGCTACTATGACCGGCTAATTTTTGTATTTTTAATGGAGATGGGGTTTCACCATTTTGGCCAGGCTGGCCTCGAACTCCTGACCTCAGGTGATCCCCCCGGTCTTGGCCTCCCAAAGTGCTGGGATTACAGGTGTGAGCCACCATGCCCGGCCATAAGAGGCAGTTTTTAAATGAACAGGTGACAGCCTCCAGCTCTGATTCCCTGTGTTGCTGTTTTACTGCCTGCCCTGGTCCTGATCCCTGTCATTAATAGAGCTGGGTGGCATCTGGAATGAATTGGAGCCTCTTTGATGAAATGGCACACTCCCCATCATCAGGCTGGGGTAGGGGAACTGTGGGCGCCATCCTGATCAAAGTCCAAGAGGAAACATGCCCCAGACCTTCACTAAGATGGTGTAGGAGACTGGCATGCATTTTTGCATTTAACACAGAAGGCAAACACCACTTTCAGGCAAATGACTCCTGCCTTTATTTATTATTATTTTTGAGAACAGAGTCTTGCTCTGTCGCCCAGGCTGGGGTGCAGTGGCACAATCTCGGCTCACTGCAACCTCCGCTTCCTGGGTTCAAGTGATTCTCCTGCCTCAGCCTCCCAAGTAGCTGGGATTATAGGCACCCACCACCATGCCCGGCTAATTTTTGTATTATTAGTAGAGACGGTTTCACCAAGTTGGCCAGGCTGGTCTCAAACTCCTGACCTCAAGTGATCCACCCACTTCAGCCTCCCAAAGTGCTGGGATTACAGGCGTGAGCCACCGTGCCCGGTTGGCTTCTGCCTTTCCACCTGTTCTGTGCTTCTGATGTTCCTGCCACTGTATGTAAGAATGATTTTGATCACGTGGTTGTGCTAGGACCTGTTCCAGACTAGAGACCTTCTGTGTCCCTGCCCCCTGCCCGCTTGGTGTTCGGCCCTGTTGTCCAGATACAGTTAGAGCAGAGTGTTTTCGTGAAGTGGAAGACATACCTTGCCTAGAGATCGCTCCCCCTTTTCCCCAGTGATCCATTCTCTGTGGGCAGGTGCTTTCCAGCCCCGGGGGAAAGGAGTAGGCCAGCCCGGCCACCTTCAGGTCTGCAGTCCCCAGCCCTTCTCTGTGCCTGCGTTTTCTTTAACCACACACTGCAGTTCAGCATAATTATCAAGCCGCTGTTTGAGTCATTCAAGGGCATGGTGTCCACCAGCAGCCTGGAGGAGCTGCACCGGACGGCGCTGTCCTGGCTGGACCAGCACTGCTCCCTGCCCATCCTCAGGCCAAGTGAGTGGGGCAGTGCCAGTGTGAGGGGCTTCATGCTAGTCCTGGAGGGAGGACGGCCCCAGGCTGAGGACAGTGTTTGCCAGACTCCATTGCAGGCAACCAGGTGGGGCCGGGGCAGGGGCACAATGCTGTCCAGGAGGCCCTCAGTCAAGAGCGTCCAGTGGGGGCGGGAGGCTCCTGCCCTCCCATGTCTCCCAGCCTGCTCAGACCCAGCTTGCATGGATCGAGTGCCCACTATTTGCCAGGCCCTGTATCAGGTGCCTTCAAGTGTGTTTTCTTGTGTAATTCTTATAATAACAAGCAAAGATGATCCTGTATGTTAAGGTTATAGAAGCTTAATATCAGAACAGCTGGCAGCCCCGTGGCACCAGGAACAGCATAGGATGCTCCGCCTACGGCAGCTCCTGCTAGGATTTGGGGAGGCTTCTGGAGGCAGAGGGGTGAGTGCCCAGGTCTTGGCGTAGGCCCCCAGCACTCCTCCCTGCAGTCCAGAGCGGCTGCCACTTGCCCCATGTCTGAGCATTCCCACATGGGTTGTAGGTATGAAACCGGGTGTGTGGTGTGTGGTGGTTCTGTGTCACTGCCCGTGTCTGACCCTTTCTGTCTTGCAGTGGTGTTGAACACGCTGCGGCAGCTGAGCACCTCCACCTCCATCCTCACAGACCCGGCACAGCTGCCGGAGCAGGCATCCAAGGCCGTCACCAGGATCGGCAAAAGATTGGGAGAGTCCTAGCTGCTTAGCTGGCATGCAGCCGCATGAGATGCCAGGAGACCCTTCCCTGCTCATGGAGAGTGGGCTGCGCCCCCCCAGCCCTTCCTGACGCTCAGCCTTGGGGCCTCTCTCCAACTCTGCTGGCCCACCGTGGCGTCGGGAGGCCATGCTCAGGTCTGAAGCAGGTTCGGGGCCTGCTGACAGCAATAGCCCGCCTTCGGGAACCCCTTGCTGTGAACTCTCTCACTCAGTGACCTCAGTCACCAACCTCTTCTGCCCTTGGGGCAGCCCAGACAAAAGGGAAGTGCTGGCCGTGCTGGTCCTGCCCTGCTGGTGGCCTGCCAGGCCTGGCGCCAGTGAGCAGAAGCGATGGGATGAAGGTGACAGGGCCTGCTCCTGTCCTGAGGCCCAGCCTTGTCCCTCCTGCCACGTCCTGTCTACATGCATGCCTCTGCCTGATGCCCTGCTCCACTCTCTGGCCTGCCCGTGGGGCAGTCAGAAGGCATCTTTCTTTCTCCCCTCAACTCTTGACAATGCCTGGCCCTTGTGGATGGACTTGGGCTTCTATTCAGGCTTATGCATGGCAGGCTGCCAGGAGGAAGTGCCTTCTTCAGAGAGCCTCCAGGACACATGTGTGCAGAAACGGTGGATGTGGGACACACAGGACCAGAATGGAAGTGTGTGATGCACGGTGGCTGCTCTGGCTGAGAGGCCCTGCTGGGTGTGTTTCATCAGTCCCCTTTTAGCTCCACCTGACGTTGCAGGATCCACAGGGACTCAGCCTAGGACTTTCTCGAATGTCACCTCACCACCATGGCCCTTCTGCCATTCTTCTCTACTTGTCTCCAGCTGCAGCTGTTGACAGGTCAAGCCGTGTCCAGTGGGAGCTTAGAACCCTGAAGTTCTAGTGTCCGAAAGATCAGACTCCATGTCCTGCTGTCAGCCTTGTCATCTTGTCTGATGTCTTTCAGCTGGGTTCCCCAAACCAGGACAGTTCTCAGACCAAGGATGCCCCCACACTCAAAAGTCTGTCCTGTCTTGTGTTTGGAGAAGGAAACAATGTTAGCGGGCAGCACTCTGCGGTGGTCAGCCCTCAGAGCTGTCTCTAGGCATCTCTCAGATCAGACAGCAAAGAATCTACCCAGATCAGGGCTGGGTGGAGGCGTGGCTGGGCTGGGGGCCATTTTGAGCCTGCAGTGGGAGGTTGGCCCAGCCTCAGTCCTTGCCCTTTTCCGGCTACCTCTGCAGGGAGCTGCAGGGGCAGGCACTCTCTCCAGCACTCAGGAAGCCCGGCTGAGGGTACCTCCTCGTGGAAAGAACGCACTTTAAAGCTCTGCTGAGGGGTTCGGAGCCCAGGCTTTCAGGCGACTTCTGCCCTCTCTGCCTCTCTTCACCCTCCCTCTCTGCCTGCAGGGCCTGGGAAGGGCTTTGAGGGAGCCTGAGAGCCGTGTGAAGAGGGGCACCCCGGGCTGTCCCCGAAGTTTAGATCCAGTTGGAGGTTCTCCCTGGCTCCTGCAGGCCTGCAGGGGTCTCTCCCCAGTTCAGGCCTCCGGCCAACCGCCTGCCCCCTTATCTGTGCTTCAGCCTTGCACAAAAGCAGCTTGGTGACACCACTCAGCCACTCAGAGCATGTGTTTACAGGCTTTCCAGATCACCTTCCTTTGGGGTGAACATAAGATGAGGCTGGGCTGGTCCTTGGAATTTCCCCTGGGAAATGGTAACAGACTCCATCCTTGACCCGGGGATAAGCATGAAGGCAATGTCCCAAAGGCAGAGGCCACGGTGGTAGGAATTCCACCAAGGCCAGAAGGGAAAAAGGAAGAGGCCACCGTGTCCAGCTGTGTGGGCCCTGGGGAGGGTCGTGAGTGCAGCCCCTCTCCACTTCCGTGCCTTTGTAAAACGTGTAGATAACCGCAGTGGTTGGCTGAGCCAAGAACTCTCCTAAGTCAGTGGCTTTCTCTCCACCCCTTGCTGGGGATTCATTCTTTTTAAACTCTGTGGGATATAAAATTGGCCTCCTGCTGCTTCGGCCTACCTCTCCCTCTGCTGACTTAATGTCATGATTCTGTTTCTTCAGGTATTTAAGGCTGTTAGGTTGTGTGAGCCTTGAAGGGGGGGTGTGTGTGTGTGTGTGTGTGTGTGTGTGTCCCAGCAACTGTCCACTGTCCAGGAGATGCATGTCTTTGTATTGGAGATATTTCTGTAACTCATTCTCTTGGTGCTCACGATTGCCATGGCCATAGGGCCACAGTGCCGTATCTCTGCTGCAGACATGATTGTTTCTTGTTCTAGAGGTTTTCTTGTTTTCAAATCTTGCCTGATGAATCCAGCCAGACCAAGGGGCCTAGATTTGACCTCTGTCCTGGGCTCCTGGGCCAGGTGCAGGGACATCTGAGGCCACTCTGCTGGCCGCCTCCAGTGGGAGCTGACCTCAGGGTGGGCTTTGTTTACACTCATTTTCACCCTGATTCTTGCCCCCACTTTCATAAAAGAAATTTCAAAATGCTGAAGCTTTGGAGAATAAGAAAATCAATCTTGGCTGGGCGCGGAGGCTCCTGCCTGTGATCCCAGCACTTTGGGAGGCTGAGGCTGGAGGATCACTTGAGCTCAGGAGTTGGAGACCAACCCTAGCAACATAACAAGATCCTGTCTCTACAAAACAAAATTTAAATTAGCCGGGTGGGTGTGGCAGTGAGTGCCTGTGGTCCCAGCTACTTGGGGCTGAGGCTGGAGGATTACTTGAGCCTAGAAGTTGCAGTGAGCTATGATCATGCCACACTACTCCAGCCTGGACTGACAGAGTAAAGCCCTGCCTCTAAATAAAAGAAAACAGAGGCCGAATGCAGTGACTCACACCTGTAATCTGAGCCCTTTGGGAGGCCAAAGTGGGTGGATCACCTGAGGTCGGTCCGGAGTTCACAACCAGCCTGACCAACATGGTGAAACCCTGTCTCTTCTAAAAATACAAAACATTAGCCGGGTGTGGTGGTGCACGCCTGTAATCCCAGCTACTGGGGAGGCTGAGTCAGGAGAATCGCTTGAACCTGGGAGGCGGAGGTTGCAGTGAGCCGAGATTGCACCACTGTACTCCAGCCTGGGTGACAGAGCGAAACCCTATCTCAAAAAAAAAAAAAAAAGAAAAAAATAGAAAATCCAAAAAGAAAAACCAAAAGTCCTGCTGGAATCCCTGGCGGGTTTCTGAGAAATCGCCCTGTGCTGTCAGCCCCTGCCCTGTACTGCTGCCTTCCGTGGTGGGTGGGAGACCCCAGAGCAGGGCAGGCGCTACTGAGGGCCTTTCTTGGAGTTGGCCGGCAGGCCACACAGCATCCGGCACCCTGGGTGGGCTGGCTGGCCACCTTCTTAGGACGTCTCTACTTTGGAGGATTTTACTGCAGGAAGCAGCGTCAGTGCTGGCCATTGGTGCTGATGACAACATTGGGTTTGGTTGAGGGGAAGGGGCTGGAAAGCAGCAGGCCCCCCAGTGCTGCACATGGTCCTGGAGCCGTCGGCCAGGGGAGTGGGGTCAGTGGTCAGCCAGCCCTCCCATTTCCTGCCTATGGGCCCTGACCACACTCCCTTTTCTAGAAGTCAATCCTAAAGTTTCTCTGCTCTGGCTAAGAGGGATGTAAATTTGGATTCTTGGAGGGCATCACACCCCCAGTCCCTGCCCAGATAAAGTGGCACAGTGGCATGCGGCACCTCTTTCTGTTGCTGGGGTGGGGGGCTCACACACCCACCTCATCTCTGTGTGGAGCCGTGACCGGCCCCGCCGGCAGCTGGAGTACAGGTAAGGGTCTCTCTCAGAGGGGAGCTGTAGCCGGGAACTGGCAAGGCCCCTTCCTGCAAGGCCCTAGCTGGCCTCTGGGTGAACCTGAGGTGGCAGGTTCAAGTTTTCAAATTGGTGAGGTCTTGTCTGCTGGACAGGACATTATGCTCTCAGAACTCGTGGGAGTGGAGCTGGGCCTGTCCTGGGCCAGTGGACCCCTGTGTGGGGGGGATTTGGGGTGCTGCGGGCCTGATTCTGCACTGGCAGATGGACTTTGCTTTAATCCAGCTCTTTCCTTACCCTGGCTCTGACGTGGGAAGGCTTGGAGGGCCCCTCTCATCACCCCTGTTGGCCCTCAGCTGTCCCTTTCCTTTGTCGCCTGGCTCCTGCCTGGCCTGCCTGAGGCCTCCTAGCAGGCACCCTGGTGTGAGTTGAGCCTCTCTCTTTTCCCTCTGATGGGAAAGTGGCCTTTCCCTCGACACCTGCTCCCTGGCCCCAGAGGAACCCACCCGTTTTGGAGCTCAGCTTGGCCCAGCATTTCCTTGGAGAAGGGAAAGGAGAGCTGGACAGCATGATCCAGGCAGGCAGCGTGTGCAGTGGTGGCCGGCCAAGGTGCCACAGATGTACGGAGATGTGGCGTGTGGCTCCGGGCTCTCGACATCTCTGCTTTGGAGGATTTTACCTTGTCTGCACACCTGTCAGAGGAGAGGGGACAGCAAGGTGGGAGGTTGAAGAGCTTTGAGGCTCAGCAGCATGTTTGTGGCATTTGGTGGACTCCGTGGCCTTGGGCAGCTGGACAGGTTTTTGTGATGTGAGGGACATACATGGGGCACATGGGAAGCTTGACCAGGGCTCCAGGAACGCTGACAAAGTGTTTTAGGACCCCCACCCCCATGCCTGTACCAGGGCTGGCCTCCAGAGTAGGTGAGGACAGAGCAGCTGTGGGCTTTTCATTCTGAGGTCTTGGCCCGCCCTGGCTACTGCGTGGGACTCTTTGCTTGTCAGGGCTTGCAAAAAATCAACCTTCGAGAAAGAAAAGGGAACTCTTCACGTTGAATGTTGACTGTGTGTGTGTGTGTGTGTGTGTGTGTGTGAGAGAGAGAGAGAGAGTGCGCATGCGCGTGTGCACTTGCACAAGCTTGCGTGTCCGTGTTTACTTCATGGAATTTTGTTTTTGTGAAATCCCCCTCCAATCATGTGTCAGAATTTACCTCCATGCCCCAGTCACACTGTTGGTTCTGCTCTCTGAACCCGGGTGTAGCTCATTTGAAGGACTCTCTTCTGTGTTTCCTAACAGTTATTTGGTGGTCTCAAGAGTTGAGGTTGTGGAGGGTTGGGAGAAACTGAAATTCTGTACATTTCCATAGAGTTTACATCCTGCAGTTAAAAGGCAGGAAGGGCTCAGCCCGGGCCCCACAGCTCCACGCCGCCCCCCACGGGCCGCCCACAGTGCCCCTGTTTCTCCAGCTGAATCTTTTTCGAACAGCCCAGGAAAGGAAAGCGGGTTCGCTTGCTGATTTTGTTCACAGCGGAAGCACCATGTTCTGTTCCTTTTTTAGGTTCAGTTTGTTGTGTAAATGGCGGTTTTTTCTGGTGTGAGCTTTGGTGATTGTGGCAGGGCTCCTCTGAGGAGACGGTTCCACCTCATGGTTTGAAGAACAAACCAGAGAAGAGTCTGGTTTGGCCAGAGGACCCCTCTGGCCCACGTCACCCTGAGTACGCCCCTCTGATGCTCTGCTGTCAAGAAGCACGTTTCCACCAGCTGTATTCAACACTACAATGCATTTTTAAAACTATATTTGCATCCAAGACAATAAAGAAACCTTATTTTTTTTGAAAAGCCTGTGATGTGTGGCCTTAAATACTATCCTGTTGCGCAGTGGGAGAGATGGGAAAATGAAGAGATCTGAGCACAGGCCAGCTCGCTCCTTCTAATCTCGGGAGGTGTGATCAGCCTGGGATGGAGGCATCGGGTGGGAAAGAGGCCCAGGGTGGGAGGGTGATTCTGGAGGTGTGTCCAGAAAGTCAGTGCTCCTAAAGACAGGCCTCCCTGCAAAGGCTGATGAGAAAGGCCCAGTGTGGCAGGTTCTGCCTGTTTCCTCAGCAGGGGCTAGTGAGGCAGGCCACTGCTCCAGGCCGCAGCCAGGTGGACAGAGCTCACTGGTGCCCCTGTAAACCTCTCATTTCCTCATCCAGGACTTGGGCAAACAGCACCAGGCCTGCACACTTGACAGTTTCACGTGAAATCACGTGTGTCTGCGTGTTCAGTAGCCCATGGAGCTCTGTGCTTAGAGAGTGCAGTCATCAGCACAGCCAGCACTGGCCCAGCTCTGCAAGATCCTCAGTCACAGTGGGAGCCTCCAGGCACTGTGGTTCCCTGCTTATTATTGACTCAATACCAGAGATGGGAAAGACTAGAAAACTGACCAGTAGAAATGTCCCTTTGTTCAGGTGCTGAGAACGTTTGGCTCATCTCTGTTTCATGTAGAAGCTTTTCTCTGCCATTTTCCTGGGCCCCACACCCACCCATCTGGCCCCTTGTGCCTGGACAGGGTGACCCAGCAAGAAGAGCCAGCCCCGCACAGAGCCGTGGGGTTGATTCACGAGATGACTGCCCAGATCTGGATCTCGATGTAGAATGCAGTGGGTTGATACTCAAGCTCTTGTCTGATCAAACCTCCACGCCTCCCCTGAGGAGACACAAAGCAAGCCTGGGCCTTGAGAACCGGAGGTCCTCGAGAGAAAGGTGAACGCCTCACAGACTCCTTTGGGCTGGAAGGAACTCGGTTTCCACTGAGCTCAGCAACAAGTGTCTGTGTTAATGTTTTGAGCACAGCTCCATACCTACCTGGGATCCTAAAAGATGGTAGAGACGTGATTGGAGGAGAAAGCCGAGTTTTCTTTTGGGTTGGGGAGGGAGTAGCAGCGACAGGAGCAGGATCCGGAGGGAGCGAGGCCAGTGCCCTGGAGTCCCGTTCCTTGATGTGCACTGGGCCCTGCTCAGGCTTAACATTTGCGGCTGCTGCAGGGGCATGTACAGCTCTGCACAGTTCTCAAGGTGGTGGCGTGGTTAATTCCATTTACAGATAAACCAGAGTCATATCTGAGGTAGCAAGGCCACATGGGTCAGAGAAGCCTAACAGGGCTTTTCCATCTTGTAAGTGGCCTCTCCATCCACCACTCACCAAGCCCAAATCCAGAGAGTTATCCCTGATGTCCTTTCTCTCCCCTCCCAATACCAAGTCCTGCCAAGTTTCTCTTCTCAGTTTCTTCTAAATACATCATCCGCTCTTCTCCGTCCCCGCTGCCATCCCCCCCGTCCAAGCCACGCCATTGCCCAAGCAGCTCAAGTAGTGACCTCGTCTGTCCTCCACATCACAGCACGAGCTTTCAAAACCCCAAGTCTAGCCAGGTCGCTCTTCAATCCTTCCAGTGCTTTCCAGATAAAGTCCTGGGCCCTCATGGAAGCCCTTCCCCTGCTTTCTTTGCTGTTTTTTCGTTTTCTGAACACACCAGGTTTGGTTTGGTTTTGCTCTTTACAGTTTTCCCAAGGCCTGTCTCCTCTCTCCAAGCCCTTCTCCATCTCTATTCTTTTCCTTCAGGTCTTTTTTAAACATCTAATCCTCAGAAACCAGCCTTCGTATGCCCTCCCCGCCGCACAGGTGCACGCACACATGGAGTCTCCGAGTGGCTCTCAGGACACCGATCACGTTAAATTACTCAGTTTCTCTTCCCCACCAGATTCCGAGCTCACCAGGACCAGGGCCTGGTGCCCCCGTACCTCGCACAGACCTGGCAGGAAGCAGATATCCAGACAGCCAGGGGACAAACCCTCCCCAAGCTCACCCCACTCTAGCTGCCTCTGCCCACAGCTCTGGGAACTGGTGGGGCAGGGGAGGAAAGGGGATCAGAGGGGCAGGGTTGAGCAACAG
The DNA here is from genome assembly GCF_008728515.1 of Papio anubis. NCBI lineage: Eukaryota > Metazoa > Chordata > Mammalia > Primates > Cercopithecidae > Papio > Papio anubis. The sequence continues at coordinate 116,539,323 of NC_044984.1, forward strand.
TAGGCGTTGACGCTGAAGACTGTGTAGGTAATTTCAAAACTTCAACTTGAGTAATGTAGCTATAAGACTAATCTCTAAATGGCGTGAAAAGCATTTCATCTTGATGTGGACTCGATTCTGTAGAACATGGTTTCCTTTATTTTCGGTAAAGATCTGAAATTAGACTTGTATAGAGTGGTGTGATTGAACTTATCCTGAAGTTTAATGCATGTACTTTTTACCTTTTTAGTTCAGAAAATCTCCAGTACACACAGAAATGGAGAATAGTATAATGAGCTCCTTCGTCATAATGAATGCCCATCATCTACTTTAACAATGATCAACTCTGGGCCGGTTTTGTTTTCTTCTGAGACCTCACACCCACCTCCATTATTTTGAAGCACATTCCAGACACCGTATGGATTTCATCTGTTAAGGATGCCTTTTTTCTTTTTTGAGACAGGGTCTCACTCTGTTGCCCAGGCTGGAGTACAATGGTGCAGTCTCAGCTCACTAAAACCTCTGCCTTCCCGGGTTCAAGCAATTCTCGTACCCCCTCCTCTCGAGTAGCTGGAACTACAGGTGCCTGCCACCAGGCCGGGCTGATTTTTATATTTTTAGTAGGACAGAATTTCACCATGTTGGCCAGCCTGGTCTCAAACTCCTGGCCTCAAGTGATCCACCCACCTCGGCCTTCCAAAGTGCTGGGATTACAGGCATGAGCCACCGCACCCGGCCGTAAGTATGCTTTTCAGTACGATTTCCAGAACTGCATATATACCTGCAAAGTTGGTCATTTAAAAGTTCCCAAAGGCTTTGTGAAAAGCAACAAAATGAGAAACCTGGGGAATGGGGCATTCTGATTGATCAGATTTTCTGTTTCACTGAAAGTCATTAGCTAGAAAACCCTTATTGTGTAGAGAGGGGAAAAGCTTTTTAAGATAACAGTCTACTTTCCTGCCTTAATGGGCTTGGTGCAGTGAGCAGTCTAATCTCTTCATCTAGTCTGACTGATTTTCACTCCTGGGGAAGTACTGAACAGAGCTGGCTGGTTCCATTACAATTTTGCATTGGGGATGGGGCCTGAGTGATCAGGGATTAGCGGTCCTCCCCACCTGCCCCTGTCACCTGTCCCACAGTCCTGATTCCAACGTGTTGGTGTCTCCCAAGTTCCCAGTGCCACCCATCAGTGGACTATAGTGACGCTGTGTCAACTTTCCTGTATGTACTGAGATCTGTGTAAATTTCTCTAGTTTCTGTCCCTCCTTTCCCTAATACTTGCTGTATTACCAACTCTTCCTTTTTTATTCTCCTTTGACCAAAATGTGGGTACTGGCCTGGTGCGGTGGCTCATGCCTATAATCCCAGCACTTTGGGAGGCCAAGGCTGGCAGATCACTTGAGGTCAGGAGTTTGAGACCAGCCTGGCCAGCATGGTGAAACCCTATCTCTACTAAAAATACAAAAAATTAGTCAGGTATGGTGGCAGGCGCCTGTAGTCCCAGCTACTCAGGAAGCTGAGGCAGGAGAATTGCTTGAACCCAGGAAGTGGAGGTTGCAGTGACCCAAGATTGAGCCACTTCACTCCAGCCTGGCGACGGAGTGAGACTCCCTCTCAAAAAAAAAAAAAAAAAAAAAGTCCAGGCCCGGGGGGCCACCCCCGGTAACCCCAGCACTTTGGGAGGCTGAGGCGGGTGGATCATGAGGTCAGGAGTTCAAGACCAGCCTGACCAATATGGTGAAACCGCATCTCTACTAAAAATACAAAAATTAGCTGGGCGCAGTGGCAAGTGCCTGTAATCTCAGCTACTCAGGAGGTTGAGGCAGTAGAATCACTTGAACCTGGGCAGCAGAGGTTGCAGTGAGCCAAGATCACATCACTGCACTCAAGCCTGAGTGACAGTGAGACTCTGCCTTAAAAAAAAAAAAAACAAAAAACACCCACAAATTAGCCAGGCGTGGTGGCACACATTTAATAATCCCAGATACTTGGGAGGCTGGGGTGGGAGGATCACTTGAACCCGGGAGGCAGAGGTTGCAGTGAGCCAACACCGTGCCACTGCACTCCATTCTGGGCAACAGAGTGAGACTCCATTAAAAAAAAAAAAAAAAAAAAAAAAAGGGCTGGGCGCAGTGGCTCACGTCTGTAATCCCAGCACTTTGGGTGGCCAAGGCGGGTGGATCACGAGGTCAGGAAATCAAGACCACGGTGAAACCCCATCTCTACTAAAAATACAGAATTAGCCGGGGTGGTGGCACATGCCTGTAATCCCAGCTACTCGGGGTGCTGAGGCAGGAGAATCACTTGAACCCGGGAAGCGGAGGTTGCCATGAGCCGAGATCACGCCATTGCACTCCAGCCTGGGCAAAAAGAGCGAAACTCTCAAAAAAACAAACAAACAAACAAAAAACAGTAGCTGGGCATGGTGGCGGGTGCCTGTCATCCCAGCTGCTTAGGGTGCTGAGGCGGCAGAATTGCTTGAAACTGGAGGTGAAGGTTGCAGTGAGCTGAGATTGTGCTACTGCACTCCAGTCTGGGCGTCAAAGAGAGACTCTGCCTCAAAAAAAAAAAAAAAACCAGATGTGTGTACTGAAGGTTGTATTTTAATGAGGCTCAGAGAATACCACAATGACTTTATTGTAAATGCATTAAAATCTTTGTTGATACCTGCGATCGGTGTGGTAGGTGGCTTCTGAGCAGAGATCCACCAGCAAAGGGGTTGGGGGCAGGCCGAGGAGGTGGAAGGCAGGGCTCCCATGCCCAGCCCTTTAGGGAAGGGCAGACTTCACAGAAACAGTGGCCAAATCTCACATCTGCAGAGGTTTTGTCTTTTCCTGGACCATTCCCTTTGCTACCCCCTGGGGCTTGCTCTTGTCAGTTATCTCTTCTGTCCCTTGCATTTTTCTCCCTTTTCATCGACTCATTCCTCTCCATTCACAAGTTTCTCTTTCTCAAGTCTCTCTACCTCTAACTTACCTTACTTTCCATCTCTGTGCCCAAAACTTGTTCCTCTGCAAACGTTCTGCACGCCAATAAACGGCACTGGCGTCTCCCCAACTGCTCCAGCCGGAAACTCAGACTTCACCCTGGCGTCTTCCTTTCCCTCTCTTCCCACGTTCAGCCTATTAGCAAGTCTCACCAATAACACCTCCGAAATACAGACGGCCCTAACTTAGGATTCCTTTTTTTTTTGAGATGGAGTCTTGCTCTGTAGCCCAGGCTGGAGTGCAGTGGCGTTATGTGAGCTCACTGCAACCTCCACCTCCTGGGTTCAAGCGATTCTCCTGCCTCAGCCTCCCTGGTAGCTGGGATTACAGGTGTACAGGTGCCCGCCTCCATGCCTGGCTAAATTTTGTATTTTTGGTAGAGACGGGGTTTCACCATAGTGGCCAGGCTGGTCTTGAATTCCTGACCTCAAGTGATCCACCCTCCTTGGCCTCCCAAAGTGCTAGGATTATAGGCGTGAGCCACCACGCCTGGCGATTTAGGATTTTTTGATTTTAGGATGGTGTAAAAGCAATACACACTCAGTAGAAACTGTACTTAAGATGTCGAATTTTGATCTTCTTCCAGGCTAGTGACATGCCGTATGATCTCTTCGTGGTGCTGGGCAGTGGTGGTGAGCTGAATGAGGGCAGACAGGCAACACTCCTGCATCCTGGGCTGCCAGGCGCTTTTGCCCAACTGTAGGCTGCTGTGAGTGTTCCAAGCCCTTTTAAGGCAGGCTGGGCTGAGCTATGATCAGGAGGTTAGGTGTATTAAATGCATTTTTTACTTAACATTTTCAACTTACAGTGGGTTTATTGGGACGTGACCCCATTGTAAGTCCAGGAACATCTGTAATCACAGACCCAGCCACCTTTCCCCATCCCCACTGCCATCACAATAACCCTCTTGCCTGGACAACTTGAATATTCATGTTGTTGTTGTTGTTATTGATGTTGTTTTGAGACACAGTTTCACTTTCTCACCCAGGCTGCAGTGCAATGGAGCAATCTTGGCTCACAGCAACCTCCGCTTCCCAAGTTCAAGCGATTTTCGTGCCTCAGCCTCCTGAGTATCTGGGATTACAGGCATATGCCACCGCGCCTGGCTAATTTTTGTACTATTAGTAGAGATGGGGTTTTGCCATATTGGCCAGGCTGGTCTTGAACTCCTGACCTCAAGTGATACGCCCAGCTTGGCCTCCCAAAGTGCTGGGATTACAGAAGTCAGCCACCCCGCCCGGCCTGTGTTTTGCCTCTTGCTGCTTTCAGTCAATTCTCTATATAGCTGGAATGGTCTTTTTAAAAGATGCTGCTTCAACTTCCAACGGCTTCCCATTACATTTAGAATGAAATCCAGAGTCCTCATTGTGAAGTGCTAGTCTCACGAGATATGGGTCCTGAGTGACGGCCTGGGTGACAGCTGTCCTGTGCCTGGAAGTCTTCTTCTATGAAGTGTGGATAATAATCACACCTCTCCCAGGATTCCTGGAAGAATCAAATTTGCTGAGTTTGTAGTCAGCACCTATAAAGGCAGCAACTTTTCTTTTTCTTTTTGAGACGGAGTCTCACTCTGTCACCAGGCTGAAGTCTAGTAGCGTGATCTTGGCTCACTGCAACCCCCACCTCCCAGGTTCAAGTGATTCTCCTGCCTCAGCCTCCCAAGTAGCTGGGATTACAGGTGCGTGCCACCACACCCAGCTAATTTTTGTATTTTTAGTGGTGATGGGGTTTCACCATGTTGGCCAGGATGGTCTCGATCTCTTGACCTTGATCCCAAAGTGCTGGGATTACAGGCATAAGCCACTGCGCCTGGCCCAGCAGCAACTTTTCTTTTTTTTTTTTTTTGAGATGGAGTCTTGCTCTGTCAGCCGGGCTGGAGTACAGTGGCGTGATCTCAGCTCACTGCAAGCTCCGCCTCCCTGGTTCAAGCAATTCTCCTGCCTCAGCCTCCCAAGTAGCTGGGATTACAGACGCATGCCACCATGCCTGGCTAATTTTTTATATTTTGTTGTTAGAGACCGGGTTTCACTGTGCTGGCCAGGCTGGTCTCCAACTCCTGACCTCGTGATCCGCCCACCTTGGCCTCCCAAAGTGCTGGGATTACAGGCATGAGCCACTGTGCCCGGCTGCAATTTTCGTTATTCTTCATCTCTGTTTCCCCATTCCTGACAAAATGTCTCAGTTCATATGAAGACTGTCCGGCTCAGTCAGTAACACCCTGGCAGCATTTCTGAGTTTTCTTTCTTCACAGCAGCCTGCCCTGCCCTTCCCATTCATCGGATTTTGGGTGGTGAATTCTTTCTCCAAAATGTTGCTAACTGTGGTCCCATCCCATGCCGTGCACATAGCTGGTATAAGTCAGAATTCAGTTGCCTCCTAACAGAACTCTCCTAGCGCTGATCAAAAAAGATCAGGAAACATCGTCCTGCTTTCTAATACACATCCCTTTTTCTTTTTTCTTTTTTTTTGTAGAGATGGGGTCTTCCTATGTTGCTCAGGCTGGTCTCAAACTCCTGAGCTCAATCAGCCCACCCACCTCAGCCTCTAAAAGCACTGGGATTACACGCGTGAACCACCATACCTGGCCTTTCCCCACTCTTTTTCTTTTCTTCTTTTTTTTTTTTTTTTGAGATGGAGTCTTGCTCTGTTGCCCAGGCTAGAGTGCAGTGGCACGATCTCGGCTTACTGCAACCTCCGCCTCCCGGGTTCAAGCGATTTCCGGCTAATTTTTGTATTTTTTTAGTAGAGACAGGATTTCACCATGTTGACCAGGCTGGTCCCAAACTCCTGATCCACCCGTCTCGGCCTCCCAAAGTGCTAGGATTACAGGTGTGAGCCACCGCGCCTGACTTCTTCTTTTTTTTTTTTTTATTTGAGACAGAGTTTTGGTCTTGTTGCCCAAGCTGGAGTGTAGTGGCATAATCTCGACTCACCACAACTTCCACCTCTTGGGTTCCAGTGATTCTCCTGCCTCAGCCTCCCGGGTAGCTGGGATTACAGGCATGAGCTGCTATGCCCATTTAATTTTTTTTTTTTTTTGTATTTTTAGTAGAGACGGGGTTTCACCATGTTGGCCAGGTTTGTCTTGAACTCCTGACCTCAGGTGATCCGCTTGCCTCGGCCTCCCAAAGTGCTAGGATTACAGGCGTGAGCCACCATGTCCAGCTCCCATTCCTGTTTCATAACTCTGCCTCCCTCCACACCTGCCCTCAGCAGGACCACTTCAATTTACAAGTCTTCTAGAATAAGTCCCCCCACCCCTGTCCATTGCTCAGCATTCAGTACAACAGTAAGTTCAATCCCATTGCTTCCCGATTACAATTACGCAGCCCAGGTCCCAGCAAGAGGAGCTCCCTGTGGCTACTCAACCGTACCCCACACTTCTTCCCTCTGTGCCGCTGTGCATTTCCCTCCCTGGAAGGCCCAGCGCTCTCTCTCCACTGTGACCTGGCCTGGCCCGCCCTGCCATGCCCCCGGAACCAACACCAATGTTCCATTTCTGCTGCTGATATCACGTGCAATGTAGCTGTCAGTACCACATTTTATCTCTCCTTTTTCAGGACAAGGACCACATCTCATTTATCTGTCATCTATCATAGCACACAGCTTCTATGTCCCAGGCACTTAGTAATCTCGCAATTTAAATCACATCTACCACTGCCTGCCATGTGAGCCCTAGGAGGCAGATGCTTTTTAATACCCATGTTAGAGATAAGGAAATTGAGGCTTACAGGGTTATATCAGATATACCCCAGGCGTGAGCCACTGCACCCAGTCTTATGTTATCCCATTTTCAACCTCAAAAAACTCTCCATATAGATATTGTTGTCCTCATTTTACACATGAGAAAACAGGTTTACCTTTCAACATAACATTTAACAAACCAGGAGTAGATGGAATAAAACTTCCCCAGCCTGATGAAGAGCATCTACAAAAAGTCCACAGCTAACATCATATTTAATGTGAGACTGATGCTTGCCCCTAAGATGAGGAACAAGAAGTGGATGTCTGTTCCTTCCCCTTCAATATTGTCAATAGCAGTGCTGTCCTGAAGGTTCTGGTTAGGGCAATTGGGCAAAACAGAAAATACAAGACTTGGCCAGGCATAGTGGCTCACGCCTATAATCCCAGCACTTTAGGAGGCCGAGGTGGGCAGATCACTTGAGCTCAGGAGTTCCAGACCAAGACTGGGCAACAGTGAGACCTCGTCTCTACAAAAAATAAACAAAATTAGCTGGGTGTGGTGGTGCATGCCTGTAGTCCCAGCTACTTGGGAGGCTGAGGCAAGAGAATCTATTGAACCTGGGAGGCAGAGATTGCAGTGAGTCAAGATCGTGCCACTGCACTCCAACCTGGGCAACAAGAGCAAAACTCCATCTCAAAAACAAACAACAACAACAACAACAACAACAACAAGAGGCAGGACATAGTGGCTCACACCTGTAATCCCAACACTTTGGGAGACTAAGGTGGGTGGATCACCCAAAGTCAGGAGTTCAAGACCCGCCTGGCCAACATGGGGAAACCCCATCTCTACTAAAAAAAAAACCAAAAAAACAAACAAAAAAAAACTTAGCTGGGTGTGTGTGGTGATGGACATCTGTAATCCCAGCTACTCAGAACACTGAGGCGGAGAATCGCTTGAACCAGGGAGGCAGAGGTTGCAGCGAGCTGAGATCACGCCATTACATTCCAGCCTGAGTGACAAGAGCTAAACTTTGTCTCAAAAAAAGAAAAGAAAGGAAGAAAAAGAAATACAAGGCCTTCAGATTGAAAAGAAGAAAAACCATTTGCAGATGATACGATGGTATGCATAGAAAGCCCTGAAGGATGCACACAAACTCTTTAGAGCGAGTGAATGGGATCAGCAAGGTTGCAGGACATGGGATCAGTACGCAACAATCAGCTGTCTTTCTGTACACTGGCAAGAAATAGCCCAAAAATGAAATTAAGAAAACAGTTTCATTTTCAATAGCATCAATGAAGACAAAATACTTAGGAATAAATTCAACCAAGGAAGTACACTCAGTATTATACTGAAAGTTATAAAACAGTGTTGAATAACATTATTCAACCATACAAAGGAATGAAATGCTGATATGTACTACAAGGTGGAAGACCCTCAAAACCATTATGTTGAGTGAGAGGAGTCAGACACAGAAGGTCACATGTTGTATGGGCTCATACAAATGAAATATCCAGGGCCAGGCGTGGTAGCTCACGCCTGTAATCCCAGCACTTTGGGAGGCCGAGGCAGGTGGATTGCTTGAGCCCAGGAGCTTGAGACCAGATGGCGCAACTTGGCGAAACCCTGTCTCTACAAAAAGGTACAAAAATCAGCTGGGTGTGGTGGCAGACGCCTGTAGTCCCAGCTACTTGGAAGTCTGTGGTGGGAGGATCACTTGAACCTGGGAGGTCAAGGCTGAAATTCAGTGAACCATCATTGCACCACTGCACTCCATCCTGGGTGACAGAGTGAGACCTTGTCTCAAAATAAAAAAATTAATTAAAATTAAAATTTTTAAAAAAGAGAAATGGGCCAGGCGCGATGGCTCATGCCTGTTAATCCCAGCACTTTGGGAGGGTGGATCACCTGAGGTCAGGAGCTTGAGATCAGCCTGGCTAACATAGTGAAACCCCATCTGTCTAAAAATTCAAAAGTTAGTCACATGTGGTGGCAGGCACCTGTAATCCCAGCTACTCGAGAGGCTGAGGCAGGAGAATCGCTTGAACCCGGGAGATGGAGGTTGCACTGAGTCGAGATCGTGCCACTGCACTCCAGCCTAGGCAACAGAGTGAGAATCTATCTTAAAAAAAAAAAAAAAGTAGGCCAGGCGTGGTGGCTCACGCCTGTTATCCCAGCACTTCAGGAGGCTGAGGCAGGCTGATCACAAGGTGAGGTAGGAGAATCGCTTGAACCCAGGAGACGGAGGTTGCAGGGAGCCGAGAGCACACCACTGCACTCCAGCCTGGGCAACAAGAGTGAAACTCCATCTCAAAAAATAATAATAATAATAATAATAAATAAAAACAGGGATACTTGTAGGTAAATGTTGGAAGCAGCATTGTTCACCATGGCCAAATGTGGCAACTACCCAAGTGTACTTGAAGTGATGAATGAATAACAAAATGTGACCTACCCATACAATGGAATGTTACTCAGCCGTCAGAAGGAATACGCACTGACACACACTGCAACATGGATGAACCTTGAAAAAGGGAAGAAGTCAGACGTAAGAGGACAAATACTATATGATTCTCTTTGTGGGAAATTGTGGAGTAGGCCGGGCACAGTGGCTCACACTTGTAATCTTAGCACTTTGGGAGGCTGAGACGGGCAGATCACCTGAGGTCAGGTGTTTGAGACCAGTTTGGCCATCATGCTGAGACCCTGTCTCTACTAAAAATAGAAAAATTAGTTGGGCATGGAGGTGGGTGCCTGTAATCCCAGTTACTTGGGAGGCTGAGGCAGAAGAGTCGCTTGAACCTGGGAGGCGGAGGTTGCAGTGAGCAAAGATCCCGCCATTGCACACCCCCGTGGGCGACAGAGCAATACTGTCTCAAAAAAAAAAAAAAATTGCAGAATAGGCAAATCCATCAAGACAGAAAGCAGATTAGTGGTTTCTAGACACTGGGGAGACTGAAAGCAAGTGGGTAGTGACTACTAACGGGGAGATAAAAATGTTCTGGAATTATATAGTGATGATAGGTGCACAACTCTGTGAATACACACACACACTGCTAAATTGTATAATTGTTTAATTGTAACTTTTAGAGATAAAGTAGTTTGTCTAAGGTTATGTCACATATAGTAAGTAGAGGACTAGAAACTGGAATCCAAGAATAGCTGCTCTTAGCACTAATGCTATTGGGGGAAAATGTTTCTAGGGCCATTGAATAGGAAATTAATAACGTTGGGATCTTGAAGAGCCTCAGAATTGTCATTCTAAGTATTCCTTCTCGTTATAAAGTGCTGTCATTTTGGGTAGTGCATAAAAGGGCTAAGAGAAATAATATTGCATTGGTTTTACTGCAAAATTGGTTCTGCAAGGAGTCACGCCAGGGGACTGCTTTGCCCATTCAGCGGGGAGATCCGAAGAGCAGATGAATTGCTGGGGACAGTGGAGCTGAGCCTGATGTCAGGGATAGTTGAGAAGAAACACTGATGTCACAAACCCACTGCTACAGTAAGACACCTGGGGATGCTAAAGTCTTTTACCCTTTTTAACAAGACTTGGAAAACCCTTCGCACCTCTCCGTTTCTCACCTTCTCTCCAAGTGCTATTTCTTTTTTAAAACTTTAAATCATGTTTATTTGACTGATTTCTAAAATACGACATACTAACTTTAGAAAATTTGGAAAATACATTAAAATATAAAGAAAATTCTTGGCCGGGCATAGTCGCTCATGCCTGTAATCCCAGCACTTTGGGAGGCCGAGGTGGGTGGATCACCTGAGATCAGGAGTTCAAGATCAGCCAGACCAACATGGTGAAACCCCATCTCAACTAAAAATACAAAAATTAGCCTGGTGCGGTCATGGGCACCTGTAATCCTCACTACTCAGGAGGCTGAAGCAGGAGAATCACTTGAGCCTAGAAGGAGGAGGTTGCAGGGAGCTGAGGTCGCACCATTGAGATCAAAAAGAAAAAACAAAAAAAGAAAAAATCTCCCCCTGCCCAAAGTTTTTTTTTTTTTGCTAGTCTTGCTTTCTGTCCATATGTAAGATAGACGGACACACACATACACACACAGACACTTTCGTTTAAACTTATATTTTAGGTTCAGGGGTACATGTGAAAGTTTGTTACATAGCAATATGGTATGGTTAGGCTTTATGTCCCCAAATCTCATCTCGAATTGTAATCCCAGCGTGTCTAGGGAGAAACCAGGTGGAGGTGATTGGATCGTGGGTTTTCCCCATGCTGTTCTCATGATAATGAGTGAGTTCTCACTGATGGTTTAAAAGGGTGCTTCCTCCTTTGCTCACCACTCTCTCTCACCTGCGGCCATGTAAGAAGTGTCTCTTCCACTTCTGCCTGTGATTGTAAATTTTCTGAGGCCTCGCCAACCCTGCAGAACTGTGAGTCAATTAAGCCTCTTTTCTTTATAAATTACCAAGTCTCGGGTATGTCTTTATAGCGGTATGAAAATGAACTGCCGGGCGCTGTGGCTCATGCCTGTAACCCCAGCCCTTTGGGAGGCAGAGGCGGGCAGATCACCTGAGGTGGGGAGTTCACGACAAGCCTGACCAACATGGAGAAACCCTGTCTCTACTAAAAATACAAAATTAGCCGGGCATGGCAGAACATGCTTGTAATCCTAGCTACTCGGGAGGCTGAGGCAGGAGAATCACTTGAACCTGGGAGGCAGAGGTTGCAGTGAGCCGAGATGGAGCCGTTGCACCCCAGCCTGGGCAACAAGAGCGAAACTCCGTCTCAAAAAAAGAAAATGAACTATGTAAACTTGTGTCATGGGGGTTTATTATACAGATTATTTCATCACTCAGGTATTAAGCCCAGTACCCAATAGTTATCTTCTCTGTTCCTCTCCCTCTTCCCTCCACTGCCTCCCCTCCTCCACCCTCCCCGTCAAGTAGACCCCAGTGTCTGTTGTTTCCTTCTTTGTGGTCGTCGGTTCTTATCATTTAGCTCCCACTTATACGTGAGAACGTGCGGTATTTGGTTTTCTGTTCTTGCATTAGTTTGCTGAGGATAGTGGCCTCCAGCTCTATCCGTGTTCCCCCAACAGACATATTTTTTAACTCAGTGGGGGATCGTCAAAAATATATTTTATAATCTGCTTTTATAAATTAACATCATACTTGAAGCATTTACCTTGCCATCAAATATTCTTTGAGAAAATGACTTTGGCCACTGTTTGATCATTGCCTTATTTTCAGTCATTGGGGTTGTATGGCGGCCGTGAAAGTGTGCCCCTCAGATTTCCCGCTCTGGGAAGTATAATGGACCGAGGGCCCCAGCTGCTGTGCCCCTAAATCCATCACCCAGCACATGGAGACCCCACTTCCCACAGGCTTCTCCCAGCTAGAGACAGCATGGCAGGGATGCTGAGGCTGGCTCACTCCTGGGAGGCCTGGGCTCCTCTGTCTGAGGATTTTCCCACATTCATGCTGAAGCCTCCCAGGATGGCACCGCAGGCTGAGACGCTGCCCCCAACCTCCGTTCCTTCCTCCCTCAAGTCCTTCAGCAAGTCAGACCTGCCTGGGGTGGGACAGCTCCCCGAGACCCCTGCTCCCTCCTCTTTTCCCTCCCAGGCCCAGCTCTGATGAATCTCTTTATGCAGTCAGTATTTTTTCAAGACATTCTCACTCTGTCACCCAGGCTGGAGTGCAGTGGCGCCATCTCTGCTCACTGCAACCTCTGCCTCCCAGGTTCAAGCAACTCTCCTGCCTCATCCTCCCGAGTAGCTGGGATTACAGGCACCTGCCACCACGCCCGGCTACTTTTTGTATTTTTAGTAGAGAGAGTGTTTCACCATGTTGAACAGGCTGGTGTTGAACTCCTGACCTCAGGTAATTCTCCCGCTTCCACCTCTGAAAGTGTTGGGATTACAGGCGTGAGCCACCACGCCTGGCCTTGATGAATCTCTTGCATGGCAAAGAATCCCATCTTGTTCCCTGCTTCTAGAGGACGTGGACTAACACAGGTCACCTCCACTTTGGTTTGCTTGTTTGGTTTTGGTGTTACCCTCAGCGCTACTGTGAACATGTAAGTGCACATATCCCGTCCAAATCTAGGATTATTGCCTTAGGAAATTATGTGAGGCAGGAATTCCAGGAGAGGGTTACTGGGTAGAGACAGAATCCTTTTGTAAGGCCCTGATGCCTGTTTCAGAAGTGACTGAGTGGGCCTTTCTCACCCTCAGGCCTTCTCACTTGTAAAGCTCTGCTGATGTGAAGGCATAAAAAAACCTCCTGTTTATTTGCCTTTCTTGGTTACTTGTGAGGTTGAGCAGAGTTTCACATTTACTGCCTATTTAATTTCTGGTTTTATATTTAAGCTTTTCTTTTCTTTTTTTGTTTGTTTTGTTTTGTTTGTTTTTTGAGATGGAGCCTTGCTCTGTCGTCCAGGCTGGAGTGCAGTGGCGTGATCTCAGCTCACTGTAACCTCCACCTCCTGCGTTCAAGTGATTCTCATGCCTCAGCCTCCTGAGCAGCTGGAATTACAGGCATGCGCCACCACGCCCAGCCAAACTTTTTTTTGTTTTTGTCTCCCCTCTCCTCCTTCTTTTCTCATTTGTCTCTCTTTGTCTGATTACCTCTTCTATTTGCTTTGTCTTTTTTTTTTTTTTTTTTTAATTATACAACATTTTATTTTAAAAAAAAATTATCTTCATAGAATACATTTTCACATTAGAGATTCCCATTGTGCGAAAATAACAATTTATTACTTAAGAGTTTTATATTTGTTTTAGAACAAGTAGAACACATTTGAGAATTAAATCTCAGTTTAGAATTGGAAATATTTTGATACATCTACAAGAGGAAACTTGCCCTAAAATGGAACTCCTCTACATTCAGAAGCACTCCAAGCATTTCTTCCTAGGATTTAGAAATTTATAATGTGAGATGTCAGCATTTCCTAATTTTAAAATTTCCCTAGTATACGTAACCATCAGTAGGTGGTATCTACTGACTAGAGAGGGAAGTTTTCAAAAATTAAACACTGTCTAATTTTCTGCAAAGTTTTTATTCATGAATTAAGAGTATTTCCCTTTGTCCATTATTGCCAGGGCAAATATGGAAGTTTGATCATATACTAATAGTAATAAAGCTGGATTATCTTCAAGAGATTGATAAATTAAAAGGCAAAAGCTCATATATCGTGTTTAGTTATACTGTGAGTCTTATGAGAAGCTGGGAGGCAACCCCATTAACTCACCAGAATACAGAACTCAGTCTCACAATTTCTTAGACACAATTCCTCTCAAACCTTTTCCTCAAAGATTAAATTCTGAAAATAATCTTAAGATTAAGATTATTAAGAGAAAAAGGCTGTCCACAAATGGACTTATCTGTTATTTCTTCCTTATTGTGAGCTGAATGGCATGACAAAGCAGAGGCAAAGAGGCATACATCAATTCTTCAAAGTATGAAGTCAAAAAGGTCAGAGCTTCCACAGCATGGCAACAGCTTTGCAGATGCCCACGTCGTGATAGTTGAAATAGCAAAGCCCAGCAAAGGTTAAAGCTGAAAGTGCCAAAAGCCCTGCCTTGGCAGCTTTCTGCGAGGCATCCCCATGAACATAGTCAGTAACAACTTGTCCAAGGCCCCAGTGACCATGAAGAGTGAGGGCTGCAGCCAGGGAATAGTCCATCGCAGAGCAAGGATTCAAATAAGCAGCCGGAAGCAGACCCAGGAGCAAAACACTGACAACCCTCTCGCTAGTCCAGTGGAGAGACGCAGCCTTGGAACCAGAATGGTGCCTGGGTGACAAGTGAATGTGCTGCACTCCACACCATTCTGGGATAGGTCGGTCCTGAAGAAATGCTGAGATATGAGCAGGTCTGACCACTGGGGTTCGCAGCAACAGAGCTCGGCCTCCTTGGGCACCGCAAAGGGCAGTCAGCCTCCAGACAACCGCCATCTCGTTCCTGAGGGCTCAAGGTCATCCACCAACCCTTTTTTTTTTTTTTTGAGATGGAGTCTCTCTTTGTTGCCCAGGCTGGAGTACAGTGGTGCGATCTTGGCTCACTGCAAACTCCACTACCTGGGTTCAAGCAATTCTTTTGCCTCAGCCTCCCAAGTAGCTGGGATTACAGGTACCTGCCGCTATGCCCAGCTGGGATTACAGGTACCCACCGCTTGTATTTTTAGTAGAAACGGGATTTCACCATGTTGGCCAGGCTGGTCTCGAACTCCTGACCTCAGGTGATCCTCCCGCCTCCATCTGCCAAAGTACTGGGATTATAGGTGTGAGCCACCATGCCTGGCTTCTTTTTCCTCTCATCTCTTCATTCGCCAGAAAAGGAAAATGAGATTCTTTAAAATTGCTTTTTTACAGCTCTGTATTCTCTGTTCTTCCTTGATAAATTGGGCAGGTTTAAGCTTTGACCCCATCTTAGAAAGGTTCCCCTAAAATAAATAAATCATATTATCATATTACCGTTTTCTTCTCTGTGACTCTTGATGTTTTGTTTGTTTGTTTGCCTTTCCTCTGTGAGTCGGTGGTACTGAATTTTTAAAAGTAATTATTTTGGACTGTTTCGATCACACTATACACCTGGAAGTTGGTGTCTTTTTGCCTCTTTCTTCCTTTTTTTTTTTTTTTTTTTTTTTTACGGAGTCTCACTCTGTCCCCAGGCTGGTGTGCAGTGGCGTGATCTCGGCTCACTGCATCCTCCAACTCCTTGGTTCAAGCCATTCTCCTGCCTTAGCCTCCTGAGTAGCTGGAATTACAGGCACGTGCCACCATGCCTGGCTAATTTTTGTATTTTTAGTAGGGATGGGGTTTCACCATCTTGGCCAGGATGGTCTTGACCTCCTAACCTCGTGATCCACCCACCTCAGCCTCCCAAAGTGCTGGGATTACAGGCATGAGCCACCGTGCTTGGCCTTTTTTTAATTTTTGTTTTTTTGAGACAGAGTCCTGCTCTTCAGTCGCCCAGGCTGGAGTGCAGTGGTGCGATCTCGGCTCACTGCAACCTCCACCTCCCAGGCTCAAGCCATTCTCCTGCTTCAGTCTCCCGAGTAGCTGGGCTTACAGGTGCCTGCCACCATGCTGGCTAATTTTTTTTGAGGCGGGTCTCGGCTCCTGTCGCCCAGACTTGGAGTGCAGTGGCGGATCTCAGCTCACTGCAAGCTCCGCCTCCGGGTTTCACGGCTATTCTCCTGCCTCAGCCTCCCGAGTAGCTTGGGACTACGAAGCCAGCCACCTAAGCCACGGCTAGTTTTTTTGTATTTTTAGTAGAGGCGGGGTTTCACCCGTGTTAGCCAGGATGGTCTCGATCTCCTGACCCGCAAGTAGTCGCCCGTCTCGGCCTCCCAAAGTGCTAGGATTACAGGCTTGAGCCACCGCGCCCGGCCTTCTGGCTAATTTTTGTATTTTTAGTAGAGATGGAGTTTCACCATGTTAGCCAGGCTGGTGTTGAACTCCTGACTTTGTGATCCGCCCACCTCATCCTTCCAAAGTGCTGGGATATTACAGGAGTGAGCCACTGTGCCTGACGTTTTTTTGTTTGTTTGGTTTTGGTTTTGGTTTTGAGACGAGTTTTGCTCAGTCGCCCAGGCTGGAGTATAATGGCACGATCTCGGCTCACTGCAACCTCCACTCCCGGATGCAAGCGATTCTCCCGCCTCAGCCTCCTGAGTAGCTGGGATTACAGGCACCCGCCATTAAGCCTGGCCAATTTTTGTATTTTTAGTAGAGACGGGGTTTCACCATGTTGGCCAGGCTGGTCTTGAACTCCTGACAGCAGGTGATCCGCCCCCCTCGGCTTTCCAAAGTGCTGGGATTACAGGTGTGAGGTCCTTTTTGCCTCTTTCTAGGTTTTGGCAGATTATCATCAACATAAATTCTAGTGACTTGAGAGTTTATGGTAGTTGCGTTCCAGATAATTTAGGAGTTATCACACTCACCCCTGTGGTCGGTTCTGTCCCATGTTGCGTTCGGGAAAGGCAAATATGAATTAGGTTTTTTCCTCTTGCATATGTTGTGGGAGGTGATCTTGATTTACATACAAATGTCTGCCCCTAATCTCCTTCCCTATCTCCCTTTGAAATTTTTCTTGTTTCTGAGAATCTGTGGGGAAAACAGGCATCAAGTCAAATGTTGTCATACAGGTAGACCCCCTGCATCAGGCCTCAGGGGCTTGTGCCAAAAACAGCGATCACAATGAATGGGAGTGCTGCTACAGGCTGCAGCCTGGAAGAACCTTGAAGACACCAGGCTAAGAGAAAGAAACAGCCAAAAAAGACCACATGTTGTCTGATTCCTTGTATATGAAATGGCCAGACAGGAAAACCCATGGAGACAGGGAGTAGCTTAGTGGTTACCAGGGGCTGAGGCTGGGAAGGGATGGGAAGTGCCTGCCCATGGGCACGAAGTTTCTTTATTTTTTTGCAGAGATGGGGTCTTGCTGTGTTTCCCAGGCTGGTCTCCAATTCCTGGGCTCAAGTGATCCTCCCACCTCGGATTCCCGAAGTGCTAGGATTACAGGTGAGCCACCATACCCAGCATGGTACAGTTTCTTTTGGGGATGATAAAAATGTTCTGGAATTAGATAGTGGTGATGTGGCACAACTGTGAATATCTTTAAAAACATCAAATTGTGGCTGGGTGTGGTGGCTCTTGCCTGTAATCCCAGCACTTTAGGAGTGATGTGAGAGGAAGGCATGAGCCCAGGAGTTCGAGACCAACCTGGGCAACATAGTGAGACCTCATCTGCATTAAAAAAACCAAAACAAGCACAAAAGACATCTAATTGTAAACTGTATGTATGTATGTATGTATGTATTTATTGAGACGGAGTCTCACTCTGTCACCCAGGCTAGAGTACAGTGGCATGATCTCAGCTTACTGCAACCTCCATCTCCCAGGTTCAAGCAATTCACCTGCCTCACCTTCTCCAGTAGCTGAGATTATAGGCACACGCCACCACGCCTGGCTAATTTGTGTACTTTTATTAGAGATGGGCTTTCACCATGTTGGCCAGGCTGGTCATGAACCCCTGACCTCAAGTGATCTGCCCATCTCAACCTCCCAAAGTGCTAGGATTACAGGTGTGAGCCACCACGCCTGGCCCAATTATACACTTTAAATGGGCTAACTTTACAGTATATAAATTATATGTTTTAAAAAACTGTTTAAAATACTGATTCCGGGCTGGGCACAGTGGCTCACGCCTGTAATCCCAGCACTTTGGGAGGCTGAGGTGGGTGGATCACATAAGGTCTGGGGTTCGAGACTAGCCTGGCTAACATGGTGAAACTCCATCTCTACTAAAAATACAAAAATTAGCTGGGCGTGGTGATGCACGCCTGTAATCCCAGCTACTCAGGAAGCTGAGGGAGGTAAATCGCTTGAACCCGGGAGCCAGAGGCTGCAGTGAGCCGAGATTGTGCCACTGCATTCCAGCCTGGGCGACAGAGCAAGACTCTGTTTTAAAAAAAAAAAAAAAAAACTGATTCCAGGGCCCAGCCAAAACGACTAAATCAGAACCTCTGGGTGTGAGCCTGGGAATCTGCATTTCACCTCCCTCTCAGCGGTACCGGCTGTGCACTTTGTTTAGAAATCACTAAGCATTTCAAGACAGTGATGAGAACAGAGAGTGAAAACAAGCTCGGGGCCCTCTGAGCTCTGGGCCCCATGACTGAGTAGGTCACAGGCTCGTGAAGCTGGCCCTGCAGCCCGGAATGAAGCCTGCATGCTCTACCCAAAGGACGAATAGAGCATTTGCTTAGCGGGTTTGCCTCTTCATCCGAGGACCTGGAAGGTGAGGAGAAATTAGCAACTTCTAAAGGTTTCCTCTGCAAGGGCAATGCAGTGGTTTTAGTGAGAAGAGTGCAGCGGAGTCCCCCGGCGCATGGCTGAGTCATCTCCAGAACTGCGGGCTTTCAGTGACAGAAGGAGAAAGGCTGAGCCTGCGCGAGATCTACGGGAGCTCCTAGGTCAATCCATCAATCCAACAGCATTAAATGACTCTTCTGGCGAATTGAATCAGAATGGGAGTTCATTAAAGGACAGCAGGTGGTTCGCGGAATCCCTGTGAGCCTGTTGCTCATGGGGAACCCAGGGTGGGGAGCACCAGGCGGCCACTGAGGGCTCAGCCCCTGTTCCTCCAGAGAGGGGATCTTGTTGCAATTGCCACCTCTCCCTGAAACGAAGCACCTGCCACCATCTCTGCTGCTTCATGTCACCAGCGTCTGATTTGAAGTCTGATTGCATTGCCGCGGTCTCAGGCCCACAGCCTAGCTACAAGGGAGGCTGGAAAGACAAGTGTCACATTTCAGCTTCTGCAGCAGACAGCAGGCCCTGCTGCCCACCAAACAACCCTTCCCCAGAGTGGGCATATGTCAAGCTTTTATTCAACTCGGTGTTGAGGGAATCAGCATAACGCAGCTGATTCAAAGGAGGAGATGAGAGACTAATACTCGTGTCTGTCTGTCTGTTGTCAATGAAGATAAAGAATGCCAGAATCAAACAGCTCTGTTAGATGCGAAAGTGGTTCACGCCCTACAGTCAATACGACCATAACCTTTGGAGTCATCTTCTCTACTTGGTAGAGATCATTTGCATCTTATCTGTTTTCTCTAAGTTCAAAGACCCTGGGACCTAATGAATAATACATAATACGTCAAACAAAGTTCCATTCTCTGAGAACAATGCCATCTAATAGAACTGCCTGCGGTATTGGAGATGTTCTGTGTCTGTGCTATCCAATAATGTCGCCATTAGCCAGTGCAGCTGTTGAGCACTCAAGATGTGGACACTGAGGAACTGAATTTAAAAAAAAATTTTTTTAAATTTGAAATGGAGTCTCACTGTGTTGCCCAGGCTGGAGTGCCGTGGTGCAATCTCCACTCACTGCAACCTCTGCCTCCCGGGTTCAAGCAATTCTCCTGCCTCTGCCTCCCTAGTAGCTGGAACTACAGGTGTGCACCACCACACCTGGCTAATTTTTGTAGTTTTTAGTAGAGATGAGGTTTTACCAAGTTGGCCAGGCTAGTCTCAACTCCTGACCTCGGGTGATCCACCGGCCTCAGCCTCCCAAAGTGCTGGGATTACAGGTATGAGCCACCTGGCAAAAAAAAAAAAAAATGTGTATATATATATATATATATATATATATATATATTTTTTTTAAATAAAAAGATAGGAAGGCCAGGTATGGTGGCTCATGCCTATAATCCCAGCACTTTGGGAGGCTGAGGTGGGTGGATCACTTGAGGTCAGGAGTTTGAGACTAGCCTGGCCAACATGGTGAAACCCCATCTCTACTAAAAACACAAAAATTAGCCAGATGTGGTGGTGCATGCCTGTAATCCCAGCTACTTGGGAGGCTGAGGCAGGAGAATTGCTTGAACCTGGGAGGTGGAAATTGTAATGAGCCGAGATTACATCACTGCACTCTAGCCTGGGCAACAAAGGCAAAACTCTGTCTCCAAAAAAAAAAAAAAAAAAGAGGTGGGCTCTCACCATGTTGAAATCTTGCCATGTTGCCCAGGCTGGTCTCGAGCTGATCACTCAAATGATCCACCCACCTCAGCCTCCTAAAGCACTGGGATTACAGGGGTGAGCCATAGCACCTGACCTGTTTTAAGTAATTTTAGATTTATAGAAAAGTTATAGACAGTACAGAGACTTCCCGTATACCCTTCACCCAGCTTCCCCTAAGTGGGAATTTCTTAAATAACTGTGCATGTTTATAAAAACTAAGCGATTAACACTCATAGGATATAAATCACTAAACTACCAGCTGTCTGAATTTTCTCCATTTTTTTCACTAATGTCTGTTTTCTGGTCCAAGAGTCAGTCCAGGTTCCCACATTGTGCTTAGTGCTTGTATCTCCTTAGTCTTCAATCTGTGACCATTTTCTTAGCCTTTCCTTGTTTTTCATGACCCTGACACTTTTGAAGAGTGCCAGTCAAGGATTTTGTGAAATGACCCTAGGTTGGGCTTGGCAGGTGTTTTCTCCTGATGGGACTGGGATGGTGATTTTGGAAGATCACAGAGAAGTGAGGGAGGTACCTTCTCATTGTGTCACGTGAAGGGCGCGTGCTATCCAAGCGTGGGCTCACTGGCCAGAGGTGATGTCTGAGACGCATCTCCCCTGCCGCCTTGCCGCCTTGCTGTATTCCCTCTTGTGGTCTGTTCTTTAGAAGGGAGTCACCAAGTCCCACCCACCTTCAAGGGGAGGGGAGTTAAGCTCCCCCTCCTGGAGGGAGGAATATCGAATTTTTGTGGACATATGTTAAAGCCACCACCATGGTTTGAAGGGAGATTCTTTGAGGCTGTGCAGATTTCCTGTTTCTCCTTAAAGTTTCACCTGCTAACTTCAGCATTCTTCTGTGGATCCTGGCTGAGGCCGTTATTACTGTGGTGTTCTAATGATGATTTTCTATTTCCCTCATTCCTCTGTATTTATGATTTATTAATTAGAATTCTATAAGGAACATTTGTCCCTTTTCCCTCATTTATTTATCTCGTCAACCATTTATTTTTATCTTTATTTTTTGTTGGTTTTTTTTTTGAGACAGGGTCTCACTCTGTTGCCCAGGCTGGAGTATAGTGACACCATCTTGGCTCACTGCAACCTCTGCCTCCCAGATTCAAGCAAGTCGTACCTCAGCCTCCCAAGTAGCTGGGATTATAGGAGTGCGCCACTACACTCGGCTCGTTTTTGTATTTTTTGTGGAGATGGGATTTCGCCATGTTGCCCAGGCTAGTCTTGAACTCCTGACCTCAAGTGATGCTCCTGACTCAGCCTCCCAAAGTGCTGGAATTACAGGTGTGAGCCACCACGCCTGGCCCAACTATTTGTTTATATCACAGTGAACTTGTGGGTATTTACCTTATTCTTTGAAAGGACATATGGTCATCTTTTTGCCTTATTTCCCAGTTTTAGATAATTTTTCTTTTTTTTTTTGAGACGGAGTCTCGCTCTATCGCCCAGGCTGGAGTGCAGTGGCCAGATCTCGGCTCACTGCAAGCTCCGCCTCCCGGGTTCCCGCCATTCTCCTGCCTCAACCTCCCGAGTAGCTGGGACTACAGGCGCCCGCCACCTCGCCCGGCTAGTTTTTTGTATTTTTTAGTAGAGACGGGGTTTCACTGTGTTAGCCAGGATGGTCTCGATCTCCTGACCTCGTGATCCGCCTGTCTCGGCCTCCCAAAGTGCTGGGATTACAGGCGTGAGCCACCGCGCCCGGCGATAATTTTTCTAATATATGTAAAGGTGTTCTGATGTAGGACAGTCAAAAAGAGAGAGAGAAGTCCACCACACTGGATATTTTCTGGAAAGATCACCAAAACCTCATCCTTGGAGACTAGGGTATCTGGGGGCTTAAATGCCTGCTATGGGGCTGGGCGCAGTGGCTCACACCTGTAATCCCGGCACTTTGGGAGGCCGAGGCGGGCAGATCACAAGGTCAGGAGATCAAGACCATCCTGGCTAACATGGTGAAACCCCGTCTCTACTAAAATACTAAAAATACAAAAAATTAGCCAGACGTGGTGGCGGGCGCCTGTAATCCCAGCTACTTGGGAGGCTGAGGCAGGAGAATCGCTTGAACCTGGAAGGCGGAGGTTGCAGTGAGCCGAGATCGCACCACTGCACTCTAGCCTAGGTGACAGAGTGAAACTCTCTAAAAGAAAAAAAAAAAAAAAAAAAAGCCTGCTAGGGGACTGCAGTAGAAATACCTGCGAGAACAAAAATGAGAAGTCCAAGACTGAAGTGCACGTCTCAGAGTCCTAACCACATCCCCCCTTGAGTGTGAACTTGTGCAAACCACACCTCTTCGGTCCTCAGTTTCCCCAGAGATAAGATGAAGATGTAGGTGCTGGTTGACTCAAGATTAGTGGTTCTCAAACTCTAGGGTGTGTTAGAATCCCCTGGAGGGCTCCACAAAGCCCAGATTGCTGTCTCCACCCACAGACCTTCCGATTCAGTAGGTCTGGGGTGAGACCCGATGATTGACATTTCTAAAATGTTGCCACGGGCTGTTGCTGCTGCTGCTGGCCCAGAGACCAGGCTTTGAGTCTGGGTGATCTCTAAGAAGCCCTAACAGTTGTGGACTTAACGATGATTCAAATGACAAAATCTTTGGACCTGGCTGTGAAGAAGTCCCCTAGGCCCTGAAAACCCAGTGGAGAGTTGTGCAGAGGACACTGTAAGATTGCTGCATGCTGCACCTGGCATCGAGGGCCTGTGAGACCCAGCCACTGCCCAGGGAGGGTCAAAGGCTGGGTAAGGCAGAGAAGCCCAGGCTGGAATCTGGGTTCCACTCCTTAATAGCTGTGTGGCCTTGAGCAAGTGACTGACTTCCTGCCTCAGTTTCCCTACCTATGAAAAGAGGATGGTACTTAACATGACCTGGCATAGAGAAAATGCTCAATGAGTATTTATTGCTCCTGGGGTCTTGCTTTGTCTCTGGAGTGAGTGGTGCTGTCCTAGCTCACTGCAGCCTTGAGCTCCTGGGCTCAAGCAATCCTCCCACCTCAGCCTCCCAAGTAGCACACCACCACGCTGATTTTTTTGTTTTGGTTTGGTTTGGTTTTTTTAGAGATGGGATCTTGCTATGTTGCCCAGGCTGGTCCGAAACTCTGGCCTCAAGCAGTCCTCCAGCCTTAGCTTCCCAAAGTGCTGGGATATCTGATCTGCGTTACAACTCTATGAGGCTGTGGCCATCACCATTGCCATTTCCAGACGAAACTAGCCACCATGCCCCGCCAAAGTCATTAGTTTTTTTCTCTTTCTTTTTTGAAATAGAAATGGGGTCTCACTATGTTGCCCAGGCTGGTCTTGAACTCCTGGGCTCAAGTGATCCTCCTGCCTTTATCTCCCAAAGTGCTGGGATTACAAGTGTGAGCCACAGTGCCCAGCTCAGGGTCATTATTTTTTATTGAGCGTGTCCAGTGGGAAGAAATGACAGTGGTAAAGTGATACCTCTTTCTAGAGCATGTCCATCCACCCTCTGCCACAACGCTACCCAGCTTGGAGTCCCATTTGCCAATGTCAAGCCCCTCACAAAACGCATCACAGATTATGAGAAAAATTCAATATAATTTATTAAATAGATTCCAAGGGCTCCCGCAGGGAGCATTAACAACTTTTAGTACAATAAATATCAATAAATTAACATAGCTGCCACCTCCTGCCCTCACAAAGGTATCATAAGTAAGATTTAAGCCTCCTGAAGAAAAACATTCCATAAATACCAAGACTAATAACAATAACCTAATGTTTTTCAAGGTAATTCACAAATTTACATCTCAGCCCTCCCAGGACTAGCCCATCTGAGGGGTCACTGAGATTATTCACTGGAAAAATGTACTTAAGGAATCACAGCAGAGTTCCCACACTTAGCTGTCAGTCATCTTTTTAAGGCTCCTTAAGTTCCTGCCATTCCAAAAGGAAGAGATGGCCTTAAGTGGTGGCCTGCTGGGCTCCAGAAGTCAACGATTTTAATGCAAGGTCCATGCACTCTGAAAACTGTTGAGAAATAGTCAGGATGAAGCGTTTACATTCATGGGTGTCTGTTGGCACAGAAATGTTTGTTTCTGGTGCATCTTGAAATATGAGTTTGTCGAGGTGCTCTATGATCTCATCAATAACAGATTTGTTGTCTAACTCTCTGATTGTCTTGAGATATGCCCGGATGGCTGGGCTGTGGATGATGTTTGGCGGCTGGGCGTCAGGGGTAAGACACGGCAGCGTGTAATTCTGGGACACGAGCACCCCCTTGTCTTCCTTCACCTGTGGAATGAGGAGAAATGGTGAGTGCTGGGTTTGCAATAACAGCTGCAAGTCCTGACAGTGAATGTTTGCATGCTTCCTCCACAACCCGCCTGGTGGATATATTTATCTGATCAATGTCACAACCCTATGAGGCTGTGCTATCAGTAACCCCATTTCCAGATGAAACTAGAGCTTAGGTGGCTGCAGTCCTGAAGCCTGTGCTCAGAACCACTGACCCATCCAGCTGAGGCCTCCCCAGCCTTCCAGAACCCACTCTCAGGTGCTCAGGGTGGTGGAAACTGTAGCACATCTGGCCTTCCATGGACTTCCGCCCTTTGTACTCTGTGTTAAAGCCACGTACGCCCCACTTAGAGAGGATAGTGTTAGGCTTGTCCAGAAAGGCATCCAAGATACAGGGGAGAGTTTTCCCAAACAAACCAAGGAGTCTAGACCACTCCCTCCCTGCCCTCTTTCTAAGGACTAACTGTTTTTGAGTCAGACCAAATTGCCAGCAGCACCTCATCAACCTGAACTGCCCAGTCATCTTTGGTTGGTAACAACCTCTGCCTTTTATAAAAGCCAAGGCTAAAGTCTAAATGCCAAGGCAGATGAGAAGGGTAATGCCAATTTCATGAATTGCTTCCAAGTTTGGGTATTTGTTTGTTTGATCAAAGCTATCTTGGCTGGGCACAGTGGCTCACGCCTGTAATCCCAGCACTTTGGGAGGCCGAGGCAAACGGATCACTTGAGGTCAGGAGTTCGAGACCAGCCTGGCCAACATGGAGAAATTCTGTCTCTACTAAAAATATGAAAATTAGCCAGGTGTGGTGACATGTGCCTGTACTCCCAGCTACTCGGGAAGCTGACACAGGAGAATCGCTTGAACCCATGAAGCAGAGTTTGCAGTGAGCCAAGATCACGCCACTGCACTCCAGCCTGGGTGACAGAGTGAGACTCTATCTCAAAAAAAAAAAAAAAAAAAAAGCCATCTTCTCCTGTCTAGTTGCCCCCATCGCTTCCTGGCATAGCCACAGCCCTGGCTTCAGGTCTGGAGAGATGAACCTCTTCGGAGGGCAATGGAAGGCATTTTAAAGAAATCGTTTAGAAAAGAAATCTCTAGGGCACTCACATCTTTCAAAAGCATCTTCGAAAGGGACTGTAATTCCTCGACTATTTTCTGTATATCACTTGGTTGTAGGAAATGGACGGGCAACGTGTGGGAGGTCAGCCAGCCTCCCAGGCAGCAGAGCAGAAACAGCACAGACGTCGCGGGGCCTGGAGAGAGAACGATGCCGTGAATGCATGCATCACACACCCCTGTCCACCCCGGCTCCCCCTGCAGCTGTGCTGAGCCAACCCTGGGGGCAGTGCTTCCAGAATCTTCCTGGTGAGATAAGATGATGCCCAAGACTCCGGAAGCACCAGGACCAGCGAGCAATACCTGAGTGAGAGGCCATGGCGAGAGAGAGCAAGGCCAGCTTCGGTGGGGGCTTCTGGAGCCAGATGTGTTCGCCATGGCTGCCTGGAGATATATAAAGGGCCAGGGTGAGGAGGAAGAGCAGTCAGCGTCCCGCCCATGGCAAAACCATTTACTCAGCTTTTCTCCAGAAAACACACAAAGTTCTGCTGGCCACGGCTGAGTGAAAGGGCTGAAAGGAAATGCTGAGGTTACCCTCAAGGTGGGCAGATGCCTGACTCAGACACACACATACTTCACAAAAAGACACATGCATGCATCTTTGCCTTTCTTCGTGGAAGGAACCTGTTGATTTGACTAGACAAACTTTCGAAGCCCAGGGTTGACAGACACAACCGTACCACCAAGGAGCTGGTGACTTCCAGGAGTTCAAGGCCAGCGCCCACAGGGAATTTCTGGGGAGGAAATGCGAATCTGGCGTGAGATGTGCGGAATGCGGTATCTCTGGAAATTTCTGCAGTATATGCCCACGCCGGTGTGCAGGGACAGCCCCGTAACTGCTGTGAGTGTGGTGGGTCAAAGGCTTCATCTCAACTCCGTGTATCCTTGGACATCACTGGACTCTCCATCGTGCCTCTGCAATCTCAGGGCCCAGAACCAGAGGCTGTGCTCCAGAGTTATTGCTTGAAATCCTTGTTCATATCTTTTTTTTTTTTTTTTTTTTTTTTGAGATGGAGTCTTGCTCTGTCACTCAGGCTGGAGTGCAGTGGCCTGATCATTGCAACCTCCGCATCCCGGGCTCAAGAAATTCTCATGCCTCAGTCTCAGCCTCCCAAGTAGCTGAGACTACAGGCATGTGCCACCATACCCAGCTAATTTTTGTATTTTTAGTAGAGATGGTGTTTCACCATGTTCGCCAGGCTGGTCTTGAACTCCCGACCTCAGGTGATCCGTACACCTCAGCCTCCCAAAGTGGTGGGATTACAGGCGTGAGCCACCGCGCCCAGCCTGCCCGGCTAAGTTTTAAAATTTTTTCGTAGAGACAGGGTTTCACCATGTTGCCCAGGCTGGTCTCAAACTTCTGGGCTCATCCTGCCACCTTGGCCTCCCAAAGTGCTGAGATTACAGGCATGAGCGACTGCACCCGGCCTCCTTATTCATATTTTAGTGCCAGCTTTGATCAGGCCCTTTTCTAGGGTATTGGGAATAGTGGCGAAGAAGTTAGACAGGGTCCCCGCCCTTGTGGGCCCGGCATTGCAGTGGGCCGTGGCAGACAATAGCAACAACATTCATAAATAAGCTAGAAGGCACTGCTACAGTTGGAGAGTGACGGGCGGGATACTTTTAGTCAGGTGATCAGCAAAAGTCTCTCTGAGAGGTGACAACATTGAAGCAGAGACTGAAAGACAAGAAGGAGCCGGTCCTGCGAAGACCTGGGAGAAGAGTGTTCCAAGGCGACAGGACAGGAGTGCAAAGTCCTCAGGCGAAAATGAGCTCGATGCTGTTCCTAGAACGGGAAGAGGGTCATGGCAGCCTCGGTGACGAGAGAGGACAGGAGGGTGGTGGGGAGGCGGGCTGTGGCCCCATCACAGAGGCCTGAGGCTGGGAAAAAGAGCCTGGGTTTATTCCACATGTGACGAGGCAGTGCTGGACCGCTTTCAGTAGGGAAACAAAGGATCGGATGCACTTTATTTTTTTCTTTTCTTAATTGTTTTGTCTTTTGTTTTTTTTGGAGAGGTCTCAAGGCCATCCTCCCACCTTGGCTTCCCAAAGTGCTGGGATTACAGGCATGAGTCACCATGCCTGGCCCTGAGGCACTTTATTTATTATTAGTAGTAGCATTTTTTTTTCTTTTTGAGACAGAGTCTCACTTTGTCACCCAGGCAGGAGTGAAGTGGCTCAATCTCAGCTTACTGCAACCTCCACCTCCCATGTTCAAGCGATTCTCGTGCCTCAGCTTCCTGAGTAGCTGGGATTACAGGCATGCACCACCATGCCTGGCTAATTCTTGTATTTTTAGTAGAGATGGAGCTTCACCATGTTGGGATGAGGTCAGTCTGGGCGGCCATAGAACCCAAGATGCACAGAGGGGACACACCAGGAAGCCCTCCCACCCATCCTCCCAAGTCCCCCTGCCGCCAGCCACCACTGACTTTTTCTTTACTTCCCAAACCACCACAATATGGCTTTCACCACCCCACTAATTTAATCAAAATCCTCTAGCAGAGTCCATGGAAGGCATGACCTTCATCCGCAGGTGTTTATTGCCATAATTATGTTGCATTGCATGGCAAAAGGGATTTTGTAGGTATGGTCACGGTTACTATTCAGTTTACCTAAAATAGATTTTCCTGGGTTCCCTGGGCCGCCCCAACACAATCCCACAAGCCCATCAAGCAGAAGAGGAGGTCAGAGGGATTCCGAGCGAGAGAAGAGCTCACCTGCTGTTGCTGGCTTGAAGATGGTGGGGGCAGCGTGGAAAGCACGAGAAGGAAATAATTTGGTCAATAACCACTGAGCTTGGAAGTGGATGCTGAGACCTAAATGAGAACCCTAGCCAGCCAGCACCTTTATTTTAGTTCAGTGAGTTCCTGAGCAAATAATCTATCCATGGCATGCTAGACTTTGACCTACAGATGCTATGAGAAAGAAAATGTGTGTGTGTGTGTGTGTGTGCGTGTGTTTAATAGACAGGATTTTGCTCTCTCATCCAGGCTGGAGTGCAGTGGTATGATCACAGCTCACTGCAGCCTTGACCTCCCAGACTCAAGTAGCCCTCTTACCCTAGCCTCCCAAGTAGCTGGGACTATAGGCCTCCACCACCATGCCTGGCTAATTTTTGTATTTTTTGTAGCGATGGGGTCTCACCATGTTGCCCAGGCTGGTGTTGAACTCCTGGGCTCAGGCAATCCCACCTCACCTTCCCAAAGTGCTGGGATCATAGGCACGAGCCACTGCACCTGGCCACATGTGTGGTTTTATTTATTTATTTATTATTTTGAGATGGAGTATGGCTCTGTTGCCCAGGATGGAGTGCAGTGGCATGATCTTGGCTCACTGCAACCTCTGCCTCCTGGGTTCAAGCAATTCTCTTGTCTCAATCTCCCAAGTAACTGGGATTACAGGTGCGTGCCACCATGCCTGGCTCATTTTTGTATTTTTTGTAGAGATGGGGTTTTACCATGTTGGCCAGGCTGGTCTTGAACTCCTGACCTCAAGTGATCCACCCACCTTAGCCTCCCAAAGTGCTAGGATTACAGGTGGGAGCCACCACGCCTGGCTGCATTTGTGGTTTTAAACTGCTGTTTGTGATATTTGTTATGGCAGCAATAGAGAACTAATACAGTACCCAGAGACCACATGTTGTCAGCCTTCCCGGGGTTTCAGCCTTCATTTTACATAACCCATCTATAGCATGAAACATTGCCAACCACTTCCACTTTCCTGACAACCTCTTGTTCCTCTCCTAAAACAACTTCATCCTGATCCATTTTGCCCCTCTCCCCAGCTCCATGGACTCCACCCGTGATCTGGATTCCTCATACTTTAGTGTCTGTCTCCTTCACACTCCAGACCTAAATGTCCACCTCAATGTCCCACTGATACCTCAAAATCAGCATGCACAAAGGTGGGCGTGAGAACAGGGTAATAGTGACAGTGGAGATGAAGAGGTGTGGATGGATTGTAGAAATGTTTAGGAGGGAAAATACATAAGAGGTGACTTTTTTGTTGTTGTGTTTTGTTTTGTTTTGTTTTTGAGACAGCATCTCGCTCTGTCACCTGGGCTGGAGTGCAGTGGCACGATCTCAGCTCACCACAACCTCTACCTCCTGGGTTCAAGCGATTCTCCTGCCTCAACCTCCTGAGTAGCTGGGATTACAGGTGTGAGCCACCACACTTGGCCTTTTTTTTTTTTTTTTTGTATTTTTAGTAGAGATGGGGTTTCGCCATGTTGGCCAGGCTGGTCTTGAACTCCTGACCTTGTGATTCACCTGCCTTGGCCTCCCAAGGTGCTGGGATTACAGGCATGAGCCATGGTGCCAGGCCAGAAGTAGTGTTTGATTGGATATGGGGATAGTGGAGAGCAAAGAGTTGAGGACAACTTCTAGGTTTTTGGTTTGGGCAGCTGGAAGAATGACACTGGTACAAACTGAGAGGATTACAGGCCTAAGGCCTTTGGGGCTTGGGTGAGGTGATGAATTCTAGCTCTTTGCTTGTTGGTTGGCTGGTTTTGTTTTGTTTTGTTTTGTTTTCTTTAAGAGGCAAGGTCTCACTCTGTCACCTAGGCTAGAGTGCAGTGGTGTGATCACAGCTCACTGCAGCCTCAAACTCCTAGGCTCAAGAGATCCTTCTGCCTCAGCCTCCTGAGTAGCTGGGGCTACAGGCACACAGCACACCACCATGCCTGGCTAACTTTTGAATTTTAACTTTTTGTAGAATTAAGATCTTGCTCTGTTGCCTAGGCTGGTCTTGAACTCCGGGGCTCAAGCAATCCACCCACCTTGGCCTCCCAAAGTGCTGGGACTATAGGTGCGAGCCACACACCCGGCCTGATTCAGCTTTTGACATAGTGAATGGGAAGCGTTATGGATGCTCAGCTGAAGACATACAGCAGGCCATCGGACGTGTGCATCTGGAGCGTGAAGGAGGGAACTACAGACGTAAATGTGGGTGCCATCAAGGTATTGTGGCAGATAAAACTATAAGCCAGTAAGAGACGAGCAGTGTGAGGTGTGGAAGTCAAGCATGGAGCCCTGGGACATGCCTCCATTAACAGGACAAGGAGAAGATGATTTAATCTAGAACATGGAGAAGGCACTCTCAAGAGAAAAAGAAGGCTGGGCGCGGTGGCTCACACCTGTAATCCCAGCACTTTGGGAGGCCAAGGCAGGCAGATCACGAGGTCAGAAGGTCGAGACCATCCTGGCCAACATGGTGAAACCCCATCTCTACTAAAAACACAAAAAATTAGCCAGGTGTGGTGGTATGTGCCTGTAGTCCCAGCTACTTGGGAGGCTGCGGCAGGAGAATTGCTTGAACCCAGAAGGCGGAGGTTGCAGTGAGCTGAAATCGCGCCACTGAACTCCAGCTCGGTGACAGAGTGAGACTCCATCTCAAAAAAAAAAAAAAAAAAAAAGAGAGAGAAAGAAAAGTAACCAGAAACACATGCTGTCATGGAATAAGATGAAAAGTAGTTTTTCAAGAAGGAGGAAATGGTTGGCATCATCAAAAGCCACGAAGAGGTCAAATAAGATAAAGGCTGCGGAGATTCACTAGATTGGGCAACATGAGGTCACAGAAATTTTGCTGGGAGAGTTTGAATAAATTGTTGGTGTGGCAGTTATATCGTGGTGGTTTGGGAAGTGAGGAAAAAGTGAGCATAGGCCAGGCATGGTGGCTCACACCTGTCATCCCAGCACTTTGGGAGGCTGAGTCAGGTGGAACACCTGAGGTCAGGAGTTCGAGATCAGCCTGGCAAACATGGTGAAACCCCGTTCTACTAAAAATACAAAAATTAGCTGGGCATGGTGGCGGGGCGCCTGTAATCCCAGCTACTCGGGAGGCTGAGGCAGGAGAATCGCTTGAACCCAGGAGGTGGAGGTTGCAGTGAGTCAAGATTGCACCACTACATTCCAGCCTGGGCGACAGAGCAAGACTCCGTCTCAAAAAAAAAAAAAAAAAAAAAAAAAAAGAAAAAGAAAAAGTGAGCATAGATCACTATGTCAAGAAGCTTGGATGAGAAGGAAGAGATAAGAGACAGTGGTGGCTGCAGGGGGACTTGGGATGAAGGGTGGAAGGACTTCCTGGCTGGGCCCATTCTGTGCATCTTGGGTTCTGTGGTCCGCCCAGACCTGACCTCATTCCTGAGCTCTTACTCCTAACCAATGGCTGATTTGACAGAGTAGATGCCCATTGGCATCTGGACCTTAACTTGTTCCAAACAGGATGCTTGATTTCCCCTCTCAGTCTTCTCTTCCTTCACTGCACATTGTCCATCTGTTGCTCCATTAAAATCGCAGGAGCCATGTCTGTGATTCATCTCCTTGATTTATTTATATCACTATGGACTCAAAGATATTTATTTTATTCTTTGAGAGCCAGGCATGGTGGCTCACACCTGTGATCTCAGCACTTTGGGAGGCTGAGGTGGGTGGATCACTTGAGGTCAAAAGTTCGAGACCAGCCTGGGCAACATGGTGAAACCCTGTCTTTACTACAAATACAAAAACAGCCAGGCGTTGTGATGCATGCCTGTAGTCACAGCTACTCAGAAGGCTGAGGTGGGAGGACCACTTCAGCTCAAGAGGTCCAGGCTTCAGGGACCTGTGATCACGCTACTGCACTGTAGCCTGGGTAACAAAGTGAGACCCTGTCCCCCCCGCCCCAAAAAAAGGATATTTTCTTTTTCGAAAGGACACATGGTCATCTTTTTGCCTTAACTCCCTGTTTTGGATAATTTTTTTTTTTTTTTTGAGACAGTCTTGCTCTGTTGCCCAGACTGGAATGCAGTGACATGATCTTGGCTCACTACAACCTCCGCCTCATGAGTTCAAGCAATTCTCCTGCCTCGGCCTCCCAAGTAGCTGGGTTTATAGGCACATGCCACCATGCCTGGCTAAATTTTGTATTTTTAGTAGAGACAGGATTTCACCATGTTTGCCAGGCTGGTCTCGAACTCCTGACCTCAGGTGATCCACCCACCTCAGCCTCCCAAAGTGCTAGGTTTACAGGGATGAGCCACCATGCCCAACCTAATTTTTCTTTTTTTTTCTTTTTTGAGACAGAGTCTCGCTCTGTCGCCCAGGCTGGAGTGCAGTAGCACGATCTCCACTCACTGCAAGCTCCACCTCCCGGGCTCATGCCATTCTCCTGCCTCAGCCTCCCAGGAATAGCTGGGACTACAGGCGCCTGCCAGCACGCCCAGATAATTTTTTATATTTTTAGTAGAGATGGGGTTTCACCGTGTTAGCCAGGATGGTCTTGATCTGCTAACCTCGTGATCTACCCACCTCGACCTCCCAAAGTGCTGGGATTACAGGGTAAACCACCGCTGCCAGCCACCCAGCCTAATTTTTCTAATAACAGTAAAGTTGTCCCAATATCGTATAGTTAAAAAGAATGAGAGATGTTAATGTGTTCTTCCGAAATTCATTTGTCAGAACCTGATGCCCAGTGTGATAGTATTAAGAGGTGGGGCCCTTTGGGAAGTGATTAAGTGTGGGGGCTCCTCAGGAATGGGATTAATGTCCTTATAAAAGAAGCTTCATGGCTGGGCGTGGTGGTTCACACCTGTAATCCCAACACTTTGGGAGGCTGAGGCCAGTGGATTGCCTGAGCCCAGGAGTCTGAGACCAACTTGGGCAACATGGTGAAACTCCATCTCTACTAAAATACAAAAAGTTAGACCGGGCACAGTGGTTCACGTCTGTAATCCCAGCACATTGGGAGGCCGAGGCGGTGGATCATCTGAGGTCAGGAGTTCGAGACTAGCCTGTCAAACATGGTGAAATCCTGTCTGTACTAAAAATACAAAACATTAGCGGGGCGTTGTGGCAGGCGCCTATAATCCCAGCTACTCGGGAGGCTGAGGCAGGAGAATCGGTTGAATCTGGGAGGCGGAGGTTGCAGTGAGCCAAGATCGCGCCATTGCATTCCAGCCTGGAAAACAAGAGTGAAACTCGGTCTAAAAAATAAAAAAGTCGGAAGTGGTCATGCGCGCCTGTAATCCCAGCTACTAGGGAGGCTGAGGCGGGAAAATCGCTGGAACCCGGGACACTGAGATTGCAGTGAGCCGAGATCTCGCCACTGGACTCCAGCCTGGGCGACAGAGTGAGACTCCGTCTCAATGAAATAAAATAAATAAAAAGTTAAAAACATAAAATGAGGACTGGGTGCTTTAACAGTTATACAGGTGGACAGTATGAAACCCCTGACTCCAGGCTTAGAGAGGCCCACCCTGGAACCCACTGGCTGGCTGGAGTCGAGAGGTTTGACCTTGGGTCCTCTTCTCCTTTCTCCAGTTGTCAGATGAGTATAGGATGACTTTCCGTGGGGAGTGCTTGACAGGAGGTAAGAAACAGGTCAGCTACGGCGCTCACTGCCTGCGGGAGCTGCTGCACTTAGAACCACCAGCTGTTATCCCATTTTTGTAGATGAGGGCAGAAGAGAAAACCCAGGTGGTTGGGGCCGAGTTGTCTGTGATCCGGATGGGGGCTTTTTCCTCGGGGCAGGTGAGCGCGCTTGGAGAGGCCCCGGCCCCCGCGCACGCGTCCTGGCGGTTGCCTGGCAACGCAGCCCGGCCATGGAGGCGTCTTACAAGTCTGAGTCCGAGTCTGAGGCCTGGCCTGGCACTCAGCGGCCCGGGACCGGGACCGTGAGCGCGGCGGTGCGCGAGCACTTGCGGAAGCTGTGTCTGCGCGAGTTCCCGTGCGGCGCCGGCAGCTGGGTGCGGGCGCCGGGGCTGGGACTCTGGGGGCCTGGACCGGCTGCGGGGAGGCACGGGCCCGGGCGAGCGGGGCGGGCTGGTCCCTGGGGCCTCGGATCTGCGCATTCTGGGGGCCGCCAACGTGGGGGCGGGTGGGGCTCGAGGGTGAAGGTGGGGACCGGGCCGTCGGCACTGCCGGGGGGGAGGAGAGCGGGGCCCATCCTGAGCACCTCAGCTGACCTGGGTCGGGGCCTCTCCCTGACTCGATGCCAACACCCCAGATTTCCAGTGGGCAGGTTCCTTTGGGGTGAAAAGCTTTTGTTTTGGGCAAAGAGTGCCACAACTTTTCCCAGCCTCCGAGCATTTAATGAGAGCCTGAGGCAGTGTGAGACGTGGCTCTGAGCCTGAAGCCTGTGACCTTGGGTCCAGGAGAAGGGGTTACCCCTGCATCCCACCTGTCTCCAGAGTCCTAGACCCTTCCCTTCCGTGGCTTCAACCACGAGGGGAGCCCAGGTGTAGCCCAGGAAGGCCTATTGCCCAGGCTGGAGCTTAGTGACGCGATCTCGATTTACTGTAACCTCTGCCTCCTGAGTAACGGAGATTACAGGCAGCTGCCACCATGCCCAGCTAATTATTGTATTTTTAGTAGAGACAGAGTTTCACCATGTTGCCCAGGCTAGTCTCAAACTCCTGACCTCAAGTGGTCCGCCCGCCTTTTTAAAAGGAATGGGATCTTTTAATTATGTTGTATCTCACCTCATCTGTAGTTATATCCATGGCTAATAATCCATCAAAATTATTGATTACTGTCTAAATTTCTTTTTTCTCTTTTTTTTTTTTTGAGATGGAGTCTCACTCTGTCCACCCAGCCTGGAGTGCAGTGGTGTGATCTCGGCTCACTGCAACCTTCACCTCCCGGGTTCAAACGATTCTCCCGCCTCAGCCTCCCGAGTAGCTGAGACTACAGGCGCCCGCCACCACGCCTGGCTCATTTTTTGTATTTTTAGTAGAGACGGGGTTTCACCGTGTTAGCCAGGATGGTCTCGATCTCCTGACCTCATGATCCGCCTGGCTCGTCCTCCCAAAGTGCTGGGATTACAGGCGTGAGCCACCGTGCCCGGCCCACTCTCTAGATTTCTAAACTTGATCCCTAATCATCCAGTTTTATGATCTGTTCTGTTTTGAGCATTTGGTGTCCTTAAGGGGGCTGTGTCACACCTAGAGAAATCCCCACCTCTGCCACTGCAGAATAAGTCGCGCTTTCTTCCTCAAACTTGGCGAACATGGAGAGAGCTGGTCCCCAAAGAGGAGGATGTGGTGAGCCCCGGGGAGGAGACGGTGGAGGCCCTGCTGGGCCTGGTCCGCAGCCCCCACTCCCCCTGGGCTCTGCTGAACGACTCGAATGCTGAAGACAGTTTCCTGAGAGAACTGGCCATCCGGAACCCGCTGATGATCACAGACACCTTCTTCTACTCCTACTTCCGGTCCCTGCGGGTGGTAGACAAGGAGGTGAGTGCTGGGCACGTAGGGGGGTGATGCTAGGGTGGCCGCTTCCCTAAGGGAGGTTGGGGGGAGGGGACCCTTCCCCACAGTGCCTCAGGGATCCTGCCCTGGGGGCTGAAGCCAAGGCCAGGCTGCCCTCTGCTTCATCTCCCTGGCTTGTGTGCCAGGCAGGGCCAGCTACTCGGTCAGCCTCGCGTTTCTTCTTCCTTTACCCCTGGAGGCCATCATGGCACATCTTCCACAGCTGAGTTCTGCAGTGGACTCTCCTGGGTTCTAGTAAAGGTTTTCCAAAGGGTCTGTGTTAGTTTTACTTCATTTAAACCATGGAAGTCAGGGTGGTTGGTGTAGTTCCAACTATTTTAATTTGTTACCAAAAAGCATTTTTTGTTTGTATCAGTAACAGAGCCCAGGCTCGGCACGGTGGCTCTCTGGTGCTTGTAATCTCAGCACTTTGGGAGGCTGAGGCAGGAGGATTGTTTGAGTCTAGGTGTTAGAGACCCAGCCTGGGTAACATAGTGGGATCCCATCTCTAAAAAATTTTAAAATTTAGCCAGGTATAGTGGTGCACGCCTGTAACCCCAGCTACTCGGAGGCTGAGGCAGGAGAATCACTTGAGCTGGGGAGGTAGAGGCTGCAGTGATCATGATCACACCGCTGCACTCCAGCCTAGGTGACAGAATGAGACCCTGTCTCAAGCAAGCAAGCAAGCAAGAGTGAGACTCTGTCTCAATGAATAAATAAAGTCAGCAAGCCAGCCCAAACATTGCCTGGAAACTTGGTCTCAGCCTTCCCCAGGCTTGGCCTTCTTTTTCCAGAGCCACTGGGAAGTGACACGGCACTGGGGGACAAATAGGGTGACTGGTAGCAGTTTGCCAGGGACTTTCAGTTTCAGTGCAGAAGGTTTCGTGTCCTGGGAACGAACCCCTTCCGTCCTTGGCAGACTGGCACAGTTGGTGACCCTGGAGAAGGGAGGCCCCGCTA
Organism: Papio anubis; assembly: GCF_008728515.1. Taxonomy (NCBI): domain Eukaryota; kingdom Metazoa; phylum Chordata; class Mammalia; order Primates; family Cercopithecidae; genus Papio; species Papio anubis. The sequence goes on from NC_044984.1 coordinate 116,576,033, forward strand.
GAAAGGGTCCCGATGTCTTTGAGGCCACAGGAACTGAGGAGTCATGGATGGGTCACTGCAGCTTCTAGTCAGACCCTGCTCTGGGTGATTCCTGGACACCTTGACTGACTGCAGTGCCCAGAGTTCACTGTGGCTCTGGGGCAGACAGAAAGGAGAGAGGTTCCTGCCCTCACAGGTGGCTTATGGTCCAACAAAGGACACAGGTCATTGGCCTGGAAATCACGCACCGCCTATGGTCAGAGAAGGATGGAGGTTGGGAGAGGCTCTTGGATCTTGGCAGAACAATGCAGTGCGGGAACGGCTTCCAGGGAAGCAGGGGGTGGGGAGGGAGGGGAGGTAACTGATGGAGGAGCCGCTGTCTTCCTAATGTGGACATGGGTTCTGTGCCTGTGCTCCCTTGCCTGCTATAGCCCTCAACTTCCTCTCCCCTCTTCCAGGTCACCCTGGTGGATAAAGACCTCCTGAAATTTCTAAAGCTGGAGGAATTGGTACTGAGCGCCAATCGAATCAAGGAGGTGGATGCCACCAATCTGCCCCCCACACTCAAGGTGAAGGAGCCCTGGTCTGTTTGGAGTATTTGGGCCACCGCAGCCCAGAGGCCTTGCTCTACCCTACCCCACATAGATGTGGCCAGTGTGGGTGGAGGGTAGGGCCCAGCTCCAGGCTTTTAAAATGTAGGGCACTTTCCTAGAAGTTTAACATAGAATTACCGTATGACCCAGTGCTTCCATTCCTAGGTGTATCCATGAGGGAACTGAAGACAGGGACTTAGCCAGATTCTTGTACTCCAGAGTTCAGAGCTGCTTTACTCACAATAGCAGAAGGGTGGACAGAACTCAAGTGTCTATAAACAGATGAACGGATAAACAAACAAAAAATGTGGCACAGGCCAGGTGCGGTGGCTCACGCCTGTAATCCCAGCACTTTGGGAGGCTGAAGTGGGCAGATTGCCTGTTCTCAGAAATTTGAAACCAGCCTGGGCAACATGGGAATATCCCGTCTCTACAAAAATACAAAAATTAGCTGGGCGTGGTGGCTGGTGCCTGTAATACCAGCTACTCTCGAGGCTGAGGCAGGAGAATCGCTTGAACCCAGGAGGCGGAGGTTGCAATGAGCCAAGATTGTGCCACCGCACTCCAGCCTGGGCGACAGAGCAAGACTCCACCTCAAAATAATAATAAATAAACAATAAATAAATAAAAATTTAAAAAGCCCAAACCAGCAAGCAAACAACAACAACAAAAAAGGTGTGTGAGGCCGTGGATGAGAACTACAAGCAAGGAAGGTTAGCTTTGGATTTTTGCCTTAATCCATCGAGGGGCCCTTTGGGCCTCCCAGGGACACATTCCTATGGGTTGAGAAGGTGCCAGATGTTATGCAGATCCCCACTGCCAATCCAACATCACCCCCCATTCCAGATGTTGAAGGGTCTTTCACAAAAGGCAAAGAAACTTCCAGAGACCTGCTGCAGGAATCTTTTCTTCCTGGGTTTTTTAAAGGGAGGCCGGGTGGCGCCAGGGAGGCCGGGTGTGAGTAATCTGTGATTCCTCTACTAAATTCTGCGGGACGGAGGGGAGGGGCCTGATCCTCAGCGCTGACTTGGCGCCCTATCGTCCCGGGCCTTCCGTGTGGTCTCCCAGGTGCTGGAGCTCTACGGCAATGAGATCAGCAGCATGGAGTGTCTGTGCGCCCACCCGCCCGCCAGCCTGCAGCACCTGGGGTTAGGCCACAACAAGCTTCTAGGCCCCTTGGAAAGTCTCTACGTCACCGCTGATCACTGGTAACTCCGGAGCCCAGGTGGAAAGCGAGAGGGAGGGATTAAGTATCAGGCTGAGGCGATTTTACCCCGGTGGCGTGAGAGCTCAGCTTTGGTCTTTTCTGTAACTCCCAGCTGGCTGCTAACTCCAGCCTTACGGTTTATTTTTCTGAATCCCCCTTCAGTGGGATTTTGTAAACAAAAAGCCCAGAGAACAAGAGGTGGTGGGTGTGAAAGCCTTTGCTTTGGTGCCGTCTTTTAATTTTTTTATTTTAATTTTTTTTTTTTTTTTGAGATGGAGTTTCCCTCTTGCCCAGGCTAGAGTGCTGTGTGCTGTCTCGACTATGCAACCTCTACCTCCCAGGTTCAAGCGATTCTCCTGCCTCAGCCTCCCAAGTAGCGGGTATTGCAGGCACCCACCACCACACCTGGCTAATTTTTGTATTTTTAGTAGAGATGGGGTTTCACCATGTTGGCCAGGCTGGTCTTGAACTCCTGACCTCAAGTGATCCACTTACTTCAGCCTCCCAAAGTGCTGTGATTACAAGCATGAGCCACTGCACTTTGCCTGGTGCCATATTTTAGAGGAGGGTTTCTCCCTTTGGGCTCGCTGGCATTGGTGCCCCATCATTCTTTGCTGTGGGGCTGTCCTGGGTATGGTAGGATATTGAACAGCATCCCTGGCCTGCATCTGCAGATGCCAGGGGCACCTCCCTGCTAGTTGTGACAAACAAAAATGTCTCCAGACAGTACCTAATGTCCCCTGAGCAGCAAAATCCCCCAAGCTGAGAACCGCTGGCCTGGAACCAAGCCCTCCTGGCGCCGGCCGCTCCATCGCTGTTGAAGGTTCAGGCTCGTTAGGAGCCTGCAGACGGTTCAGCTCCCAGTTGATACTCAGCTTGGTTTCCTCCGTGGGTGAGCGGCAGAAAACTTAACATCCTGGACCTGAGGGGTAGGAGGGGGACCAGAGACCACCCAGAAAGGGCCATCAAAGGAAGCTGGGAGAGGAAGGCTTTGCAAAGCATGCTGTGAGAAGTCCCAGGACTTCAGCAGTCCAGCAAGGACGGAAGGGGTAGAACCGCCTCCCCCCTTTCCTTCCCCCAAGGAACCTGGAGGGCACGCCTTTGGGGGGTCCAACCCTCTGCATGCCTGGAGCGGGCGGATGCAGCAGGGAAGGGAAGCCCCTCTCGGACCCTGCTTTCCTCTTCCTCCTCTTCTCTTCTGCTCTTAGGGGAAGAGTGAGGCTAGGATTGGGGGACGCTGTGCTGGCAGCGGCTGCTTGTGTTTTTCGTCTGTTCTCAGAGCTGAGATCAAGTCGCTTTCTAGTTTGTGGCAGCAGGAAATTCACCCTGCCCCTGCCCTGTGTCTTGGTCTGGCCACAGGCCTCGGCCCATGCCCTTTGCAGGCCCCTCCCAGCCCCCTTGCCTCCTGGGGTCCTGCCCCAGTCTGCCTTTGAGACGCCATCTCCTGCTTCTAGGATGCCCAGCCCTCCAGCCTCTGGCTCCCTCCTCCCAGTCCCCAGCGTCAACCCCACTCCTGCCCTGTCCACTCCTGCCCCTGTCCACAGCTCCCCCACGGTGGCTGTCCCCTGCTGTGCCATCCAGTCTGCCCGTAGTATTTGTGCAGAGCCTCCTAGACGCACGCAGTGTGCAAAGCTCTACGGAAGCTACTGAGAGGTTTGGCCAAGAAGAGAGGAGTCCCGCGAGGGGAGGTCGGTGGGGGCGTCTCTGTGGCTCTGACTGAGGGCGGCAGTGCTACGGAGAGTGGAGACGAAGAGCCAGGCACTCATTCCCGACCTGGGGTTAACTTGGGTCAAGGGTAGGACAGGGTGTGCAGGCCATGGGTGGGCAGAGTCCTTAGGCCCAGGCCCACCGTTGGTTTGGCTGCAGGGCTGCTTGTCCCCTGCTCACCTGGCTTCTTGACCCTCAGACGGTCCTGCTTACCTTCCAGGCCCAACCTCGTCTCCCTGGACCTGGGCTTCAATGACCTGACAGACCTGCAGAGCATGGTTGCCAGCCTGAGGACCCTCCGGCACCTGCGACTCCTGGTGCTGCAGGGAAACCCACTGGCCTTGGTGCCCTACTACCGCGGCCTCACCATCGACAGCCTGGCCCAGCTCTGCGTGCTGGACGACATCACCGTGTCTCCCAACGAGAAGCATCTCTTCCGGGGGCTCAGCCTCAATGGCGGTGAGGGTGCTGGCAGGCAGGGAGGGGGTGGCGCGTGACACCCCAGCCTCCGCCTGGCTGTGCCCCGCCCTCCTGGGTCCGCACACCCCTCTGTCCTGCAACTCCCCATTTGACCCAGACCCTAGTCAGGTACAGCCTCTCTTCTGGGCCAGAGTTTTCCGCCAGGCTTTGATTCCGTGATTGGGATTTGGAGACAGAAATGAGAGGGGGAGGCTGGGCGCGGTGACTCGCGCCTGTAATCCCAGCACTTTGGGAGGCTGAAGCAGGCAGATCGCTTGAAGTCAGGAGTTTGAGACCAGCCTGGCCAACATGGTGAAAACCTCATCTCTGCTAAAAATACAAAAATTAGCCGGGCATGGTGGCAAGTGCCTGTAATCCCAGCTACTCGGGAGGCTGAGGCATGAGAATCTCTTGAACCCAGGAGGTGGAGGTTGCAGTGAGCCAAGATGACACCAGTGTACTCCAGCCTAGGCAACAGAGCGAGACAAAAAAAAAAAAAAAAGAGGTGGTGCAGGAGGATCACTTGAGCCCAGGAGGTGGAGGCTGCAGTGAGCTATCATCTCACCACTGCACTCTAGCCTGGCCACAGAGCGAGACCCTGTCTCTAAAAAAATAAAAAATAAAAAACCTGTAGGGACTTGGGGCAGTTATTTCAATCAGCTTCTTCACCTCCCTGGTGGCTGGAGATCACCCCCTTGTGGTTCATGCTGCAAGGTGCACTGGAGGCTTCTTCAGGTCACTGTGACGTGCTAGATAATACTAAGGTGACCTTCTGCAGAGCAGCCCTTATCATTCCCATATACAGATCAGGAAGACACGCTGAAGAGGGGTATAATGACACCCAGATCACTCCAGGCCAGCTTGCCGGAGCGGTGGCCTAAACCTGACTGCCTCACCAAGGCTCAGCCCTGAGTGCTGGAGAGAATCCAGGGCCCTGTGCCTTCCCAGCCCTCTTGTTTTCTGTCTGCCAACTTCCATTCCACGGGGCCCCCTGTCCTGCCCATTCCTCTCTGCAGATCTCTTGGCACAGGAGGCGCAGTTTGTGGTGACCATCGGAAACATCAGAGGAGTCCTGGACACCTCTGTCCTAGACCCGGAACCTGGGCCCGAAGGCCCTTTCGTTGCTTATAGCTATTACGTGACGTACGATTTTGTGAGAGACGAAGAAGGTGAAGCGGATGAGGACACAGGCGAGCTGGCTGAGGTGTGCCCTGGGCTGTCCCTGGGAGTGTGGGAGGCTCTTGTGAAGGCTGAACCGCTTCGTGGGCCCCAGGAAAATCCTTTTAATTAATTTATTTATTTATTGAGGCAGAGTCTCACTGGAGTGCACTGGTGTGATCTCAGCTCACTGCAACCTCTGCCTCCCGGCTTCAAGCGATTCTCCTGCCTCAGCCTCCCCAGTAGCTGAGATTACAGGTGCCCACCACTACGCCCAGCTAATTTTTGTATTTTTAGTAGAGATGAGGCTTCACCTTGTTGACCAGGCTGCTCTGGAACTCCTGAGCTCAAGTGATCCTCAGCCTCCCGAAGTGCTGGGATTACAGGCGTGAGCCACTGCACCCAGCCCCATTCTGCAATTTCTACAACACCTCCCATCTCCCTCCACATCAGAAGAAAACCCAAGGATACCATCCGACTAGGGGAAATGTGATGACGCCTGTCTCCTGCTCCCACGTAGAAGTGGTTCTTGCTTTTGCTCTTAACATAGGTCTCTCAGAAAAAACAAAACTGGGTTTCTAAGAGCCTTCCTGCCTCCTGGCGTGGTGTGTCTGCTCATGCGTGAACCTCACCCAGGTGTCGGGAGCTGTGTTACAGACACCCCCGGGCATCGGCTGAGCGTGTCCTGAGGACGGCAGCCTTGGACGAGTTTCTGTCTTCCTGCAGATCGTCAAGCCCTCTCCCAGCTCAGAATTATTAGTTGAGGAATCTCCTGAAGAGGTCGGCGAAGATGTCATCAAAGACATTGTTGGAGGGGTCACTGAAGAGGTCGAAGGATCTCTGGAGTCTGAGGTGGAGGAGTCAGGAGAGTCGGAGCTGTCTGTCATCTCGGGGCCTTCAACCGTCTTGCAGACGCCAAGGGCCTCTGCAGAAGAGCTGGCCAAGTTGCGGCTGCGTATAGATCCCCGGCTCTGCCCGTCCCCAGGGTAAGGATGGAAACCTGAACCAGGGCAAGTGGTCAGAGCAGTAGGGTCACAAGCCTAGACCACACTGTGGCCTTCCATTAAAAGTCCTGAGGCTGGCTGGGCGCAGTGGCTCACGCCTGTAATCCCAGCACTTTGGGAGGCCAAGGCGGGCAGTCAGGAGATTGAGACCATCCTGGCTAACACGGTGAAACCCCGTCTCCACTAAAAATACAAAAAAATTAGCCCCGGACGTGGTGGCGGGCACCTGTAGTCCCAGCTACTCGGGAGGCTGAGGCAGGAGAATGATGTGATCCCAGGAGGTGGGGCTTGCAGTGAGCCGAGATGGCGCCACTGCACTCCAACCTGGGCGATACAGCAAGATTCTGTCTCAGAAAAAAAAAAAAAAGGTCCTGAGACTGAGTCTCTCCTGGATCCCCCACCCCCAGGAATGGTTAAGGCCCCACTAGGCTGTTAGCTGTGCTGGCAGCATTTAGATTTAGTGTTCAGCCCTCTTTTCTGAAGGGTTGAACTTAGCTCAATCCTTCTACTCTAACCATCTACTCAAAGTACAACTGAGTCCCACTTCCCTGACCAGCCAAGATTTTCGGAATGATTGAATTTCTTTTTTGGCGGGGACGGAGTCTCGCTCTGTCACCCAGGCTGGAGTGCAGTGGTGTGATCTCAGCTCACTGCATCCTCCACCTCCCAGATTCAAGCAATTCTTATGCCTGCGCCTACAGTTCGGACTACAGGCATGTGCTACCATGCCCGGCTAATTTTTATATTTTTAGTAAAGATGGGGTTTCACCCTGTTGGCCAGGCTGGTCTCGAGCTCCTGGTCTCAAGTGATCTGCCCGCCTCAGCCTCCCAAAGTGCTGGGATTACAGGCGTCAGCCATCGCACCCGGCCTGAATTTCTTGAGTCGATTGAGAGATTATAAATTAACAGCCCTTTTCATTTCAGCCCTTGGGTGTGAAAACCTTTTTTGGTTTAACATTTTAATCCATCTAAGATGTATTCTGGCACATAAAGTGCTGTAAGGATCTTCCATCTTCCATCCTGTATATCATGTTCTTTCTTGCCAGTCTAGCTCTATTTCTTCTTTTTTTTTGTGCTACTTTTGTTATGAAGATTGTAGTAATTGTTATAAATATTAATTTTATTATAAACATACATGTTACAGACCCAACAATACATTGTTATAATTACTACTTTATATAATCCATGTCTTGCAGAGTAAAAAGGAGAGCACAAAAAATTTTTTTCTTTAAGCTTGTTAACCTTCTTAGTTACCATTTCTGGTTCCTTTCATGTCTTCCTTTAGAATTGATTTGCTGTTGTGGCTCATGCCTGTAATCTCAGCACTTTGGGAGGCCGAGGTGGACAGATTACTTAAGTTCAGGAGGTGGAGACCAACCCGACCAACATGGTGAAACACCGTGTCTACTAAATACAAAAAATTAGCCAGGAGTGGTGATGCGCACCTGTAATCCCAGCTATTTGGGAGGCTGGGGCAGGAGACTTGCTTGAACCCAGGAGGCAGAGGTTGCAGTGAGCCAAGATTGCACCATTGCACTCCACCCTGGGCAATAAGAAGTTCCATCTCCAAAAAAAAAAAAAAAAAAGAAAAGAATTGATTTACTTTCTGGTTTCATTCCTTCCCTCCCTCTTTCTTCCTTTCTCTCTTTCTTTTTTGTGGTGGGGTCTCACTATGTTGACCAGGTTGGTCTTGAACTCCTGATCTCAAGCAATCCTACTGCCTCGGCCTCCCAAAGTGCTGCAATTACAGCTGTGGGGCACTATGCCTGGTCTTGGTGTCATTTTCTTTCTCCAGTATGCTTCATTCTCACCTCCATTTCCTTCATGTTGTTATAGTCAAATATATTACATTTCTACATGTTATAGCCCAAACTACAATCTTATAGATGTTATCTTATGCTATTGTATTTTATTCTAATTAGAATCAAGGACAAGAAATATATGATGATACTGTCTTTTGTATTTGCCTACGTGATTACCTTTATTGGTGCTCTTTGTTTTTATGTTAATTTGAATTACCCTCTGGTGTTACTTCTTTTCAGCCTGAAGAACTTCCTTCAGGAAGTTAATGTATTCATGTATGCAACTTCTTTTCATGTTTTGTGTAAGGCAGATCTACTGGCAACAAAGTCAGTTTTTTCTTTCTCTTGATATGTCTTTATTTCACCTGCAATTTTGAAAGATAGTTTTGTTGGGTATAGAATTATTGGTTGACAGTTTTGGTGTTTTTTTCCCCCCACTACCCCAGAACATCTTTTTTTTTTTTTTTTTTGAGAGGGAAGTCTCGCCCTATTGCCCAGGCTGGAGTGCAGTGGCTGGATCTTGGCTCACTGCAACCTCTGCTTCCTGGATTCAAGTGAGCGATTCTCCTGCCACAGCCTCCTGAGTAGGTGGGATTACAGGTGCCTGCTACCATGCCCAGCTAATTTTTAGTAGAGGCGGGGTCTCACAATATTGGCCAGGCTGGTCTTGAACTCCTGAGCTCACACTCGAGCCTCCTCAGCCTCCCAAAGTGCTGAGATTACAGGTGTGAGCCACCATGCCTGGTCTACCCTAGAACTTTGAATATGTCTCCTGCCTGCCTACTGGCCTCCATTGTTTATGATGAAAAGTCAGCTGTTCATCTTATTGGGATTCCTTTGTCTGTCATGAGTCATTTTCCTCTTCCTGCTTTCAGGATTTTCGCTTTGTCTTTCAGTATTTTTACTATGATGTGTCTGGGTGTGAATATGTTTGCATTTATCCTGCTTGGAGCTTGTCAAGCTTCTTGAATATATAGATGAATGTTTTAAATCAAATCTTGGAAGTTTTCAGCCATTATCCTTCAAGTATTTTTCTCTATTCCTTTTTCTATTGCCTCTCCTTCTAGCACTTCTATTATGTGTTCTTTTAGTAGCTCTTCAGAAAACCCAAGGAAAATCTGGAGTGTTTACCAGGGGCCCACCTCCTTGGAGGGCTTTGAACACAAATTTTTGTCCCCCTAGTGCCCATGAGGTTGCCTAAAGTTCCCTTCAGCTTCTCAGCCACCACTTTTGGAATTGGCTCTTGAGCATTAATGTGGCACTAAGCTCATTCTCTTTGACTGTTCCCCTTTGCCCTGATGTTGGCCCTGAAAATTCTGTGACTTGGCTCTTCAGCACCTTCAACAGATAATGTTAATATTGTGTCCAGCTGATATGACTGTTCTCAGCAGGAAGGTTTGTCCAGTATAGTCTAGTCTACCATGTCCTAAAACAGAATTTCCACATTGATTTTCTAAAAATACATTTTGTTTTTGCAGTCTAATAGATTTATTTTAAATTGTCTTAAGTTATATTCCTTAGTTTACTTGTAAGCCTTTATATTTTCCATATAATTATTTGCCATATGTAATTGCCCAAGTTCAACAATTAGCAAACGCCAGTCATCCACATACCATTTCCAGGTGTGATGCTGGGTATCGGGATTACAAACAACAAATCAGATAGAAAATGGTCTGTTCTAGAGGGTTGGGCGCAGTGGCTCATGCCTGTAATCCCAGCACTTTGGGAGGCCAAGGCAGGTGGATCACTTGAGGTAAGGAGTTCGAGATCAGTCTGGCCAACATGGTGAAACCCTGTATCTACTAAAAATATAAAAAAGTATCTGGGCATGGTGGCACATGCCTGTAATCCCAGCTACTCAGGAGGCTGAGGCAGAAGAATCGCTGGAACCCGGAAGGCAGAGGTTGCAGTGAGCCGAGATTGCGCCATTGCACTCCAGCCCGGGAGACAGAGCAAGACTCCGTCTCAGAAAAAAGATCTGTTCTATTTGGGCACTTACCTTTTCATGAAGGAAGTGAACAAACAGTAATTACATATTCTAATGTCACAAGCGGTACACCAGAGAAAGTACAGGACAAATCTCTGCCCCTAGGGTGGGCACATAGACTTAGACACAAAGAATAGTGGAAATGAGACTTTTAATGGCAGTTTTGCAAGATCCAGTGACTGGTAGGCAGGCAGCTGGGGCAGTCACAACAGGTCATTTATCTCCTAGTGGGCAAACCCCTCTCCCAGTTCCTCATTGGTTGAGTACTGTGGGGTTACAATCTTCCTGGGTGTCACCTAAGTTTCATTATCCCCTTATAAGATCATACTGCGTCCCCTTCCCCACTCAAGTTTTGCTCTTGTCGCCCAGGCTGGAGTGCAGTGGTGCGATCTCGGCTCACTGCAACCTCTGCCTCCTGGGTTCAAGCAATTCTCCTGCCTCAGCCTCCCAAGTAGCTGGGATTACAGACGCACGTCACCACTCCTGGCTAATTTTTTTTTTTTTTTTTTTGGTATTTTTAGTAGAGACAGAGTTTCACTACGTTGGCCAGGCTGGTCTCAAACTTCTGACCTCAGGTGATCCACCCACGTTGGCCTCCCAAAGTGCTGGGATTACAGGAGTGAGCCATCACTGGCCCCCTTTTATGGGCTGACCCCTCCTCTACTTCCTGTTCGCTAAGCGTGACCTTCTAGGTGCCTGAGTCGTGTGGTTTGTCACGTCTGCAAGGCTGGCTGCCAGTACTTAGATTTTTCATGCCTTGCAAATGGACCATTTAAACTGTTTCTCACAGGAGGAATGGTAGAAAGAAGATTAACTATGGAGGAAGGCAGGGATTGGCAAGAGACAGGGCTGGAGAGAGAGAGAGAAAAAGACCCCTTTCTCCTAAGCGGAAACTATCGGAAAGTTTTTCAGCAGAGGAGTAATGAGATCAGGTTTCACATTTGAGGAAGATGACTGCAGTGGACATGGTGACAGTGTGCAGATAGACTTTCAACTCTTCTCCTCACTTCTCCGCTAGATCGTTGAGTGCTAGCCTTCATATGTTTGTATCATTTATGTACATATGTTATCACTGGTTTGGGGTTTTTTAAATGCCATTTTTTATTCAGGAGGGTCAACATTTCTTTAAGCTGAGAAGTACAATTTTTCTTTTCCTTTTTTTTCTTTTTTTTTGAGATGGAGCCTCACTCTGTTGCCCAGGCTGGAGTGCAGTGGCGTAATCTCAGCTCACTGCAACCTCCGCCTCCTGGGTTCAAGCGATTCTCCTGCCTCAGTCTCCCGAGTAACTGGGATTAGAGGCATGCGCCACCACACCCAGCTAATTTTGTATTTTTAGTAGAGGTAAGGTTTCTCCGTGTTGGTTAGGCTGGTCTCGAACTCCCGACCTCAGGTTATCCGCCCGCCTCTGCCTCCCAAAGTGCTGGGATTACAGGCATGAGCCACCGCGCCTGGCGAGAAGTACAATTTTTCACATTCTATCTTGGATTCTTTCTATGTGTCCATTTCACTACATTTCTTTTTTTTTTTTTTTTTGAGACGGAGTCTCGCTCTGTCGCCCAGGCTGGAGTGCAGTGGTATGATCTCTCTCACTTCAATCTCCACCTCCCGGGTTCAAGTGATTCTCCTGCCTCAGCCACTTGAGTAGCTGGAATTACAGGTGCCCGCCACCATGCCCGGCTAATTTTTGTACTTTTAATAGAGACAGGGTTTCACCATGTTGACCAGGAAAGTTCGAGACCAGAACTCCTGACCTTAAGTGACTCACCTGCCTCAGCCTCCCAAAGTGCTGGGATTACAGGCATGAGCCACTGCGCCCGGCTGAGATATAGTTAGCATATCATAATGTTCATTTTAAAGCGCATGTGTCGGTGGTTTTTAGTATATTCACAGAGTCGTGCAACCATTACCACGGTCTAATTCCCGAACGTTTCCATCACCCCAGAAAGGTACCCATTAGGCGTCACCTTCGATTCCCCTATCCTTCTAGTCCAAGGCAACCATTAAAGTACTTTCTGTCTCTATGGATTTGCCTGTTCTGGACATTTCATATGGATGGAATCACAAAATGTGTGGCCTTTTGTGTCTGGCTTCTTTCACTGAGCATCATATTTTCAAGGTTCATCCATGGTGTAGCATCAGTGCTTCCATCTTTTTTCTTTTTTTAATTTAATTTTTTTTTTTTTTGAGATGGGGTTTCGTTCTTGTTGCCCAGGTTGGGGTGCAATGGTGCAATCTCGGCTCACTGCAACCTCCACCTCCCAGGTTCAAGCAATTCTCCTGCCTCAGCCTCCTGAGTAGCTGGGATTACAGGCACCTGCCACCATGCCCGGCTAATTTTTGTATTTTTAGTAGAGACAGGGTTTCACCATGTTGGCCAGGATGATCTGCCCGCCTTGGCCTCCCAAAATGCTGGGATTACAGGTGTGAGCCACCGCGCCCGGCCTCGTTTCACGATTTTTACGTTTCCCTTGTAACACTTGGTTTTTCACAGTTTACAAGCCTTCGTTAATTTACTGGGCTTTACCTGCTGTGATATTTCGTTTGGCAACTTGGTCTCTACTTATCTTGAAGGGAAAGTGTTCTCTCTCCTCAGTGATGAAATAAGTTATTTATTCTATTTTCTTCTGGTTTCTATTAACGTTCAACTTGGACATACTTTAAATTTGTTGGAGTGTATTATTAATTCTCCTTCATGCTGTGATTCAGTTGGTAGAACAGTTTATGTTCAGTCACTTCCTGAGTGGGATGCTGCTTCAGGATTGCCATGGTGTTCTGAGACTTAGGAAACTCCAGTCGCCTCTGTGTTCTAGCCTGGGGCTAGGCTAGAATTGTTTCTGCTTTTTTTTTTTTTTTGAGATGGAGTCTCACTCTGTCACCTAGGCTGGAGTGCCCTGTCACAGTCTCGGCTCACTGCAAGCTCCACCTCCCAGGTTCAAGCGATTCTCCTCCCTCAGCCTCCTGAGTAGCTGGGACCACAGGCACGTGCCAACATGCCTGGCTAATTTTTTTGTATTTTTAGTAGAGATGGGGTTTCACTGTTAGCCAGGATGGTCTCGATCTCCTGACTTCGTGATCCGCCTGCCTCGGCCTCCCAAAGTGCTGGGATTATAGGCGTGAGCCACCCCGTCCAGCCTCTGCTTTTTTTTTTTTTTTTTCCTGTAGGAGGGCCTCACTTTGTTGCCCAGGCTCGAGTGCAGTGGCATGAACACGGCTCACTGAAGCCTTGACTTCCTGGGCTCAAGCAATCCTCCCACCTCAAGCTGGGACTACAGGCATGTGCCACCACGCCCAGCTAATGTGTCTATTTTTTGTAGAAACGGGGTCTCGACATGTTACCCAGGCTGCTCTCGAACTCCTTGGTTCATGCAATCCTCCCATCTCGGCCTCCCAAAGTGCTGGGATTAGAAGCCAGAGCCACCACGCTCAGCCCTTGGCTGAACTCTTCACAAACAACTCTTGGTGCATTGTGGTTGGTTTCTGTCAGTTGCTCAGGGAGGTCCTGCCTCTGAAGGAGGGCTCCACGCACCTTTGTTTTGCTGTCTCCTCTGTGGCCACATTCCTTTCTTGCCTTCTGGTCCCCTTGCCCTGCCTGCTGGCAGCCGGGCCCTGCCTCACGCTGTTTGTGGGCTTTGATGATCATGGTCTCCTCGGATGTCCCCTCGCAGTCCTGTTCCGGGTCCCCGGCCACAGCCCCTGGCTGACGGCACCCACGTCTTCATCTCTCCCTCCCCAAGGACTGTCCTCTTCAACACCACCCACAAGCCCTGGGCTGAGGTCATCCCGTGCGGCTACGAGATGCAGCACTCTCTCAGGGACCTGGTGCCACTGAAGGCCTTCCTGCTGGCGGGAACCACTGTGACCATCGTGGAGGAGAAGGTGGGCAGGCGGAGTCAGCGCCCGCTGTCCACAGGCTGCACTTCTGCCCCTGTTCCTGTTCCCGTCGGGCCGTCCCCCATGGGAGCCCCGCTCCCTGGTTAGATGAGGTCTCAGCGCTGCTCCAGAAAGGGTGAGGGAGAGGCGACCCCAGGCAGCCCACCTGGGCCTCTGCTCACTCGAGGATTCTCTCCTCCCCCTAGATTCTCTCCTGGCCTGTGGTGCTACCTGCTGTTGACAGTCCCCTGTCTGCCAAGAGAGGAAAGGGGGAGAAGGACAAGAAAGGGAAGGAGAAAGACAGGAAGGGGCAAGGAGAGAAAGAGCCGGCCAAGGTACTGGGCCTTGGTGCTGGGGAGGGCAGCCTGGCCACATCCTTGCCTCGACACGTCCCACCCTCCTGTCCTCCCCTAGCAGGAGCGGAAGGTGCCGAAGAAGAAGAAAGAGCTGCCCAAGGAGCTCCGGCAGGACCCCCCCATCCTCCAGGTGCTGGGCCGGGGCCTGGTGATCCTGGAGCCCCTGCTTGCCGGGGAGCCCCTGGTGTCCACTGTGTGCAACTTCGGCATGGTCCGCACCTTGACATCAGACAGGCTGACACTGGCCAGGGTACAGCCGGGCCCCAGCCACATCCTCCACCTCTGCCTTCGCCCTCCCCACCGGAACCCTGTGGGCAAGCAAGGGCTGAGGGCCTAGGTCACCGGATGGGGAGGAGGTGGCAGGGAGGGCCTTTCCCTGGGTCACGCAGCCAGCGAGGCTGCTGGTGCTGCCGCCTGCACAGAGGGCGCCTCCGGGGACTTTGGCCCAGTCAGCAGCCTTCCCCTGGGGGTGGGCTGGGGCAGGCACCCTCACCAGGAGACCCCCGCCTTCCTGGACCTGTCAGATGTCTTGGAGGACGTGGGCCCCCAGAGACACTCCTCCAGCACCTCCCCTCTCCAGTAAGCATCTCGTTTTGTGGTTTTTTCTCTCAGGATTCAAAGAAGATTAAGAAAGTTGCCAAAAAAGGTGAGTGCCGATGGTGGTGACTGAGGGCAGGGAGTGTCAGTAGGACCCGCCGAGAGCCAGCCCTGGTGGAGGCCAAAGGAACAGAAGGGTGGGGAATGGTAGCTTCTGGCCTGGCCTGGGGAGAGGCCACATCCCCTCTTAGGATCCAGTGTTGTTATTTCTTCTCTGCAGCCCTCAGACCACAGGGCCTGTGTGGGTTGTGGCGCGGGTGGGGAAGGCACCTGTGGTAGAGCCATAGGGGGCAAGGGCTTGGAGCTGGGGCTGCCTGGGGTTCATCTGCTTCCGAGGTATCTGCCTCCAGCTTCAGGCCATCGGCCCTCATTTGCTGTAAAAGGGACCTGGACTTGTCCTGTGGGGAGCTGCAGAAGCATCTGAAATGGGTGCGTCTCAGATTTGAGGTTCAGAAAGAACATCCAGCCGGGAGGGAGAGAAAGGAGACAGGGAGAGCCGTGGGAGGTGGCTGCAAAGGCACGAGGCCCGATCACAGCAGAGCAACCCATCAGGCTGAAGCTGAAAAGTGGAAACAGGCCCGACGTGGTGGCTCACGCCTGTAATCCCAACACTTTGGCGTGCTTATCACCTGAGGTGAGGAGTTCAAGACCAGCCTGGCCAACACGGCGAAATCCCGTCTCTACTAAAAACACAAAAATTAGGCCGGGCGCGGTGGCTCAAGCCTGTAATCCCAGCACTTTGGGAGGCCGAGACGGGCGGATCACGAGTTCAGGGGATCGAGACCATCCTGGCTAACACAGTGAAACCCCGTCTCTACTAAAAAATACAAAAACTAGCCGGGCGAGGTGGCGGGCGCCTGTAGTCCCTGCTGCTCGGGAGGCTGAGGCAGGAGAATGGCGTAAACCCGGGAGGCGGAGCTTGCAGTGAGCTGAAATCCGGCCACTGCACTCCAGCCTGGGTGACAGAGCGAGACTCCGTCTCAAAAAAAAAACAAAAACAAAAACAAAAATTAGCCAGGTGCGGTGGTGAGTGCCTGTAATCCCAGCTACTCAGGAGACTGGGGCAGGAGAGTTGCTTGAACCTGGAAGGCAGGTTCAAGCTCAGGTAGTGGGCTGAGATCGTGCCATTTCACACCAGCCTGAAGAAGTAAACGTTGAAGGGCATACGCTACTGGACTTCAAAACCCATGCCTATATGAATACATGATTTGTGATACTTATCTGTGGGTTAAGATGGCCTTAAAAGGTTGTTTTGGCTGGGCGTGGTGGCTCAAGCCTGTAATCCCAGCACTTTGGGAGGCCGAGGCAGGCGGATCACGAGGTCAGGAGATCGAGACCATCCTGGCTAACACGGTGAAACCCCGTCTCTACTAAAAATACAAAAAATTAGCCAGGCGTGGTGGCGGGTGCCTGTAGTCCCAGCTACTCGGAAGGCTGAGGCAGGAGAATGGCGTGAACCCGGGAGGCGGAGCTTGCAGTAAGCCGAGATTGCGCCACTGCACTCCAGCCTGGGCGACAGAGCGAGACTCCGTCTCAAAAAAAAAAAAAAAAAAAAAAAGTTTTTAAAATCTCTTTAATGTTTGGCTTAATTGAAGACAGCTGGATTCTTATAGCTACTTCTGCAGTCAACCGCTTGCAATATGTTGCTGTAATTGAAGCGCATAAAAAAAATCCAACCTCAGACCTATAATTGGAAAAGAGGGGAGTATTTTAATAGACCTTCAAATAATATAATTTCTTTAATATTACACCAAATTTGACAAGTGGTAGTTTCTTAAAGGTTGTTACAATGTGAAAACAATCTATATTGAATTTTTCATAATCAGATTAAAATTAGTCTAGTTTGCATTTTGAATGGATATTTTACCATGCACGGTTTGTAACATGCATGAGTTACTTGTAAACTACAGGTTAACCGACTTATGCAGACATTCCAACTGTTGACACCCGTCACTATGCATTTTCCAAAAATCACTTTCTTTATCACCACCCACGTCATTAGAAAGGTCTTTGAGTATTGGAAAATTGGTAACTTCATGGTGGCAGTAACAATGTTTTTTCATTTTTAGGGCAAATGTTATAATTTATTGAAATGCTTTCAGTTGTTTCCCCCGAAGTGCTAGAATTACTTCATTTTTAAGAAAATATCTGCAGCTGGGTGCTGTGGCTCACGCCTGTAATTCTAGCACTTTGGGAGGCCTAGGCGGGAGGATCACTTGAGGTCAGGGGTTCGAGAGCAGCTTGGCCAACATGGTGAAACTCTGTCTCTACTAAAAATACAAAAATTAGCCAGTCGTGGTGACAGGCGCCTGTAATCCCAGCTACTTGGAGGCTGAGGTAGGAGAATCGCTTGAACCTGGGAGGCGGAGGCTGCAGTGAACTGAGATCGCGCTACTGCACTCTAGCCTGGGCGACGGAGCAAGACACTGTCTCAAAGCAAAAAGCAGCCAGTCTTGCAACTCAAACAGCTGCGACTTATTAAATGATCTAATTAAATTCAATTTAATTTTCTTATTACGGTTAAGACCCGAGGACGGAAACTGAGCTCCTGCTGGCATAGGGCCCAGGGCTTGCATTTGGGATGGGTCAAAGCGACCGAGAACGCCAGCCCATCCGTCTCCCGGGGCTCATGTTCGCGTTTTAATTTTCTCAGAAAAGCCAAAAGCCGTGAATCCGATCTACGAAAGCGATTACCACCCCGAGCCCCTGACGGTAGAGGTGCAGATCCAGCTGAACCAGTGCCGCTCGGCGGAGGAGGCTCTGCGCATGTTCGCCGTGTAGGGCGTGGGTAATAAACGCTGTTTCCAGCACTCCCGCCTCGGCGTCTGTCCCGCCGCGCGCGTCGGGGTGGGCGGGCGTGGCGCCGGCGTCCTGGGGAGGAGGAGCAACCTCTGCCCGACCCGCTCGTGCGGACCCCAGGACCGGGCACGGGACCCGTGCGTCCAGCCCCAGGCGCTGCGGAGACTCGCGGCTGGGACCCGCCCCCGCCCGAACCCCCGCCCTAAATCCCCGCCCCGCCCACCCCCGAGTCCCGAGAGCTCCGTGCACCTGGGGACCATCCGCCCTGGCTCCGCTGCGCGAGCTCCTCGCCCGTACCCCGGCGTCACGCTCAGGTAGGTTGGGAGCCGGGCCCCCGCTGCTGTGAGAGGATGGGTCACTGTGCGGGGAGGGGCGTCGCCAGGGCGGCCGTGTCTTTGCACCCCGCGGCCCGCTCCCCGGTTCCCCAGGGTCCCCGCGAGGACGCCGGCCCCGCCCGGGTGCGGCGCGAGTCTGGCCTCGGCGGGCACGGCTCGGGACCCACGGGCCGCTCGGCTTTGGTTCTCCGGGCTGGGGACAGAGGCCGGAGCCGGGCGTCGTAGACCCCGCCAACCTGGGCCGCCCGCGCCCGACGCGCAGCGCTGCCTCCAAGCCCGGCCCGGGGGACCCGCGGGGTGGGTCTCTGCTGCCGCCAGCCCTTCAGAGACTGTCGCGTTGAAAGAATGAACCAGAGTTCGCCCCCTGCCCGCGCCGGGCGTTTTGGGTCACCTAGTCCTGTGAGGACCAGAGGCGGCTGTCGCCCGAGGCCGAGCGCAGCCTCAGGACCCGCGCCCCACCAGAAGGGGTCGTGCGCCCTGCGGCGGGTGGAGAGCCGGGCTCTGGGGTCTCCGCGGCTCGGAGGGCGGCGGGGCGAGGCTGTGCGGACCACCCGGGCCGCGGCGCAGCCTGGACTGAAACCTCCCGGGACGGAACCAAGCCACCTGCCGTGCGCCCTTCTCGGTGAATGGCACCGCCGCCCACCCGGGCCCCTCGCCCATAGCCCGCGGTGCTTTCATACCCGAGACTCATCTCCCTTCGACCCTGCCGCCGCCCGGCATCCCAAGCACGGAGACAGTCTCCAGCTGCCCTTCATGCTTCCTCCCCAGCCTTCCGCAGCCCACCAGGGAAGGGGTGGTAGGAGTGGCCTTTTACCAAAGGTCGGATTCTTTCACCACCTCGGCCAGACCCCCTTGTCCCCCGCCCCCGCATAGATCTCCAGGGCGCTCAGAAAACTCGGGCCGGTGGCTCACGCCTGTAGTCCCAACGCTTTGGGAGGCCGAGGCAAAGCGGAAGGATCGCTTGAGGCCAGGAGTTCCAGACCAGCTCAGATACCACATCTCTACAAAAAATAGCCGGGCCCTGCACGCCTGTAGTCCCAGCTACTGGGGAGGCTGAGGCCGGAGGATCGCTTGAACCCAGGAGTTCCAGACTGCAGTGAGCTATAGTTGTGCCACTGCACTAGAGTCTGGGTGACAGAGACACTGTCTCAAAAAACCAACAAAACCTTAATTCTTTCACTAGCCGGGCAGGCCGTCTCCTACTGTAAACCCGCTGGGCCCCCCTCTCCCTTCTCTCTCCCCTCACTCCTGCCCTGGAGCTACCTGACTCTGCCCTCAGCCTGCAGAGACCCCAGGTCTTCAGGCAAGGTCCCACTCCTCACCCAGTTCTTGCTCACACGTCCCTCCATCAAGGAGGGTTTTGTTAGCTACCCCTGGCTATAGGATCCGTCCTCCCCGTCAGCCAATTCTCTGCATTAGATTGTAACTTCTCAACATACCCGGTTCCTATGTATTTTGTGCTTCCCTCTGAGAGGGCAGCGACCCTGTCTTGCTTGCCACTGCATCCCTAGCACCTAGCAGTTGCTTTTCTGGTGGCGGTGGCTGTGGCAGTGGCCGGTGCGGCAGACTGGTCAGAAGTGAAGGGACAGGACGACTTGGCAGTGGAGGTGAAGGGGAGGGGACTGGGGCAGAGGGAGACACCAAAGGGACCAAAATGATGAGAAACTGAAGCCTGGCTTTGCTACTGTGGAACTCGGGCCACTTGGTTGGATTCTGTCTCCTCATCCTTCTCTGTTCAGGTCCCTGGGAGAAATCAGCCCTTAGAGCATGGTGGGAAGGCAGGGCGGGGGCCTCCGAAGCCATCCCTGATACAAGTCCCCAGCTTTCCTGCTCCCCCTCTTGCTGTGTGTGGCTTTGTCTCACTACCGCCTGGAAGCCCGAACCTCTGAGGCAGGTGTAAAGGGTGTGTGCTTTGGTGGCCACGGCCACCCCGTGGTGCTGGTTCCTCTCCAAGGGAGGCAGTGCACTCCTGGTCATCTTGGAGATGCCCAACACAGGACCCCACAGGCACCAGGCTTTTTTTTGGGAAATGGTGTCAGTTCCATACTTAGTGAATTTGATCCAAGCTAAACTGAGTCTGTGCCTAAAACTCATCAGGTGCTCGAGTTTCCTGGGACAATGGCTGGGAACATTTATGGTGTCAGCTGTAAAGTGGCAGCAAATCATTTTGGGAAAGACAGACCTAGGAGTCCTCAGATGATGGCAGAGGAGGGCAAGGGCTGGCACAGGAGCTGTGCTTAGCCCATCCTCAGGGGAGGGAGGACTCTGGAAAGAGCCTGAGGACACACTGAGAATAAAAAAAAAGAAGTCCAGAAGCCAGCAGGGACTTAGCTGCTGGGGTGCAGATTAACTCCTGCCCAGCTCTTGGGGACAGCAACAGGGACCCGGGACTGGACCCTGCTCAGGTGGCTCTCTCCTTGCAGGGACCGGCAATGCTCCGCAGGCTGGGCTGGCTGGTCTCGTACAGCCTGGCTGTGCTGTTGCTCGGCTGCCTGCTCTTCCTGAGGAAGGAGGCCAAGCCCGCAGGAGACCCCATGGCCCACCAGCCTTTCTGGGCTCCCCCAGCACCCCGTCACAGCCGGTGTCCACCCAATCACACAGTGGCTAGCGCTTCTGTGTCCCTGCCTAGCCGTCACCGCCTCTTCTTGACATATCGCCACTGCCGAAATTTCTCTATCTTGCTGGAGCCTTCAGGCTGTTCCAAGGATACCTTCTTGCTCCTGGCCATCAAGTCACAGCCTGGTCACGTGGAGCGCCGTGCGGCTATCCGCAGCACGTGGGGCAGGGCTGGGGGCTGGGCTAAGGGCCGGCAGCTGAAGCTGGTGTTCCTCCTGGGGGTGGCAGGACCCGCTCCCCCAGCCCAGCTGCTGGCCTATGAGAGTAGGGAGTTTGATGACATCCTCCAGTGGGACTTCACTGAGGACTTCTTCAACTTGACGCTCAAGGAGCTGCACCTGCAGCGTTGGGTGGTGGCTGCCTGCCCCCAGGCCCACTTCATGCTAAAGGGAGATGATGATGTCTTTGTCCACGTTCCCAATGTGTTAGAGTTCCTGGATGGCTGGGACCCGGCCCAGGACCTCCTGGTGGGAGATGTCATCCGCCAAGCCCTGCCCAACAGGAACACTAAGGTCAAATATTTCATCCCACTCTCAATGTACAGAGCCACCCACTACCCACCCTATGCTGGTGGGGGAGGGTATGTCATGTCCAGAGCCACCGTGCGGCGCCTCCAGGCTACCATGGAAGAGGCTGAACTCTTCCCCATTGATGACGTCTTTGTGGGTATGTGCCTGAGGAGGCTGGGGCTGAGCCCCATGCACCATGCTGGCTTCAAGACATTTGGAATCCGGCAGCCCCTGGACCCTTTAGACCCCTGCCTGTATAGGGGGCTCCTGCTGGTGCACCGCCTTAGCCCCCTAGAGATGTGGACCATGTGGGCACTGGTGACAGATGAGGGGCTCAAGTGTGCAGCTGCCTCCATACCCCAGCGCTGAAGGGTGGGTTGGGCAACAGCCTGAGAGTGGACTCAGTGTTGATTCTCTATCATCGTGAGAAACTGATCCCCGCTGGTCTACAGAACATGCGACCTGGTTTTTGTAACTCCCCTCACCTTGTTAGCTCTGATTAAAAACACTGCAACCTGGCTAACTTGTCTAGCATATGTTGAATGGGAGCCAAAGGGTAGCAAATGCTGCCAGGAACCTGTCGGGGATTCCTGGAGCCACCTGGGGCGCTGCCAGTCTGGGGCCTAAAGGAAGGAGGCTGCATAGGACCCCAGGAGAGAGACATATTTTCTCTTTTAGATGCAAACAAAATCTTACTCTTCTCCTTTGGATACAATAGAGAAACACAAAGGAAAGAAAGGAACAAGAGGCCTGTGTTAAGAGTCCTGTTGAGAGCACCAGGTAAACATTGTGCATCCCTTCCCTTAGTAAGTAGTCTTTTCACTCCTTGGCCTGAGCTGTCCTCACAGGGCAGTGAGGGCAGATCAGAGAACACATTAGAAACACTTAAAAGCAAATCGTACAAACTGGACAGGTTCCCTGCCCCCCGCCAAAACTCGCATCCCAACAGAGGGAACAAGTACTATATCATTTTTGACAATGTAAATAAGACTGAAAACAGGTTAAACAGCTGCTGAACTTAAGGGCACGACAAAAAGGATTCCTCTCTCTGACCCAGGTCAGCAAAATGCTTTGGGTGTGAGGTGAAAAAATGGGTGGGTAAGAGCAGCTGTACAGAGTGGGGTGAAATGTTAAACAAGGTACAGTGCCCAAGGGCTGAGAACCAGGTCCAGGTGCAAGCCTGAGACCACAGGAGGCACTCAGAGCTCACAAAGGCGTCTCGCCTGATTGGCCAGAGCAGGACCTGCCACCTCTTCTCGGTGTAGATACTCATGCCAACCCTGGGCAGGATGGCATCTGCCCGTGCTTTCCCCACTGAGTGGGGAGACAGGGCAGTGGACTCAGGCCCTCAATCCTCACGCAGGTAGGCCTCCTGCTCCAACTCAGCCCGGTCCTCCCCTTCCTCCTGTGTTTTCTGACGGAGCTCTTCTATCTGTGCTTCTGCCAGCTTGGTTTCTGCTTTCCGGGAGAGCTGGTGCACCTCGTCCACCTGCAGTTTCACCAGCTGAATGTGATTTCTGGCGGTTATAGAGGCCTGATCTGCGCCTGCCAAAATATGGGACAATCGGGTTGAGTAGTTGTGCAGGGCAGAAGGCTCATGTGGACGTCGGCCTGGGGGTGCTGTGGCTGTCATCTGAACCCCTCTTGGGGTCATTTTCCTTGACCTCCCTGTCTTCTCTCTCTGCAAAGGAACTTCCACCTCTATGTCCAGGTCTGGATTTAACCGACACTGTCAAAAACAGTATTTTTCTTCAGCTATCAGCGGCCAACACAATTATTAACTCTCACAATCATCTTTATAGCTACACAGCTTTTAGTACAGACTTTGATGAATTTTTTTAACTACACGTCACCCATTTCTTTTTGACAAAGAGATGACGAATAAAATTGTCAAAGATCCCTTTTGTCACCCTAATCTTTAAAGGTAAAGGAATGCATAGAAAAATAGTTACTATAAATTTATATTTATAAATTTTAAAAAAAGAAACAGCATAAAAGGTATTAAACATGTTTTATAATTTTTTCACTTAAACATGTGTTTTGAAGGCCAGGCGCCGTGGCTCTAATCACAGCACTTTGGGAAGCCAAGGCAGGCGGATCACCTGAGGGTCAGGAGTTCAAGACCAGCCTGGCCAACATGGCGAAACCCTGCCTCTACCAAACATACAAAACAAAAAATTAGCCAGGCATGGTGGTGCATGCCTGTAATCCCAGCTACTTGGGAGGCTGAGGCGGGAGAATCACTTGGACCCAGGAGGTGAAGGCTGAAGCCAGTTAAGATCGTGCCACTGCACTCCAGCCTGGGTGACAGAGACTCCATCTCAAAAAAAAAGGTCAGGCACAAGGGCTCATGCCTGTAATCGTAGCACTTTGGGATGCTGAGGCGAGTGGATTGCCTAAGCTCAGGAGTTCGAGACCAGCCTGGGTAACACGGTGAAACCCTGTTTCTACTAAAATACAAAAAAATTAGCTGGGTGTGGCGGAGTGCACCTGTAGTCTCAGCTACTTGGAAGGCGGAAGCAGGAGAACTGCTTGAACCTGGGAGGCAGAGGTTGCAGTGAGCTGAGATGGCCACTTCACTCCAGCCGAGGCGACAGAGTGAAACTCGTCTCCAAAAAAAAAAAAGTGTGTGAGCTCTCATTTTACCTGCTGCTAGTTAGTGTATTTCATCATCTGGGTATACACATTTTATCAATTCATCTATAGAACATTTTGATCTTTTCTTACTGCATTACCAAGAGCCTTGAGTACAATGTTGACAGGTAGTGGAGAATGGCAGGCATCCTCCTCTTCTGACTTCGATGAAAACACTTCTGATAGTTCACACAATTAAGTAGGATTACTTAACCTTTATTACATTAAGAAAAGTATCTCTTCATAATTGTACTTAGATTCGAATCATAAAGGCTACATTTTATTGAAGATGTTTTGGGCATATATTGAGATAAGTGGTTTTTTCGTTTAATCTATGGATGTATCATCTCAAGTAGTGAATTATGTATTTTTTTTTTGAGGAGTCGTCTCTCTAGTTTTTTACAGTGGTGAACTATCACTCTATTTTGAGGGTAAATGGCTATGTTTGATTTACGGCTACATTTTGAAGTGATACTGAACTATACCTTCTCGTTTTGGTGCTGCCCTAGCCCCAGTTTGGGATCGGGGCTATGCTGGCTTCATACAGTTGTAATATGAGGCTTGTCATTACTTTCGATGTTCAGGTACACTTACAGTAACATAGGTATTCTAGTTTTGGGAGATTTGATACAACTCTCTCACAAAACATCCTAGGCCCTGGTGTCCATTTCGGGGACATCAAAATCTTTGAATACCATTTCTACTTTTTTTTTTTTTTTTTTGAGACGGAGTCTCACTCTTGTCACCCAAGCTGGAGTGCAGTGGCGTGATCTCGGCTCAGTGCAAGCTCCACCCGGTCCCGGGTTCACGCCATTCTCCTGCCTCAGCCTCCCAAGTAGCTGGAACTACAGGCGCCCACCACCATGCTTAATTTTTTTTTTTGTATTTTTAGTAGAGACGGGGTTTTACCATGTTAGCCAGGATGGTCTGTCTCCTCACCTCATGATCCACCTGCCTCGGCCTCCCAAAGTGCTGGGATTACAGATGTGAGCCACTGCGCCTGGCCACCGTTTCTACTTTTATAGTTACTTATTTTTGGAGATGGAGTTTCGCTCTGTTGCCTAGTGTGGAGTGCAGTGGCACAATCTTGGCTCACTGCAACGTTGGCCTCCTGGGTTCAAGCGATTCTCCTGCCTCAACCTCCCAAGTAGCTGGGATTACAGGTGCATGCCATCATGCCCAGTTAGTTTTTATGTTTTTAGTAGAGACAGGGTTTCACCATGTTGGCCTGGTTGGTTTCGAACTCCTGGCCTCAAGTGATTACCCTGCCTCAGCCTCCCAAAGTGCTGGGATTACAGTTTTTTTTTTTTGAGATAGGGCCTAACTCTTGCCCAGGCTGGGGTGCAGTGGCACAATCATGGTCCCCTGTAGCCCTGAACTCCTGGCTCTTAAGTGATCCTCCGACCTCAGCTTCCCAAGTAACTGGAACCACAGGTGTGTACCACCACACTCGGCTAGTTTTTTTCGACTTTTTGGTAGAGATGGGGTCTTGCTATGTTGCCTAGGCTGGTCTTGAATTACTGGGCCCAAGTGATCCTCCTGCCTCAGCCTCCCAAGTACTGGGATTACAGTTGTGAGCCACTGTGCCCAACATAGTCTTATACAGATTCTTTGAGACTGACATAAAGATCATAATATTCTCATATTAAAAAAAAAAACACTTCTGTTAACGATTATTTCTGATGTTACTTTACCACTCTCTCTAAAGTCATACTTACCAAATCTTTGCCTAATTTTTCAGTCTTTTCAAGAGAGCAGATTTTGCCTGATTGTTCCTATTTAACTACTTCTAATATGTTCCATTTTTCTCATTTTGCCTTTCTGATAACTGAGTTAAAGTTTCACTTGCTCATTTTCAGTATTGTTACAGTAAATATTACCTGTCATTCAGTCTTTGTATTTATGACATAGGTGTAAATCTCCCTTTATGAGCTACTTTTGTCTACAGCCTCCCAGTTCTCCTATATACTGTGCTTGTCATCACTGTTCTAAATATTTTTATATTTCCACTTAAATTTCTTTAGCCTGTAGTTTTTAAACAGCATGTTTTTTGTTTTTTTTTTTTTCTTTTTTTGAGACGGAGTTTCGCTCTGTCGCCCAGGCTGGAGTGCAGTGGCCAGATCTCAGCTCACTACAAGCTCCGCCTCCCGGGTTCACGCCATTCTCCTGCCTCAGCCTCCCAAGTAGCTGGGACCACAGGCGCCCGCCACCTTGCCCGGCTAGTTTTTTGTACTTTTTAGTAGAGACGGGGTTTCACCATATTAACCAGATGGTCTCGATCTCCTGACCTCGTGATCCGCCCGTCTTGGCCTCCCAAAGTGCTGGGATTACAGGCTTGAGCCACCACGCCCGGCCAAGAAGCATGTTTTCAAACTTTGTAGACATAAGGAATTTCTTTTTTTTTTTTTTTTGAGACGGAGTCTCACTCTGTCACCCAGGCTGGAGTGCAGTGGCCGGATCTCAGCTCACTGCAAGCTCCGCCTCCCGGGTTTACGCCATTCTCCTGCCTCAGCCTCCCGAGTAGCTGGGACTACAGGTGCCCGCCACCTCGCCCGGCTGTTTTTTTGTATTTTTTAGTAGAGATGGGGTTTCACCGTGTTAGCCAGGATGGTCTCGATCTCCTGACCTCGTGATCCGCCCGTCTCAGCCTCCCAAAGTGCTGGGATTACAGGCTTGAGCCACCGCGCCCGGCCAGGAATTTCTTTATTAGTGGTAGATTGAAGGTTGGTGAATATGATATATCAACTTTTTTTTTTTTTGAAATGGAGTCTTGCTTTGTTGCCCAGGCTACAGTGCAGTGGCACAATCTCAGCTCACTGCAACCTCTGCCTCCCGGGTTCACGCCATTCTCCTGCCTCAGACTCCCGAGTAGCTAGGACTACAGGTGTCTGCCACCATGCCCGGCTAATTTTTTTGTATTTTTAGTAGAGATGGAGTTTCACTGTGTTAGCCAGGATGGTCTTGCTCTCCTGACCTCGTGATCCACCCGCCTCAGCCTCCCAAAGTGCTGGGATTACAGTCGTGAGCCACCATGCCCGGCCGATATATCAACTTTTTAAATGATTTTGTTGTCTTTTCCTTTTGTCACCTGGTACAAAATTTACTTTGTGTCTTAGAAGAATATGAAGATATAGAGGGGACAAAGTTTTATATTCAGTATATATACATTTATCACGTGTTTAAAAATCACTCTGCGAAACCAGCCTGGGAAACTTAGTGAAACTCTGTTTCTACTAAAAATAAAAAAATTAGCCAGGGCATGATGGTGTGCACCCGTAATCCCAGCTACTGGGAAGGCTAAGGTAGGGAGGATCACTTGAGTCCAGGAGGTTGAGACTACAGCAAGCTATGATGTATGATCCACTGCTGCATTCCCGCATGGACCCTGTGTCTCTCACACACACAAATCTGATTTTCCTTAGTTTAAAAAAAAAAAAAAATCACAGACGGGCACAGTGGCTCACACCTGTAATCCCAGCACTTTGGGAGGCGGAGGCAGGTGGACTGCCTTAGCTCAGGAGTTTGAGACTAGCCTGGGCAACACGGTGAAACCCCATCTCTACCAAAAAATAAAGATTAATTGGGTGTGGTGGTGACTGCCTGTGGTCCCAGCTACTCAGGAGGCTGAGACAGGATTGCTTGAGCCTGGGAGGCAGAAGTTACAGTGAGCCAAGATCAAGGCACTGCACTCCAACCTGGGTGACAGAGTGAGACCCTGTCTCCAAAATAAAAAATCAAAAATCATACTGAGCTGGATGCAGTGGCTCAGCTCACACCTGTGATCCTAGCACTTTGGGAGGCCAAGGCGGGAGGATCACTTGAGCCCAAGAGTTCAAAATCAGCCTGGGCAACATAACAAGACCCCATCTCTTAAAAAAAAAAAAAAAAAAAAAAAGAAAATTAGTTGGGCTACTTGGGAGGCTGAAATGGGAAGATGGCTTGAGCCCAGGTCAAGGCTGCAGTAAGCTGTGATCATGTCATTACACTCCAGCCTGGGCAACAGAGCAAGACCCTGTCTCCAAAAAAAATTCTGTTCTAATCCTTAATAGTTTTAATTTTTTTGGTCTTCTTGACCTGCAAGCGTGCTCAGAAAATTAAGTATTACACACATCTCTGAGATCTCCTTGTAATTCTCAGTTTTTGCCTTATTAAAGTACATGTTTCATGATTGATGTCTTAAAGAATTGTTCTGTCCTACTGATTGCTTTTTATCTTGAATGCTTTCTTTGATTTAGCTAGATTTTTTGGAACACAATCTAAAAGTTTCATTTAATAAGTTTACTTTTACTGTAATCACTGATGTTTGAAATTATTCCTATAATTTTTTTTTTTTTAATTAGAGATGGGGTTTCGCCATGTTGGCCTCGAACTCCTGACCTCAGCTGATCCACCTGCCTCGGCCTTCCAAAGTGCTGGGATTATAGGTGTGAACCACTGCGCCTGGCCCAGTTTTGTATTTTCTAATTAATGGGTTTTCTTTTTAAACCTTTCCTGCCTCAATTGAAGCTACCAAGTTTCCTGCCACTCCTACTAATTCTCTGCAGTGTTTAATAATGTCTAATGTCAATGTGCTTAGCATGTTTTCACTTTCCCAAATTAAAAAACTTGTTTTACACTCAGAACTTTTGGAAAAAAAATTTAGTAGCTTCTTTCAGAACTGATTTTTCCTTCTTCATAGTTCTTCCAGAAAGTGTATGCAGGTGGTACTTTGAGTCTATGTCTGAGTGTATATTTTATTCTCACTTTTTGATGGTAGTTGGCTATACATAAAATCCTAGGTTATTTATGTATCGTCACCTCTAGTGTTGCGGAGAAGATGCCTGATGTTTGATTCTACTTCCTTTGTAGGTAATCTATTTTTTCTTAGTAGCTTTTGGGATTTTGCTCTGAATCTTTTTGTTATGCTGTTACTTTATTATTTGCTTATTTATTTGTTTTTTGAGACGGAGTCTTGCTGTGTTGCCCAGGCTGGAGTGCAGTGGTGTGATCTCAGGTCATTGCAAGCTCTGCCTCCCAGGTTCCCGCCATTCTCCTGCCTCAGCCTCCTGAGTAGCTGGGACTATAGGCGCCTGCCACCACACGTGGCTAATTTTTTTGTATTTTTAGTAGAGACGGCGTTTCACCGTGTTAGCCAGGATGGTCTCGATCTCCTGACCTCGTGATCTGCTCACCTCAGCCTCCCAAAGTGCTGGGATTACAGGCGTGAGCCACTGCGCCCAGCCATTTTTTTGTTTTTAAGACAGGGTCTTGCTTAGTCAACCAGGCTGTGGTGCACTGGCCTGATCATGGCTCACTGCAGCCTCAACCTCCAGGGCTCAAGTGATCCTCTCACCTCAGCCTCCCAAGAAGCTGGAACTACAGGTGCCCACCACCATGCCTGGCTAATTTTTTTGTAGAGACAGGGTTTCATCATGTTGTCAAGTCTGGTCTCGAACTCCTGAGCTCAAGTGATCCACCTGCTTAGGCATCCCAAAGTGCTGGGATTACAACAGTTATGAGCCACTGCACCTGGACCAGATTTTTTGTTAAAAAAGTGAAATCGTAAGGCCGTGCACAGTGTCTCATGTCTATAATCCTAGCAGTTTGAGAGGCCAAGGTGGGCGGATGGCAACATGGCGAAACCCTGTCTCTGCCAAAAACACATAATCCCAGCTACTTGGGAGACTGATGTGGTAGGATCGCTTGAGCCCAGAGGCTGAGGCTGTAGTAAGCAGTGAGTCATGATTGTACCACTATACTCCACCCTGGTGACAAAGTAAGACCAGGAAAAAAAAAAAAATTCTGTTTACAACTTGCTAGCCCTTTTATGAGTTCTAGGAAAATGTCTACTTTTTTCAGATAATGCTTATACATCCTATCCTTCTTTTCTCCTTCTAGATCTAAGCATATCCTCCTGTTCACCCAGGAATCCTCTGCCATCTTTGTGTGGCACGACTATAATGCTGCTTCCACACTTCTGTTGTTTCATTCTTTGTTCCAAATCTCCGATTCCTCAGGATCACTAATAATCCTTTTTCTGGGCCAAGCGTGGTGGCTCGTATCCCAGCACTTTGGGAGGCCGAGGAAGGCGAACCACCTGAGATCAGGAATTCGAGACCAATCTGGCTAACATGGTGAAACCCCGTCTCTACTAAAAATACAAAAATTAGTCAGGTATGATGGCAGGCGCCTCCAATCCCAGCTACTCAGGAGGCAGAGGCAAGAGAATTGCTTGAACCAGGGAGGTGGAGGTTACACTGAGCTGAGTTCACACCATTGCACTCCAGCCTGGGGGACAGAGTGAGACTCTGTCTCCAAAAAAAAAAAAAAAAAAAACTTAATAACTTCTAAAAGAATTACTTTTTATTTTTCAGTATGATGACACAACACTTACCTTAAAAAATGCTTTATATCTTTTGAGATGGGGTCTCACTCTGTTGCCCAGGCTGGAGTGCAACGATCTCGCCTCACTGCAACCTCTGCCTCCCAGGCTCAAGTGATCCTCCTGCCTCACCCTCCCAAGTAGCTGGGATTAGAGGTGTAAGCCAACACACCCAGCCCTTTCTGTCATTTTTAAGATTTGATGCTTGAGACCCTAGTCTGCTAATCTTGACATCAGAAAACAAGAGTAAGTTTTAATATAACAATTTCTTTTTTGAGAGACAGGGTCTAGCTCTTTTGCCTAGGATGGAGTGCACAGGCATGATCATAGCTCACGAGCTCCTGGGTTCAAGCAATCCTCCCACCTGAGCCTCCCGAGTAGCTGGGACTATAGGCAAGTGCCAATACGCCCGGCTGATTTTTGTTATTTTGGGTAGAGATGGGGTTTTGCTGTGTTGTCCTCGAACTCCTGGGCTCCAGCAATCTGCCTGCCTCGGCTTCCCAAAGACACGCGTGAACCCCTGGGCCTGACCCATACCAGTTCTTTTTTTTTTTTTTTTTCTTGAGACAGAGTCTCGCTGTGTCACCAAGGCTTAAGGTGCAGTGGAGCCATCTCGGCTCACTGCAGCCTCCACCTCCTGGGTTCAAGCCATTCTCCTGCACAGGCGTGTGCCACTACACCTGGCTAATTTTTGTATTTTTAGTAGAGACAGGGTTTCACCATGTTGGCCAGGCCAGTCTCGAACTCTTGACCTCAAGTGATCCACCCTCCTCGGCCTCCCAAAGTGCTGGGATTACAGGTGTGAGCCACTGCAACCAGTTTCTTAATAACAGCTAGTACTGGGCTATAATTCTGGTGAGCCGGCTGGGTGTGGTGGCTCACGTCTGTAATCCCAGCACTTTGAGAGGCTGAGGTGGGTATATCACTTTAGGTCAAGAGTTCGAGACTGGCCTGGCCAACATGGTGAAACCCTGTCTCTACTAAAAATACAAAAATTAGCCAGGTGTGGTGGTGCATGCTTGTAATTGGGAGGCTGAGGCAGGAGAATTGCTTCAATTGGAGAGGCAGAGGTTGCAGTGAGCTGAGAAAGTGCCACCACTGCAGCCTGGGCACCAAGAGTGAAACTGTCCAAAAAAAAATTTTTTTTGGCTGGACGCAGTGGCTCATGCCTGTAATCCCAGCACTTTGGGAGGCTGAGGCGGGTCGATCACCTGAAGTCAGGAATTTGAGACCAGCCTGGCCAACATGGCAAAACGCCTTCTCTATTAAAAATACAAAAACTAGTTGGGGCGTGGTGGTGGGTGCCTATAATCCCAGTTACTTGGGAGGCTGAGGCAGGAGAATCACTTGAACCCAGGAGGCGGAGGTTGCAGTAGGCCTAGATGGCGCCACTGCACTCCAGCCTGGGTGATAGGAACAAAACTCAGTTTCAAAACCAAAAAAAATTTCTGTGAGCCTACCTAGTTTGGAACCACTCAGGTAGGTGTTCTATGATGGGCACCTTGGGATACTAAGGTGCAGAGGACAAAGCACCAGCTGCTAGGAGAAGCAAAGGCTTTGGAATTCGACATACTTGGCTTGGTGGCTCATGCCTATACTCCCAGCACTTTGGGAGGCCAAGGTGGGTAGACAGCTTGAGCCCAGGATTTCGAGATTAGCCTGTGCAACATGGTAAAACTCCATCATCTCTATTTTATAAAAAAAAAAAAAAAAAAAAAAAAAGACCTACTCAGCTGAGTCCCAGCTTGGCTGCCTGCTCACCGTACCACATCATCTTAGCTGAATTATTTGGCCCATCTGCACTCTATAGTTTCTTCACATATAAAAAGTGCCTACGAAATGCTTACCACAAAGCCTGACATAGACAAATAATTTGTCCTGGTTTTGCCACTGACTATGATTCCACGTCTCATTTTCTCCATCTGTACAAAAAGGTTCACACAGATTAATCATCTCAAGTCTCATCCAACGGTGTAATTCTATGATTGTTAATAAACTGTATTACCAAAAACTCAAACTATTTGGAAGCAATCCAGTTTTCCAATGGTAATAGTTGTATCATTTTTCATTTTGAAGATATAACCTAGCTTCTACTGGTCTGGTCTGCAAGGGTATGCTCATTTTTTCTATTGTGTAAATAAAATGTTGGTTAATATATAGGAAATGGGGAAAATTTCTCAAAGTTAGAGCCACTTAGACCATCTAATATAAAGCCCTCATTTTAGAAAACCAGATGAAAACTCAAATGGCACCTCTAGTTAAAAAAAACACCAACACAAAACTTGAACCTACCAGTTTGATATGCAGCTTCTGCTGCCATCTCTGAAAGACCAACTGCAGTCATCCAAGTGGTTTCCAGCTTCAAGTATTCTTGGTGTTTTGAAGACATCTATATAAATCAAGCAAAGTGCTTCAGACACAGTATGAGAGGTCTAGCCCATTTAAATGGACTTAAAGTAGATTTAGAGAACACTGATTATATTGATTAGACTTAATTCAATAATTTAGATACCACATGAGGTAGGTGCACTAACACAGACATGCCTAGAACTTTCTGCTTACCTCAGCTCTGGCTCCTATGATCACCTGCCACACTTCATCTTCCTCCTGTGAATTCATTTTCCCAAGTAAACTTGTATATTGTCGGTAAAGAGAAATTAAGGTATAAACAGCCTACAAATACAGAATGAACAAGTCTGAGTAAAATAACTGAGACATATCAGAAGGAATAGAGAGATTTCTACCTCAAGGAAACTAAGTTCCACCACAGCAAACTGGCTCTTCCATCCTGCTGCCTCAATTAAATTGCACTATTATCCTATGAAGTAAAGGTATCAGGACATTAGTATCTCCGTCTGTAAACTTCTGTATTTTTAAAAGCTTGTCAGCAGTTCAGACACAGAAAGAGAAAATAATGCAAGGGAAAAATCTAAAGGTTGAGGAAAAAAAGCTGCTGGAAAATGTATGTAAAACAAATGCACAAATGAGACTTCAATACTTGATTAACCATATACTCTTTTAAAAAGTTTTATTGGCTGGGTGCGGTGGCTCACGCCTGTAATCCTAGCACTTTGGGAGGCCAAGGCAGGTGGATCACCTGCAGTCAGGAGTTCCAGACCAGCCTGGCCAACATGGCGAAACCCCATCTCTACTAAAAATACAAAAAATTAGCCGGACATGGTGGTGTATGCCTGTAATCCCAGCTACTCAGGAGGCTGAGGAAGGAGAACTGCTTGAACCCAGGAGGTGGAGGCTGCAGTGAGCTGAGATCATGCTACTGCACTCCAGCCTGCATGAGCAAGACTCCATCTCAAAAAAAAATTATTTTTTACAAACAGGATGCTCTGTCACCCAGACTGAAGTGCAGTGGCATGTTCACAGCTCACTGTAACCTCAAACTCCTAGACTCAAGTGATCCTCCCACCTCAGCCTCTGGAGTAACTGGGACTACAGGCACACAACGCACTATGCCTGGCTAAGTTTAAAATTTTTTTTCTGGTAGAGATAGGGCTTGCTACATTGACTGGGCTGGTCTTGAGCTCCTGGCCCCAAGTGATCCTCCCACCTTGGCCTCCCAAGCTGCTGCTGGGATTACAGATGTGAGCCACCACGCCTGGCCCATATACTCTCTTTTCTATTAGCTTAGATCAGTGGTTTTTAACTAATCCTCACAGAGAAACCTCTGTTGATGGACCATGGCCCTGTGCCCCTAACTGCACCACATGAGCTCTACTTCTGTTTTATATACTAGGCTGCCACATTTAAGACTTCTGAAAAAAAGGTTCCTGGAAAAAGTCTAAAAACTAGTGATTTAGATCAGGGCTCAGCAAACGTTTTTGTGAAGGGCCTGACAGTAAATATTTTAGGCTTTGTGGGCCTTACAGCCTCTGCTGAAACTACTCAAATCCTCAAAAACCGTTACTGACAATACAGAAACAAATAGGCCTGGCTATGTTTCAATCAAATACCAACATGGGCATCAGACACAATTTGGCT
Organism: Papio anubis; assembly: GCF_008728515.1. Taxonomy (NCBI): domain Eukaryota; kingdom Metazoa; phylum Chordata; class Mammalia; order Primates; family Cercopithecidae; genus Papio; species Papio anubis. The sequence continues at coordinate 116,610,002 of NC_044984.1, forward strand.
GTGAGCCATTATTTGCTAAACCATGGTTTAGAAGATCAAGAGTTAACAAGAGGAGACATACCTTAGTATATTCAGTAATAGCTTCAATCAATGCATATGTGGTCTGAGAGAGAAAGGTAGAGGTGCTATCTGTTACCAAAGACACCGCCCTCCTCATCAATGCTTCACTACTAAGGGAATGAGGCTCCGATTTCTGAAAGACACAAACATTGTCACTCAACCTCTAAAGCTCAAACTGAGAACTTTTTCACAAATTGGCAAGTAAAAAACATAATTGTCATGCTGCTTAGTGTTTTAGGCTGAAACTGCACTATATTCCTTTGGGTTATATTTTTTAAGGCCTTATTTTGGCAATTTAAGACAACATAGAGAAATAATTCCGGAGTATGCTTTCTAACCAACTTTCATTCTCTGCTCCAAAAAGCAAATTATTTCTTTATATATAAAATAAAATGCAGTGGGGTGCGGTGGCTCACACCTGTAATACCAACACTTTGAGAGGCAGAAGCAGGCAGATCATTTGAGGTCAGGAGTTTGAGACCAGCCTGGCCAACATGGTGAAACCCTGACTTTACTAAAAAATACAAAAATTAGCCAGGTGGTAGTGGTATGCATCTGTAATCTCAGCTACTCAGGAGGCTGAGGCAGGAGAATCGCTTGAACCCAGGAGGCAGAGGTTGCAGTGAGTCAAGACTGCGCCACTGCACTCCAGCCTGGGCGACAGAGCAAGACTCTTGTCCAAACAAACAAACAAAAACAAAAATGGTGCCAGACACGCTGGCTTACGCCTGTAATCCCAGCACTTTGGGAGGCTGAGGCAGGCGTATCACGAGGTCAGGAGATTGAGACCATCCTGGCCAGCATGGTGAAACCCTGTCTCTACTAAAAATACAAAAATTAGCTGGGCGTGGTAGCACACGCCTGTAGTCCCAGATACTTGGGAGGCTGAGGCAGGAGAATCACTTGAACCCAGGAGGCGGAGGTTGCAGTGAGCTGAGATTGCACCACTGCACTCCAGCCTGGTGACAGAGTGAGACTCCATCTCAAAAACAAACAAAACTAGTGATTATAACAAACTGATAAGATTACAATTCATTCATTAACAGTGTTCGATACTTGAGACACAAGTCTCAACAAGACATTCTCTGCCCTCAAACACAGGTGCAGGGGTAGAGAGAGGAGGATGACGGGCTAACAGAACTAGAAAAATGAACACAATCATGTATAATGGAAGCAGTGGGAGGAGTATGTATGAGCTACAGTAGGGGCATGCAGAAGGGAGCAATCAGTTTTATGCTGAGTGCTAATAGCTTAGAAAAGGCTTCACAAATTTGATGAGGATTAAGCTGAGTCTAAGAAAGGGGGCTGGGCACAGTGGCTCACGCCTGTAATCCCAATACTTTGGGAGGCCGGGGCGGGTGGATCACAAGGTCAAGAGATTGAGACCAGCCTGGCCAACATCGTGAAACCCCAACTCTACTAAAAATACAAAAAAAAAAATTAGCCGGGCATGGTGGTGGGCGCCTGTAGAGTCCCAGCTACTCAGGAGGCCGAGGTAGGAGAATCGCTTGAACCCGGGAGGCGGACATTGCAGTGAACTAAGATTGTGCCACTTCCCTCCAGCCTGGGCGACAGAGCGAGACTCTGTCTCAAAAAAAAAAAAGTGGATGGGGGAGGGCAATTCTGAGCAGAATGAAGCAGTACAGTGTTGATGGGGGGACCTCAGCTATTTTATTTTTTTGAGACAGAGTCTACTAAACAGACACAAATTAGCTGGGTGTGGTGGCGGGTACCTGTAATCCCAGCTACTCGGGAGACTGAGGCAGGAGAACTGCCTGAACCCAGGAGGTGGAGGTTGCAGTGAGCCAAGGTTGTCCACTGCACCCCAGCCTGGGCAACAAGAGCGAAACTTGTCTCAAAAAAAAAAAAAAAAAATCACTCTACGTTGTGTCTTGTTTTTGCGACTCAGAGTACAAACACTCAGAATCACTGCATGTTGAAAGAGGCAGTCAAAAACTATTTTTGATATGAACAAATCAAGAACTTTATATTTCAATCAAATAATTAAGTATTCATTAGGCACCTTATATAGGACTACAAAAGGAAGACACCTCTGCTCACAAGAAGCTAATTTTGTCTCAATATTCTGAGAGTCTTCATAATGTGCTACATTTTATAATGTGTTTTCACTTGTTCCTCACAACAGTCCAGTTATTATCCTTTTGTACAAGCAATGACACGGAAGCTCAGAACAGTTCTATAACTTTTCCAAAAAGTCCCATCTAGACCTCAAACAAAATCTCACTTCAAAGTCTGTACCCTCCCCATTATGCTCTGATGACTCAGGAGAGTGCCAAAGGATTATCATCAGATATCAAAATATACAATATTAAGTGGCCAGAAAGGAGATCGTTGTTGGACAGGAATAAGGAAAGGCTTTAAACAGAGGTGAGATTTGGTACTAAAGACACCTAGAATCAGAATGGCCAGGCATCCTGGAAAATAGGTTAACGATGAGGAAAAGAATACTTGTGTTGCAGGGGATGTCCAGGGATCTAGCCTGGTTGGAGCAATGGCACAAGAGAGACGAGACCCACTAGGGTCCTGGGTGCAGGGAGACTTAAGTTTGATTTTAGTTCTGAACGCCTCATGGAAAGCCACTGTAGGTTTTTCATTTCTCATTCTGTTGCCCAGGATGGAGTACAGTGTTGTACTCCATCCAGTATTGATCCCAGCTCATTGCAGCCTTGAACTCCTGGGATCAAATGATCCTCCTGCCTCCCAGGTAGCTAGGACTGCAGACACACCACCACACCTAGCTAATTATTTTTTGTAAAGGGGTGGTCTCTCTCTGTTTCCCAGGCTGGTTTCGAACTCTTGGCCTACAGTGATCCTCCCACCTCAGCCTCCAAAAGTACTGGGATCACATGAGAGAGCCATTGTGTATAGCTGACCACTGAGGGGTTTCAAAGAATGGAAGTGGCACTGCTGTACTAAATGACTAGAGGCCCCAGTCATGTGGCCCAGAACTGAGGTTAACTGGGCTTAGAAAGTAATAACTGAGACAGGACAAACCTAAAAAAAAAAAAAACAAAAACCTTTTGAATGAAAAATCAATGGTTGTCCCAATTGTGGCCGAAAATGGCCTGGTATTCAAGTGAGGGGTTTTAGGGCTATGGATTCATCAGCATGCAGAGATGACAACTGAAGTGAGGCACAGTAAGGTGAGGGCTCATGAGTGAGCCACAGAAGATGCTGAAAATACTTGTGATACATGGAATTTATCTTCCTTTTGTGATGAACACACACGTAAGCGGCACGGATATTTTGCTGAAATGGAGCTTGCTGGTTTCCTCTCTAGCTCTTCCCCATAAAACAAATAAGCTATGATTTTTTAAAGTGAAGTGCCACTTTTATATCAACTACCTGATAGCTCCACCTAGATGTTTCCTAGACATCTTAGATATTACATTTCCAAAAAATTTTTTTCCTTTCAAAACCCACTCCTCTTCATCCTACTAAATGGCATTGCCATTCATTCAGTTGCTAAGGCCTTTAAAAAATCTTGGAATCTAGACCAGTGGTCCCCAACCTTTATGGCACCAGGGACCGGCTCTGTGGAAGACAATTTTTTCATGGACTGGGTGGGGCAACGATGGTTTCAGGATGAAACTTCCACCTCAGATCATCAGGCATTAGTTAGATTCTTATAAGGAGCACACAACCTAGATCCCTTGCATGTGTAGTTCACAACAGGTTTCATGCTCCTATGAGAATCTCATGCCACTGCTGATCTGACCAGAGGCGGAGCTCAGGTGTAATGCTCGCCTGCCCACCACTCACCTCCTACTGTGCAGCCTGCTTCCTATCAGGCCACAGACCAGTACCAGCCCAGGGGTTGGGGGCCCCTAATCTAGAGAATACACCCCACAACCAATCCATCAGCAACTCCTGCTAACTATGTTCAGCTAAATTCTCCCCACCTCTTCTGCTTGCCTGGTCCAAGCCAATATCATTTCATGCCTAGATAGAGCAACAGCCTATTAGTCTTCCTAGTTCCACACAGCAACCTTTTAAAACTTTTAAAATTTATGTCAGATCATAATACTTCTGTGTTAAAAATCCTCTGTGATGGCCAGGTGCGGTGGCTCAGGCCTGTAATTCCAGCACCTTGGGAGGCTGAGGCGTGTGGATCGTCTACGGTCAGGGGTTGGTGACCAGCCTGGCCAACATGGTGAAACCCCGTCTCTACTAAAAATACAAAAATTAGCCGGGTCTGGTGGCACACCCCTGTAATCCCAGCTACCCGGGAGGCTGAGGCATGAGAATCGCTTGAACCTGGGAGGCGGAGGTTGCAGTGAGCCAAGATTGTGCCATTGCACTCCAGCCTGGCAACAGAGTGAGAGACTGTCTTAAAAAAAAAAAATTCCTCTGCGGCTTCTTTTTCAGAAAGCCCAAAGCCTTACAACAATGGCCCACAAAATACAAAGTACACAATCTGATTATCAGTTAACTCTCTGGCTTCATCTATTACTGTCTCCCCGATTCCACTCCAGCCACATTAGCCTCCCTGCTCCTCAGACATACCAGGCATAGTTCTGCTTCTAGGTCTTTGTCCTGAGTTCCTTCTGCCTGGCAAGCTCCTCCCCGCACCAGACAGTATAATGGCTCTTTCAGAACATTCAGATCTCTACTGCACCTTATCAGAGTAGCCTGACCACCTTTATCTAAAACAAAACGACCCCCTCCCAGAATTGCCTATTTACTTACCTCATTTGTTTTGTTTTGTTTTTGAGAAAAGGTCTTGCCATGTCGCCCAGGCTGGGAGCAGTGGTGAGATCATAGCTCACTGCAGCCTCAAACTCCTGGGCTCAAGCGATCTTCCTGCCTCAGCCTCCTGAGTAGTTGCGACTACAGGTGTGAGCCGCCACACCTGGCTAATTTTTTTCTTTTTTGTTGAGACAGTGTCTCCCTATTTTGCCCAGGCTGGTCTCAAACTCCTGAGTTCAAGCCATCCTCCCACATCGGCCTCCCAAAGCCCTGGGCATCAGCCACTGTGCCTGGCCCTGTTTTCTTCCTACCATTTATCACTAGCTGATATTTTATATTTGTTTATTTTCTCTTTCATCTCCACAAAGCATTTTGTGAGAGCAAGAATTTTTTGTTCATGCTTACATTCTCAGTGTCTTGCACATAAAAGTTGCTCAATAAATTTCTGTGAATCAAAGACCACTTTGTTGATAGACTATAATCTCTTATTTCTCTCTACTCGCTTTATACAATCTGATGTGCTGTTCCTACCAAATGAGACAATCAAAATGAGAATATTAATACATCTGCTCAACTGTGAAAAGATGCTGGTACTGTGGGGGAAGGGATGGGAGCACTGGGTAAAACTATGGTAGCTTGTCTAATGCTTCATTGCCCACTTGAGACTTCAAGACGACACGGTACACTAGATAAGAATCACTGCACACGACAGTACCTGTGCAATAGGAACCGCACACAGGGTTACTCCAAAGCCAACCGTCACAGTTTTGTGCCATGGTCTTATCAATTCTGAGAAACACCGCTTCTTAAAGTTAGCCACAACAGGAACACACAAACACTGTCTGTACCTGGAAGTAGAAGTCAGATTTCATAAGGCACGACCGCCAATCTGTAACAGGCTCTTGGATTTACTTGCAGGGGCTGTAAACTCAAACTCGAGCCAAGCAGGAACCTAAATGAGGATGCAGGACAGCTGAGGGGTTTTGAGATTTTCAACATACAGCAAGTTTAAAATGTTGCCTCAGGTAGGGTGTGGTGGCTCACGCCTGTGATTCTAGCACTTGGAAGGCCAAGGGCAAGGCGGGAGGATCACTTGAGCCCTGAAGTTCACGACCAGCCTGGGCAACATGGCTGGCAACATGACCTGGTGTCTATTTAATAAGAAAAAAAAAAAAAAAAGAAGGCCAGGCGCGGTGGCTCACGCCTGTAATCCCAACACTCTGGGAGGCCGAGGCGGGTGGATCACTTGATGTCAGGAGTTCGAAACCAGCCTGGCCAACATGGTGAAACCCCGTCTCTACTTAAAACACAAAAATTAGCCCGGAGTGGTGGCACAGTCCTGTAATCCCAGCTACTCGGGAAGCTGAGGCAGGACAATCGCTTGAATCTGGGAGGCAGACGCCGCAGTGAGCCGAGAGCGCCCCACTGCACTCCAGCCTGGGCAATAGAGCGAGACTCAGTCTCAAACAAAACAAAACAAAATTAGCCGGGCGTGGTGGCAGGCGCCTGTAATCCCAGCTACTCGAGAGGCTGAGGGTGAGAATTGCTTGAACCCGGGAGATCTCGCCACTGCACTCCAGCCTGGGCGAGAGAGCCAGATCCTGTCTAAAATAAAATTGAAATAAAATAAAATAAAATAAAAAAATAAAATGTTGCCTTAAAACATTTTAGAAATGGATGCCACAATAACCGCTCCTGCAGGCAGGATTTAGCTCTGGACCCCTGGCCTGGGTGTCAGGTGTGTGTGACGGTCCCGCTACAATCGCCCAAAAACCTGCAGGGCTAGGAAGGGAGCCCCGCGCCGAGGTCCCCCGCGCCTGCTCCCCGGGCCCCTTCTGCCTTCGGGAAGACGTCCTCAGACGCTTCCCTCCCTTCCCAGGCTCCCCCATGCCGTGTCCCTCCTCCTCTCCACGTCTTCTCAGGGACTTCGAGGGGCTGACGCGAGCTGGTCGGGAGGCGGAGTCGCCCCAAGAAGGCAGCCTGGGGTCTAGGGGATTCGTTTCTAGAAAATGGACGAACTGAAAACGAAGCCGGCTTGACCCAAGGGGCGGAGGCGGGACTGTCGTCAGTCCTCCCGAGCGGGGCGAGACGCCGCTACCCAGCTGGGCCGACGAGGGACGTGCGCGTAAGAAAAGCGTGCGCCGCGGGCCGGGCCACAGCGCTGTCCGCGTCGGTCCCTCCCTCTGGTCCTGTCCCCTCTACGCGGCGGTAGCGGTACCTGAAGAGTGAGGTTACACTGCGCGACAGCCAACTCTTCAGAGCCGCCATCGTACAGCGGACGGACGTCGGGCGCACACGCCGGAAGTGACGCAGCTTCGTGAGCGCGGGGCCGGGCACGGCCTCCACCAGAGAGCGCCTCACCCCATGGCCACGCCCCCACCCAAGGAAGCAGTCGGGATTGGGCAGACAGGGGGAAAGGGGGCGAGGCTTAGGGCAACGGCTGTAACGGCCGCGCAAGGCAACCAACCGCTGAAACTTCCGCGTGGGGCGGGGCATACGCAGAGCCTGTGGGCGCGGAGCTGAGTCGGACACCGTGACGCTACGCGTGGGCGGGGACTCAACTCCGGCCAGGGCTTGAAGGGAATTCCCTGGTGAGTTGGGGAGGCGGGGCCGGGCGGGAGGCGGGGCCGGGCGGGAGGCGGGGCCGGGCGGGAGGCGGGGCCGGGCGGGAGGTGCGGCGGCGGCGCTGTCACTTCAGCACCAGGAAGTAGGTGGTCCAGCCGGCCAGCAGCAGCGCCCCGATGAGCACCGTGTAGCTGAGGAGCACGAAGGCGAGCAGCTCCCGCAGCAGCTGCAGCACGTGGACGGTGGACGAGGCCGGCATCGCGCTGCGCGGGAGACCTGGGACGGTCGGCACCCTGCCGGGCTGGCGCCGTCCCAGAGGGGCGGACGGGAACACACGAAGCCCTCGAAACAGCAAACGAAGGCTAGGAAGCCCACAGTGCCGACCTCCCCAACAGCCTCCTGGACGCTCGCTTCTCGGTTACACTGGAGAATCCTTCTCAACCCAAACTGCCCTCGTTCTTTGGCTCTGATCCGGGCTGAGGAGTCAGAAGCCCGGCTCTTCCCCGCGCCCCGCAGCTGCATGAGTCTTCCTCCCGGCTCGCTCCTCCCACCACCACCTCCTGCATTTTTAATGCTGTGAGTGCCGCTAATGGGCTGGTGGAGTATAGCTTTCTTTTCCCGTCACTCAAGCTGCAGCCCCAGCTGCGGCCCTGGCTGGAAGGGGAAGAAGAGACCCATTTGGGCAGGAGGAAGGCACAGGCCCAAACCTGCCCTTCTGTGAGTCCCCTGGCCCCAAGGCTTGCCAGCAGCAGAGATGGAGGATCTTTGCTTTGTGGTCCGGCATGCTTGCCTTCTGGCCAGCTGGAACTGCAGGGTGCCAGGTGGTGGGTGGGCATCAGTCCGATCCTGGGCTCACCTCCCCCACAATGCTCTGTACATCTGCCCCAGCCCTGCTAACTTCCACAAGAGACGGCATCAGACAGTAAGAACCCCACACCAGCTCATCAGACAGTAGGAACCCTACAGCACCTCCAAAGCTGCTTTGCCCAGCCACTCCCCGCAGTGTCGGGCACTGGCTTCCTTCTCTCCCCACCTCACTTACTTGGCAAAGTTTCCACGACTCTTCCACCCTGAAGCTCCGCGGTTCCGTCTGCTCTGGTGCCCAAAGGTAGCTTGTGTGTATTGCGCGATCTCGGTAGAACTGAGATTTTCAAGCAGCGGCACTCAACTAGGTGTGGTCTAGAGACCAATTACAACCTCCGCGTGGTCCCCGAGCTCTTAGCGAGCTGCGCACAGGCGTTCCCAGCCCAGACGGGGCGCTGGCAACCCTGCACGCCCTCCGCCTGTGTCGCCACCACAGCCCACAGGGCTCAGATGTGGTTTCACAGACCCAGATGGGCTGAGCAGGCGGTACACTAGTGGGTATTTCAAGCCCCTTCTTGTTTTTTTCTGAATATTGTAGGGGGTTATGGGGTTATGGTGCCAATAGTGTCGTTTCTAACAAACACATTGAGAGCAGTCCCATCTCCTCCTCGTCTGGGCACCAGAAGAACCACTGGACAGTGTTCACTTGGGACCACCCAACTACTAAAGCAAAAGCTGTTGTCTTAAAAAAAATGCAAGTGCAAACACGCACGTGTGTGAGAACCAGGCTTACGTGACCGAGATCTCCTGAGTGCTTGATTCCGGTTTACAAAGAGTTTCGCAGCTTACAGACTCATTATACAGGTACCTTCCCAATGTGACACTTCCAATTTTACCTCCACAGAATGTGAGGCAAAAGGAGCCAGTAAGGATTTCTGCAAAGAACAGACACTTTCCCAGGTGCAACAACAAAGGAAACGAAAGCATAAACTATGCTGCTTCTGATTATTTTGCTTGTTGCAGTAGTTTTTAGTTCAAGACTGTTTTCTGACCTTTGAAAGAGCAGGCAGTGTGGACATCAACCCTTTTATCAACATCATCATCCAGAAGCAAATGGCTCCTTAATTTAATCAGGATCTCTTATTATCAAATTATTGCCTTGGCCACAGTGAGGCTGAAAACAGGAGCAGAACATTATCAAGCTGCTCAGGAAGCCAGTGAGTAGTAATTACTCCCCCAGAGAACTGGTCATCTTCCGTGTCCTACCTAGTGGAAACGGAGTATAGCTGAGATTTATACCCTCCTCCACACCAAAATAATGGATGAAACAGACAGGCTATTAAAAATAGGCCTGATTCTGTTCCCTTTTAACTCTCACATCCTTCAAATGGATGTCTCCAGGCAGTTAAGTGTTCTAGCCTTTGCAGCTCCTTATTACCACCCGATTTTGGGTGTTTTACAGCAACGGAGTAACTTAAGCTAAGAAACACTATGTGGCTTGAAATTCACACTAATCCATTTAGAAATGAAAGAACCAGAAATTTTAAATAACTGCCTTTTTCTTCTGTTGTCTGACAAAAAAGGTATCCTTTATTTTCTATAGGATGTCATCATTAAACCACATGACTGAATATATCAGACTCTACAATAAATTCAGTCTAAAGATCATCTATGTGATGTCTGCATTTTTTGCCTCACCATCTTTATCATAGTCCCTCTTACTGTCTGCTTTAGACATCCAGTTCATTTTGATATTTTAAAAAGAGTATTTCAGCTGGTGTGGTGGCTCACATCCATAATCCCAACACTTAGTGGGGCTGAGGCAGGAGGGCCGCTGGAAGCTAGGAGTTCGAGACCACCCTGGCCAACACAGTGAGACCCGTTTCTACAGAAAATTAAAAAGATAATAACTTTAATAAAAAAGAAAAAAATAATTATTTCTCTTAAGGCCAGGAGTTTGAGCAACACAGACCCTGTCTCTAAAAGGAAGAAAAAAAAATTAGCTGGGTGTGGTGATACTTTCCTATAGTCCCAGCTACTCGTGAGACCGAGGCAGGAGGACTGCTTGAGCCCAGTAGTTCAAGGCTGCGGTTAGCTATGATTGTGCCACTGCACTCCAGCCTGGGCAACAGAGTTAAGACCTCATCACAAAAAAATAATTTCTTCTTGAATTAAACTCTGCTCAATTCAAACACTTCCTCCTGGTGACAGGCTGGTCTTTAATGTACAACTGAGAACAAGACAGACCAGCACGTCATGCTTAATCATAATCCATTTCCAGTGAGGGCAGATCTGAATGGAACAGAACTCACAGTGAGACTGTCCCAGTTTTCTCTGAGAATTAAATGTGCTGTTTTAAATCATCCCTCTTTCAACCATTACTCTTTTGTTCCACAATTAACAAAATACTTAATTCTCTGTTGGTTAGAATTCAACACTGTATAGCAAGACACAAAACAGTGTCTATGTAGACTTCTTTATTAAGGGGGCTGCTGGTGTAGAACTGTCTACCCAATGAGACAAAAGTCCAGACATGATGTAAACAATCCACTCTCTCCAACAATAAATGTACCGTTCACATATCCTTTCTCAGTAAGGGCACACTCTTTTGAGACAAAGACTGCTTCAAGTATTAAATGAACTTACTCAAAGGCGTGTAATATATAATCATCTACCACTTTCTATTTGTATACAAATGAAGCAATTGATGTTTTTCAGTCTTCTGCTGAATGCATTTTTAGGAGCTGACCTAACTATTATCTGAGCAAGCAAGTATAGAGTCTTGGGTGAGTGTAGACACATGAGACTACAACTAAGTATCTGTTCCCAGGACAGAATCTCCAGCCAGGGAGACTTGACCAGATTGAATTGAGCCCCAGGAACCAAAAACGTGGAGGAGCAGGATGGATTTCATTCTCTAAAGCAGCTGATGACTGACTGAGGTGGAAGGTATAAACTAATCTCCCTGGGATATAACAAGTATTTGAAAATGGATTTTCTACAATGAGAATGGTTTTCTTTAAGACATTTCCAAATACTGAATATTAAGGCCAAATTAATTCCATGAGAAACAAATCTTTCAATTATTATCTCTACCACCCTTCATTCCTTTTTTTTTTTTTTTTGAGATGGAGTCTCGCTCTGTTGCCCAGGCTGGAGTGCAGTGACGCGATCTTGGCTCACTGCAAGCTCCACCTCCCGGGTTCACGCCATTCTCCTGCCTCAGTCTCCCAAGTAGGTGGGACTACAGGTGCCCGCCACCAGGCCTGGCTAATTTTTTTTTTTGTATTTTTAGTAGAGATGGGGTTTCACCGTGTTAGCCAAGATGGTCTTGATCTCCTGACCTCATGATCCACCCGCTTCGGCCTCCCAAAGTGCTGGGATTACAGGCTTGAGCCGCTGCATTCTTTTATTAAAGAGATTTTTAAAAGTATACAGAATTTCTCTTTCATTACTAGTATTTATTTATTTATTTATTTATTTATTTTTTGAGACGGAGTCTCGCTCTGTCGCCCGGGCTGGAGTGCAGTGGCCGGATCTCAGCTCACTGCAAGCTCCGCCTCCCGGGTTCCCGCCATTCTCCTGCCTCAGCCTCCCGAGTAGCTGGGACTACAGGCGCTCGCCATCTCGCCCGGCTAGTTTTTTGTATTTTTTAGTAGAGACGGGGTTTCACCGTGTTAGCCAGGATGGTCTCGATCTCCTGACCTCGTGATCCGCCCGTCTCGGCCTCCCAAAGTGCTGGGATTACAGGCTTGAGCCACCGCGCCCGGCCCTCATTACTAGTATTTACCGTGCCCATCAGAACTCCACTAATGGGCCGGGCACAGTGGCTCACGCCTGTAATACCAGCACTTTGGGAGGCCAAGGTTGGCCCATCACCTGAGGTCAGGAGTTCAAGACCAGCCTGGAAAACATGGTGAAATCCCGTCTCTACTAAAAATACAAAAATTAGCCAGGTGTGGTGGTGCACATCTGTAATCCCAACTACTCAGGAGATTGAGGCATGAGAATCGTCTGAACCCAGGAAGTGGAGGATGCAGTGAGCCGACGTCGCACCACTGCACTCCAGCCTGGGCATGAGCGTGAGACTCTGTCACAAACAAACAAACAAACAAAAACAAAAAAAACTCCACTAATGAAAAAGGTGGGGAAAAACAATGTGTAGTTACTAATCAACAACCAAAGCCACACCTCGCTGGGACCCAGAAAAGCAGGGGACCAACTAATTCTGCTAGCGGCTTGGGCAAGGGCAGCAAAGCTGCCAATCTGACTTGGTGCCCTTGGTGCCTTAACTCCTCCAGAAGCTGAGATGGAGCAGCAGAGAGGCAGAGAACACACGGATTTCCAACTTCTCCTCCCACCTCCTGCCCTCCACCACAGCCTGACAGTCTCCCACAGGAGTAGCAGCAGCTGTGACTGCTGGGCTCCAAGATCAAGAGATACACCTGAAGAAGGCTGAGGCCACCAGAGAGGGGGCTGAAACAGTGTTTTCAGCAGAGTAGGGAGTGGCCACAGACTGCTAGAAAAGTGCATGTGGCAGTTACCATGGAAACAAAGTGGCCAGATGCTGAAGAAGCACGAGTTGCCCGTCCTCATCGTGGGACCAGTTGGATGTTGGGTCCTTGATGGACAGGAGAGAAAATGGAAACCTCAATGGAGGCATCCACCACTGCTGTGTCTGGAGTTACCAAGTGGGCTAAGAAACTGTCTTTGAACTCTTTCAAAGGCTGAATTCCAGAAGGCTGCTCCTCAATTATCACATTCTTCCATGTCAAAAGCCCCTGGTAAGTATGGAACCTACAGAGATGTAGCTGATCGCATAGAGCATAAACTTTGTTTCTGGGCAAGAAGCTCCTCTAAACCTCTTGCTTTGTAAGAAGTAGAAGGAAGCAAACTTGCCTTAGTGATCAGTTGCGACAGCGACTGATGACCCTAAATATAATCTCCCATACTCTGCAGGAAAAAGAAATCTCAACTCAGTGATAAAATGATCTCTAGCTCCCAACACTTAACCACTGTCCTAGGCCTGATGCACCCTGAAGAAATACAGCACTGGGGATTAGGGGATGGACTTTCTCTTTTTATTTTCAGTTTCACCTCCTCAGTCTCAGCTTTCTTATTTTAACAGCCGGCCTCCTTTGTCTGGCAGAATGGATTATCTACCCCCACCATCCTTAATGTGTTTCCAGAGGTCTCTAATGAAGACCCTGAGCTTAGAAAACTCAAAACCAGTGCTTCTTTGACTCAGGTTGATTCTCTTCTATTCTTCTTTATTCAGCAGATTAGGGGCTGGGCATGGTGGCTCAGGCCTGTAATGCCAGCACTGTAGGAGGCTGAGGTGGGTGGATCACCTGAGGTCAGGAGTTTGAGACCAGCCAGGCCAACATGGTGAAACACCATCTCTACTAAAAATACAAAAATTGGCCGGGTGTGGTAGTGCATGCCTGTAGTCCCAGCTACTCAGGAGGCTGAGGCAGGAGAATCTCTTGAACCCAGGAGGCCGAGGTTGCAGTGAGGTGAGACCGCGCCACTGCACTCTAGTCTGGGTGACACAGCGAGACTCCGTCTCAAAGCAAAAAAAAAATGGAATACAAAAGAGAAGGAGAAAGCAGTAAACGGTAGCATAATTTAAGAAGCTGACCCCAGAATATATTCTGCATTCTATGTTTCTTCTATGGGGTTTAACTTCCTTTCAGCAACTTCTTCAAAGAGGCAGTTTATTCTGCAGTACACTCGTTAAGTCTCCTCTGAATACCTTAGAAAGGTTTTTCCATCAGAGCCTCTATCCAACTGGTTCCGTTCATTAGTTTAGTGGTGGCAATGACATATTCTGTACCTCCATCTTCCAACTGGGAGAGAAATCGCAGGGCAGCAATTTCAGCAAAGGTTACGCCCCCGAGGAAAAATATCAGAGTCACTCGGTTTTCTCCTGGTTGACCTAAAATTTAAACATTTCAGAATTAAAAACTATTTATTACTGGTGCTCCTCTTCCCACCTCTTCAAACATTTTATCATTCACAAGAATAAACAAGTGTCTTCATCCAGACAGTTCATCTGAAACCCAGGAATACTGATTTTGATCTCAATGTTTTTTCTAACTCCTGAGATTCTCAACATAGAAGTTGAAAGCTGCTATCCCTCAGGGAATAATCCGATTCTAGTGCTTACTATATACACTAGCAACGAACAAAAGAGGTATATTTAATTCTGACTCCTAAGTGCTTTACTAAGTATTTTACAAAGCAACTGTACAATACCTGAAAACCACACTAACAGGACATAATTATCTGTAGATGCTGGACTGGGACTTACGTTTCTTCTGCAGTCCTGTGGGCAGTGGCTGTCGCTCCTCAAAGTGGGGCCCTGGGAGGATGCGGAGGACCTCCTCGATGCTCCGCCAGCCAGGTCGGGAAAGCAGCTGGGCCAGCCGCACACTGAGCGGGGCATACCCACTGTACACGTAGGATATGTCCGTGGGGTTCTGTGAGATAATTAAAGAACAAAAATCCTGTAGATACAGAGACTTAGAGCAACCTGACTGTGGCCTTTTGGGTAATCCAAAATTATTTGATTTGGATTTAAAGATAGATAAACAACCCCTACCCCTGCCATGCCCTGTTCTAATCCACCCCAGCAGAGTTCAATTTTAGCAGCCAGAGCTTCACTTTTGACTCAAATCTTGAAAAGCCACTCAAAGCAGCTCTAGGTACAGAAGATGAAAAATTACTTGGTTTGGCATGAAACTTTTTTTTTTTTTTTTTTTTTGAGACAGAGTCTGGCTCTGTTGCCCAGGCTGGAGTGCTTAGTGGTGTAATCTCGGCTCACTGCAACCTCCGCCTCCCAAGTTCAAGCAATTCTCCTGCCTCAGGCTCCCAAGGAGTTGGGATTACAGGTGTGCACCACCACTCCTGGCTCATTTTTGTATTTTTAGTAGAGACAGGGTTTCACCATGTTGGCCAGGCTGGTCTTGAACTCCCAACCTCAGGTGATCCACCTGCCTCGGCCTCCCAAAGTGTTGGGATTACAGGCCTGAGCCACTGCGTCCGGCCAGCATGAAATGTAGTGGGGGAACTTGGCACTCCCTAGCTGAGCAATGATGTGCAATAACCTTTGAACTTAGCAATTCCACTTTTAGGCATTAATCCTACAGAGATGCTTGCAGAACAAAAGATAATAGACCAAAGTATAAACATATTAACTGCAACACTGCATGTAATAGCAAAGACTGGAAACAACCTGAATTTCTATCAGTAGCAATCTGTTAAATCATTAAACAAGGTATAGCCTCAAAACCACTATGTAGCAATTTAGAAAAATTAAAAAGAAGGGGAAGATCACAAAAGACCCTTCAAGATCCTTTGTTAAGTGGTAGGTGGGTCTGGAGTCAGAAAGGTCAGAACAGTGAAGGCAGCTGAACTAATACGTACATGACAGACTCTAGACATTAAGGGCCTCTATTTTCCCACTGGGAAAAAAATCATCCAATTTTGCTCCTGACAGAGGAGACTGTCTAGTTACGAGCTTTTGTTGCAAGAGGCAGCCTAATAAAGTCCCTTATGAAAAAACAAAAAAGACTGAAATTTAGAAACATTAGAATAAAAAATGTATAGCAAAGTGCACCCCACTTTGGAGACCAACAATAGAGAATATGCACTCTTTATGTAAAAATGTATATGCACAGAATCTTTCTGGAAGGATAGATAAAAAACTGGCCACCGTGACTGCCTCTGAGGGGAAACGGTGGAAGGAAACTCACTTGGCCCTGATGGCCCTGCTTTTGCATAGCTTTTTTTCTTTTTCTTTTTTTTTTTTGAGATAGAGTCTCATTCTGTTGCCCATGCTGGAGTGCAGCGGTGCAATCTCAGCTCACTGTAGCCTCAACCTCTCAGGCTTAAGGGATCCTGCCACCTCAGCCTCCTGAGTACAGTAGCTGGGACTATAGGTGCATGCTCCACCATGCCCTGATCACTTTTGTATTTTTTGGTAGAGACACAGTTTCATCATGTTGGCCAGGCTGGTCTTGAACTCCTGACCTCAAGTGATCCTCCTGCCTTGGCTTCCCAAAGTGCTGGGATTACAGGTGTGAGCCACCGCGCCCATCCATGGCTGGCTTGTTTATGAGAGCTGGACGTCTCCACTGGTTCCTCTAGACACTCTCCACCCTTCTCCACAATGCTCTATGCCCAGAGATGGACCTGTAGGTCCCACACCAACACACTCCAATGCCTTCTCTTTGGGTCTGACAAGTGCAAAGCACCAGAGTGAACTGGAGAGTGGGCAGCAGTGTGAGGACGAGGTTGTCACTGGCCGGCTTCCTCTGCTGGAGGTTGACCGTACCCTCAGCCAGAGGCCCCTCACCCCTTACCTCAACAGATGGCCCCACCACAGCTCTTCTCTCCAGGTTCTAAGATAAGTTTCTAGAATACCCCCCTCTCCTTGCTCTTCAGGCCGCGTCTGGCAAGGGCTCCCTACCACACTGCCTCTTACTGGTCTCCGCTCTTCCCACATATTTATTTATTTAAGACAGAGTCTTACTCCCTAGCTAAGGCTGGAGTGCAGTGGCGCAAACATGGTTCACTGCAACTGCCTCCTGGGCTCAGTGATCCTCTAATCACGGCCTCTCGGACTAAAGGCTCATACCACCATTGGCCATTTTTTTTTTTTTGCAGAGATAGGGTTTTGCCACGTTGCCCAGGCTGGTCTCGAACTCCTGGACTCGAGCGATCTGACACTTCAGCCTCCCAATACACTGGGATTACAGGCATGAGCCACTGAGCCTGCCCCTTATCTTTCTGTTTTTGGAGAGAGAGTCTCGCTCTGTCGCCCAGGCTGGAGTGCAATGGCGCGATCTGAGCTCACTACAATCTCCGCCTCCTGGGTTCAAGCGATTCTTCTGCCTCAGCCCCCCAAGCAGCTGGGATTACAGGTGTGCACCACAATGCCGGGCTAATTTTTGTATTTTTAGTAGAGATGGGGTTTCCCATGTTGGTCAGGCTGTTCTCAAACTCCTGAGCTCAAGTGATCTGCCCGCTTTGGCCTCCCAAAGTGCTGGGATTATAGGTGTGAGCCACCGCGCCTGGCCCACATCTTTATTAAACTCTCCAGAAACTCCCCAGTTTAAGAGCATTCTCTGTTTCCTTCTAGGGTTCTGATGGATACAATACATGATGCATTACTTTTTCAAAAACATTAGAAAATTGTTTTTAGAAAGCAAGGCACATGTGTAGGTTCAGAAGCATGTGTTGTCATGTGGACGATCTAACCAGTCCCTAAGCTGAGACGAGGTGGAGAAGTGTGGCTTACTTGCTCGTTAAC
This sequence comes from Papio anubis, assembly GCF_008728515.1. Classification (NCBI taxonomy): domain Eukaryota; kingdom Metazoa; phylum Chordata; class Mammalia; order Primates; family Cercopithecidae; genus Papio; species Papio anubis. The sequence continues at coordinate 116,627,457 of NC_044984.1, forward strand.
ATCATCCATCCAGAGGCGTAATGTTTTCCGTATAGTTGGGTAATTGTTTCTGCCCCCCGTCTGCGGTTTCAGTAGGCCGGCCTTCTCCAGGTTGTGTAAGGTCAATATGTGCTCATAGCCATATGTCTGCAAGGGAAGTCACTTGGCCTTGATATAAGATCAGGAAAAGGATTTCTGCAATTTTCAAAGAAGGGCACTTCCAACAAATCAATTTGGTTTGTACCGTAGGACATGTTACCAAAGTCCAGCAATGTTAGTGGGTGGGCACAGAGGACAGGGTGGAGGGATGAAACGTGTCCTAAAACTGCTTGCCTGTTATTACTAATTCAGCTCACTGTTTCAAAGAGAAATTTAAATTTTTTACTTTAAAGTCAGAATGTATGGATCCAATCTAAGTGAGCATCAAATAAATGACAGTATATTTTTATATGGTATATAATTAGCTCCAAAAAAGAATAAGGCATATCTACACATCCTGATAAGAAAGGTCTCCAGAATGTATTAAAAAACAATAATATGCAATGTAGGATATTATTTCTATTTTTAAAAAATAGCCAAGGTCTGGGCATAGTGGCTCACACCTATAATCCCAGTAGTTTGGGAGGCCAAGGTGGGTGGATCACTTGGGGTCAGGAATTTGAGACCAGCCTGGCCAACATGGCGAAACCCTGTCTACTAAAAATGTAAAAATTAGCTGGGCCTGGTAGCGGGTACCTGTAATCCCAGCTACTCAGGAGGCTGAGGCAGGAGAATCGCTTGAACCTAGGAGGTTATAGTGAGCCAAGATTGTGCCACTGCACTCCAGCCTGGGAAACTCTTGCTATGTTGCCTAGGCTAGTATTGGCCTCCAGTGATCCTCCTGCCTCAGCCCCACAAAATATTGGGATAATAGGGCTGAGCCACTGTGACTAGCCTGTTAGCTATTATCATCACACAAATACAATAAACAGTGATGGCTACCAAGACTAATTCCTCTAGGTGTTAAAAAATTTACAAAACAGTGGTGACAAGACACCAAAATGGCAGCATTGTATTTTTTATTTAAAAAAAAATTTTAACTTTTTATTATTATTTTTTGAGACAGAGTCTTACTCTGTTGCCCAGGCTGGAGAGCAGGGGCGTGATCTTGACACACTGTAACCTCCGCCTCCTGTGTTCAAGCAATTCTCCTGCCTCAGCCTCCCAAATAGCTGGGACTACAGGTGCATGCTACCATGCCTGGCTAATTTTTAAATTTTTGGTAGAGATGGGGTTTCACCATGTTGGCCAGGCTGGTCTCAAAGTCCTAACCTCAAGTGATCCACCTGCTTCGGCCTCCCAAAGTGCTGGGATTACAGGCATAAGCCACTGTGCCCGCCCCATGAAGTATTTTTTAAAAAGATGCTGTCCTCCTTGGCAAATTAATAATTTGAAAATATACTTACCTGGAGAATCTCTCTTTTGTAATAATCCAAAACTTTTTGTTTGAGCCCACTATTACACACGGATTGGAGGCAAACTAATCTTAACACCTTGATCAACGAGTGCTTTTGGGCGATACAATCCTCAATGTAATTGTTGACCTAGAAATAAAGTAGTGTACATATACATTTACATATACATATACACATACATGTACATATACACACATACACACACACAATGCATGGTTTGGGAACTTAACTTGATGTTTATTATTTTTCAAAGTCCAATAAAGGAGATATGTGGGAAAATGAGCTGTTTTTCCACAGTCCAACCCTTTCCTGAAATAGCTCTGCTAGCTCCAGCCACATACACACCCTGGCCACCACACAGACACACAGAGACACACACACACACACACACACTCAGTGATCAGGCCAAGTCACTGGAGCCCAAGGCTGCTGAGAATACAATTGGTCACTCCCTATGCCTGTCTGGACACATCTGTCTCTAAGGACACGCTTCTGAGAGGCTACCAGATGCCTACTCCATTTCAATAGTATCAACAACTAATCTAGCAAAAAGTATCAGTAATTGTTTTATGTTAGGAATTTTCATAAAGTGAATAAAATTTGTTAATATTAAGAGCTACTTAAAGGAGTTATATAAGAAACTCTTTCAAAAGAGCAAATACCTTAATTTATCTAATACGGTCTTAAAAAGATTTGATTTTAGGGGCTGGGTCTCATCTTGCCATGTATGGCAGAAAGTGTCTTGCACAGAATAATGTTAAATATCTGTTACTTGATAAAATCTACACTTGCACATTTTGCATTTGCTCTTAAAAATATTTAAGTGGCTGGGTGCGGTGGCTCACTCCTGTAATCCCAGCACTTTGGGAGGCTGAGGTGGGCAGATTACAAGGTCAGGAGATGGAGACCATCCTGGCTAACATGGTGAAACCCTGTCTCTACTAAAAATACAAAAAATTAGCTAGGCATAGTGGCAGGTGCCTGTAGTCCCAGCTACTCAGGAGGCTGAGGCAGAAAAATGGTGTGAACCCGAGAGGCGGAGCTTGCAGTGAGTGGAGATCGTGCTACTGCACTCTAGCCTGGGTGACAGAGCGAGCTGGGCGACAGAGTGAGACTCCATCCCAAAAAAAAAAAAAAAAAAAACAACAACTTAGGCAAGGCATGGGAATCGAAGCAGTTGGTTTTCTGGCTATAATCTGAGGTTTAATAAGTTTTCAATTACTTGCTAAAGAGGTTTTTTTGTCCACATACCTTATCAGTGTCTATTCCAGACATAAACTCCTGTTCCACGGTTAATTTATCAAAGAAGTCTTCAGAAGCTAAAATGAAATTAGCAAATTTGCAACTTAGAAATTAAATGTTAATCTACTTGAGTGGCATGCTTTTATACATAGAGCACGATTCAGAAACTAGACATGTAGCTGGGCACGGTGGCTCACACCTGTAATCTCACACTGTGGGAGGCCGAAGCGGGTGGATCACTTCAGGCCAGAAGTTCAAGACCAGCCTGACCAACATGGCCAAACCCCATCTCTGCCAAAAATACAAAAATTAGCTGGGTGTGGTGGTGCACACCTGTAGTCCCAGCTACTTGGGAGGCTGAGGCACAAGAATCACTTAAGCGGGGAGTGGAGTTTACAGTGAGCCAAGATCGCGCTACTGCATTCCAGCCTGGGCAACAGAGTGAGACTCTGTCTCAAAAGAAAAGAAACCAGACATCAAGCAAAAAAGCAAGCAAGCAATAAGTTTAAGTCATCACCTGAAGAAAATCTTCTAGGAAACGTGGAGAACCCTAGGCCTCTGCACTCCTAAGTTACACTGAGATACAGTCAACAACAGTGCTCCTTTGTATCCTTAGGATTTTAGTACATATCCCAGAATAAGCGTCAGTATGAATGAAAGCTAATTTCTCCAGAACATTTCATTTTCATCATTAGGTTCAACCCAATTTCAACTAGTTTCCACTTCTATGAACAGGAAAACAAAGGACTGATTTTCCAATACTGTGATTTGGTTAATATTCGAAGTATACTTCATAAAACAATCTCCTATTCAGCTCTTATAGCCCTGTGTTGTAATGAACAAACTCATGTCTGCTTTAATAGGTGTCTTCTGAGCTCTTTCAAAATACTTAACATACACTCTTTGTACCAATTCTGCACAGAGTATTCAAGGGAAGAACACGAGCCAATTAAGTAATCCTTCAAAAAAGGAAAAAAGCGGCTGGCCGCGATGGCTCACGCCTGTAATCCCAGCACTTTGGGAGCCGAGGCAGGTGCATTACCTGGGGTTGAGAGTTCGAGACCAGCCTGACCAACATGGTGAAACTCCATCTCTACTAAAAATACAAAATAAGCCGGGCATGGTGGTGCATCCCTGTAAAACCAGCTACACGGGAGGCTGAGGCAGAAGAATCGCTTGAACCTGGGAGGCAGAGGTTGTAGTGAGCTGAGATTGTGCCATTGCACTCCAGCCTAGGCAACAAGAGCAAAACTCTGTCCCCTCCCCCCACAAAAAAAGAAAGAAAGAAAGAAAAAAGCTAGACTAAAAAAATTAACCACCTCAAATTATGATGGCGAACTTATGGATAATTTTTTTCTCTTATCTACATTCCAAATATTTTTCATATAAATTATAATGAAAAAATTTGAGTTAACAAGTGGACCCTTCCTCCCTCCCTCTCTCTTTTACTCTTTCGAGACAAGAGTCCTGCTCTGTCGCCTGGTTCAAGCAATTCTGCCTCAGCCTCCTGAGTAGCTGGGATTACAAGTGCCCGCCACCACGCCCGGCTAATTTTTATATTTTTAATAGAGATAGTGTTTCACTATGTTGGTCAGGCTGGTCTCAAACTCCTGACCTCAGGTCATCTGCCTGTCTTGGACTCCCGAAGTGCTGGGATTACAGGCATGAGCCACCAAGCCCCGCCTGGAACATTCTTAACTATTAACATATGTACACTTCATTAATGCTGAGAAGAACACGTGGTACTAAGACAGAGCTGACTCTCCCAGGAGGCACTGTGGTGTTGATGACCTAGGTGTCAAACCTAGGCTGTATGTGCAAGTAGCCCCAGATTGAAACAATCATTACAAAGGATACTCACTAGTGACATCTTTGATCAATTCTGCAATTGAGGTATGGTTTGCAAGCGAGCCCCTTGCTGCCTGCATGTGGGGCAACTGGGAAACGAACTGCTTGATCTCCCCCACGGTCTTAGCATTGTGTCTTTCCTGAAATAAACAAGAGAGCAGTGCCTCAAGCAGGGAAGACAGTTTATTTATTTTATTTTTTTGAGAGGGACTCTCGCTGTGTTGCCCAGGCTGGAGTGCAGTGGCGTGATCTCGGCTCACTGCGACCTCCACCTCCCAGATTCAAGAGATTCTCATGCCTCAGCCTCCTGAGTAGCTGGGATAACAGGTGACCGCCACCACGCCCAACTAATTTTTGTATTTTTAGTAGAGATGGGGTTTCACCACATTGGTCAGGCTGGTCTCGAACTCCTGACCTCAGGTGAGCCACTTACCTTGGCCTCCCAAAATGTTAGGATTACAGGTGTGAGTCTCACTCTGTCACCCAGGCTGGAGTGCGGTGGCCGAATCTCAGCTCACTGCAAGCTCCACCTCCCAGGTTTACGCCATTCTCCTGCCTCAGCCTCTTGAGTAGCTGGGACTACAGGCACCCGCCACCTCGCCCAGCTAGTTTTTTGTATTTTTTAGTAGAGACAGGGTTTCACCATGTTAGCCAGGACGGTCTCGATTTCCTGACCTCGTGATCCGCCGATCTCGACCTCCCAAAGTGCTGGGATTACAGGCTTGAGCCACCACGCCCGGCCGCCCAGCCGATATTTTAAGTGCTCTGTTTTTTATATTGTTCAGAGGATGTTTCATTTATATTAATGAGAAAGGAAGAATGGAATACAAATAAATCAGGGCAAACACAGCTCCAACAGTATATAGAAAAACAGAAAAGAAAAAGTATATATATCACTGAAATACAGAGTTCATGGTGCCTGTCTCCTGAATTAGCACTTCTTTAGAGAAGCAAATGCCTCAGAGTCTGTCTTCCAATGTACCAGCTCACACATTGTGTCAGTATTTTGTGGACATCTGAGTATTGGTGAAAGATAGTATTATATAAATCATACAAATTTCCGAGTGAAAAACTAAGACAAAAAATTATGCTCAGAGGGTATCATAAAGAGGAAAGGTGTCCTATGTAATAGAAAAAAATCCATTTTTTCTGTTGACCCTCAGTCTTTTATTTGATGTCGAGACAGGGTCTCTCTGTCGCCCAGGATGGAGTGCACTGGTGTCATCACAGCTCACGGCAGCCTCTGTCTCCTAGGCTCCCACCTCAGCCTCCTGAGGAGCTGGGATTACAGGCACACGCCACTGCCCAGCTAGTTAAAAAAAAAAAAAAAGTTTTGTAGAGACAGTGTCTTGCTGTGTTGCCCAGGCTGGTCTAGAACTTCTGGGCTCAAGCGATCCTCCTGCCTCAGCCTCTGATAGTGCTGGGATGACAGGCGAGAGACACTGTGCCTGACCTGAACCTTAGTCTTGAGTATAGTCTATGAACAAAGCAAACCTAGCTTGGTGATGATGATATTTTTTGGCAAAATTTAATAAACCAAAAGTAACTTCAGAAATATGAAAATCAATTACTGAATATAATTCCTGAGAAAGATAAAATCTGGAATTACATGGCTGAGTTCCAAGCCAGCCTGGGTAACACAGGAAGTCCCCGTCTCTACAGAAAACAAAACAAAACAAAAAAACAACAACAAAAAACTTGGCTGGGCATGATGGCATGTGACTGTGGTCCCAGCTACTCGGGAGGCTGAGGTGGGAGGATTGCTTGAGTCTGGGAGGTAGCAGCTCCAGTAAGCCGTGATTGTACCACTACATCCATCCTGGAAGACAAAGTGAGACTGTGTCTCAAAAAAAAAAAAAATCTGGAACTACATACTCAGCGAAAAATTCATTCTCAAAAACTTCCAATTTATGTTTCCAAAGTCGAAATATTCAAACTTTATGATCTTGTTGAATTCCCAAGTTTCAAAAAGGAGCCTGAGCAAGAATAAACTAGTGAACGGGCAAGAGGAGGTAGGAAGGTGATAATAAAACCACCAATTTCAAAGCTCTGGGTTGCTGGGGATTTCAGTCTCATTATCACCTGCCACACGTGCTGAGTTTCCCTGCCACATTCACACTGGCTAAACTGGAGTTTTCAGCATGAAGCACAGGTTCTATCATAGAGGATCTTTTATTTATAGTACAGATGGCTTCCTCTTAAGTGAGGTAGGAAATAATTTAAAGGACAATAAAGCAAATGTTTATGATGGAAGTCTGTAAACTGCACACACTTGTGCCTCCACCTACCCCCCACACAAAAAGAACTTTACACAACGCGGGTCTGAGAAAGTTTAAAATGAAAGAAAACCTTGGATCTTCCAATACTGAATTTGCAGTTACTGAAGATGAGAAAAGTTGCAATGAAGCCTGGTTTAATGGCTACATATTTTTGGAGCTCTTATTCCCCTCAGGGATGGGCATCTACCTGAGACCTAGAGTTGCAGAATGACACCCAAAACTTGCCTCACCTCGAATGCCGCCGAGATGATCTTTGCTTTCTTGCTGAGCACAGAGCCCACCGCATTGAAGTTCTTGTCTCGGATCTCAGCATAGAGCTCCTCTGCAGAATTCAGCTGCAGCTTCTTTGCTTCCGTGGGGAGGTCCTTACCACCATCGCCCTGTTTCTTAGGTGCAAATTTCTCTGGAGGTAATTTCACATAACCTGAGCAGCAATGGAAGGGAATAAGCACCTGTGTGCAATGACTGGAAGAACCAATCAAGCGGCCAAGCACAAAACAATTTCCTTCAGGAGAAAATGGAAGATGGCAAATGACACATAGCTCTGAGCTTCTGATTTTCCATGATCAAAGTACAGGAAGTAGTGACTCTAATATTGATACCACAGTTCTAATTAACTTTGGGGCACCTATATAAACCACATGCAGCACTGTCTACCTCCTAAATTTATTCAGAGATTAGGTCACTTTTCTACTCAGAAAACTTTCAAGGATCTCCCCATTGACTTTTAGTGTTTTTTCAAACTAGATCATGTTCCATTAGTGGATCATGAAATCAAGCTGGTGGGTTGCAAGTAGCATCTTAAAAACAAAACCAAGACAAAACAAAACAAAACAGCAGTACTAAAAGCAGCGAAGAGCAGAAAGTACAAAAGCTTATCACATGACGTTAGAGAAACTAGTGGTGACTTCGGTTTTTTTTTAAATAAAACTTTTGTTTCAGTTTCACATGCACACATATACATACATGTATGTACTGGGTCATGATATAAAATATATTTCTTACTGTGGGTTGGAATCCAAAATAGTTTAAAAGCCATTCTAGAACAAGAATTAGAAACTATGATCTGAGGGCCAAACTCTGCTCACTCTTTTTTTTTTTTTTTGAGACGGAATTTCACTCTTGTCACCCAGGCTTGAGTGCAATGGCATGATCTCGGCTCAGTGCAACCTCCACCTCCTGGGTTCAAGTGATTCTCCTGCCTCAGTCTCCTGAGTAGCTGGGATTATAGGCACCTGCCACTACGCCCTGCTAATTTTTTTGTATTTTTAGTACAGACAGGATTTCACCATGTTGGCCAGGCTGGTCTCGAACTCCTGACTTCAGGTGAGCCACTTGCCTTGGCCTCCCACAGTGCTGGATTATAGGCATGAGCCACCACGCCCAGCCCACTTTCTGTTTTTGTAAATAAAGTTTTATTGGCACACGGCCACAGCTATTCTTTTTGTATTGTCTATGGCTTCTTTCACATTACAATGACAGAGACAAGGAGGTTCCTCTGTATGACTTGCGCTGTGTAACAAGCGAAAGCCTAAAATACTTACTATCTGGGTCTTTATAGAAAAAGTTGTACACCCTGATCTAGAATAAGCTTCCAAATTCCTTAGCATGGGAGTCTTAATTTCCTTCTCCCTACTCTGCTCCTGCCAAGCCAAGTGAGTCTCTATTTCCCTGGAACACCCCACATGTGCTCATGAACTACTGATGGCACAGAGCTGGTGTAACTCTGTAGTAACGCAATTTGGCAACACGTACCAAGTGCCTTTTACCCCAAATATCCTGCATCAGGGAATCCAGGGAAAGAAAATAATCTGATATATGAAAAAAATCTTATGTAGGCTGGGCATGGTGGCTCACGCCTGTAATCCCAGCACTTTGAGAGGCTTAGGTGGGAGGATCTCTCTCTCTCTCTTATTTTATTTATTTAAGAGGGAGTCTTGCTCTCTTGCCCAGGCTGGAGTGCAGTGGCGTGATCTCAGCTCACTACAACTTCCACCTCTCAGGTTCAAGCGATTCTCCTGCCTCATCCTCCCGAGTAGCTAGGATTACAAGTGCCCGCTACCACATCTGACTAATTTTTGTATTTTTAGTAGAGACGGGTTTCGCCATTTTGGCCAGGCTGGTCTCGAACTCCTGACCTCAGGTGATCCGCCCACCTCAGCCTCCCAAAGTGCTGGGATTACAGCCGTGAGCCCCCATGCCCAGCCACTTCTTTTTTTTTAAATTGAGACAGAATCTCACTCTGTTACCCAGACTGAAGTGTAGTGGGACGATCTCGGCTCACTGCAACCTTTTTACCTCCTAGGTTCAAGTGATTCTCCTGCCTCAGCCTCCCAAGTAGCTGGGATTACAGGTGCACACCACCATGCCCGCCTGATTTTTGTATTTTTAGTAGAGACAGGGTTTCGCCATGTTGGCCAGGCTGGTCTCAAACTCCTGACCTCAAGTGGTCTGCCTGCTTCAGCCTCCTAAAGTGTTGGGATTACAGGCATGAGCCACCACACCTGGCCTGGGAGGATCTTTTGAGCCTAGTTCAAGACCAACGCGGGGGCAACACAGAGAGACCCTATCTCTGCAAAATCGTGAAAAGTTAGCTGGGCGTGGTGGTGCATGCCTATAGTCTCAGCTACTTGGGAGGCCGAGGTGGAAGGACTGCTTGAGCCCAGAAGGTCAAGGCAGTAGTGAGGTATGATCACGCCACTGTTCTCTAGTCTGGGTGACAGAGTGAAACCCCGTCTCAAAAACAACAACATTGACTGCGCATGGTGGCTCAGGCCTGTAATCCCAGGAATTTAGGAGTCTGAGGAGGGTGAATTGCTTGAGTTCAGGAGTTCGAGAACAGCCTGGGCAACATGGTGAAACCTGTCTCTATTAAAAAGAAACAAACAAAAAACAAAAACAACAAAAACCCCACTTATGTATACAGATGTTTTTATAATCACACACACAAAACCTAAAATGCCCAGCATTAGAGGAATGACTCTGTAAACTAGGGTTTAAATATACTATGAATTTTCCTTTTTTTTTCTGAGATGGAGTTTCACTCGTTGCCCAGGCTGGAGTGCAATGGCGCGATTTCGGCTTACTGCCAACCTCCACCTCCCAGGTTCAAGCAATTCTCCTGCCGCAGCCTCCCAAGTAGCTGGGATTAGAGCCGCCCGCCACCACACCCGGCTATTTTTTTTTTTTTTTTTTAGTAGAGACAGGGTTTCACCATGTTGGTCAGGCTGGTCTCGAACTCCTGACCTCAGGTGATTGGCCCGCCTTGGCCTACCAAAGTGCTGGAATTACAGGCATGAGCCACTATGCCTGGCCTATACTGTGGACTTTAACATAACGATTACAGTATACATACACTGGGAAAATGCTCATTAGCATCCCAAATCAAAACTCAGGTTTGAAACTATTTGTGCAACCTGATTCCATTTTTTGTTAACTAAAGTAAACTACACAAGGGGAAAAAAAGACTAGGAAATGATACCACAATATTAACAGTGGTTGTCCCAAGGTTTGGGGCCACAGGGTAGGGCTGGAGGATAATAAGGGATCTATGTTTTCTTCTATTTTTCCAATTTTTTTCTTAATCAATGTTTGACTTACATTACAAAAAAACTTGCTACAAGGAGGATGGGAATTTATACATATTTTTTCTCTTCCTGGAAAATCCCTTCCCACCTCTCACCTCTCCTATACAGCTATCCCCCTCTCCCCCTGCCACTCCCCATCCTGAACTTCAGAACTCTTCTCTCATGCCTTCCTGGGTGGTACAAACTCTGGGACCACCCTGTTTCTTTGATTTCCACCCATGACCCAGCATAGGGCTCTCCTGAAATAAATTCCTCTGTCAATAAATAAGGTTTTAAAAAGTATTAAAGGTGCCATTTTTTGGACAAATAACAGTAATAAAAAGACTTTACAATCTTACCACTAAAGACCTTGAGGAGGCATGTGGAAACGCCTCTTCATGTCTCTCTCTCCATTCCCTCACCCACGTCATTCATTCATCCATTCTTGTGGTAAACGGCACATAATATAGAAATTACTACTTTGTCTTACAGTGAATATCCAGTAGCATTTAGTACATATACAACATGGTAGGACCACAGCCAGTATCTAGTTCTACACTTTTTCATCCTAAAGGGAAACTTTGTAGCCAGTAAGTGGTGGCTCCCCATCCCCTTCCCGCAGTCCTGGCAACCACGGGTCCGTTTCCCTTTGAATTTCAGATCTTTCCTCCCTTCCTTTCTTTCTAAATATTTTTAAAAATTTTCACCTATTTTATTATTATTTTTTTGAGACAGCGTCTCACTCTGTTGCCCAGGCTGGAGTGCAGTGGTGCAATCTTGGCTCACTGCAAGCTCCGCCTCCTAAGTTCAAGTGATTCTCATGCCTCAGCCTCCTGAGTAGCTGGTACTATAGGCATGCGCCACCAAATCCAGCTGTCTGTGTGTGTGTGTGTGTGTGTGTGTGTGTGTGTGTGTGTGTGTGTGTATTTTTAGTAGCAATGGGGTTTCACCATATTGGTCAGGCTGGTCTCAAACTCCCGATCTCAAGTGATCTGCCTGCCTTGGCCTCCCAAAGTGCTGGGGTTACCAGCATGAGCCACTGCACCCGGCCTCATCTTTCTTCCACATCCCTCTCCTCCGGCCTTCCCGTGGCTCCGTGTGGCCTCATTCAGGATGGCAATAGAAGCTGGGGACTACGCAGATGAGGGAAGAAGGCCAGGCTGAGACAGGTGTGGGGGTCTGTGGTGAGGCAGGGAGTTCTAGAGGCACTAGGTCCTGGCCACCAGTGGGAGCGTGGCCTCTTGCCAGTGCTTCCAGTATTTTTCAAGTCATGGCATAATTCAGGATTATTACTTAAAATGTATCACATTTAAAAACTGACAGAAATAAATACCATGTGGGCCAAAACCAGTCAAACCAAACATGCTTGTGATCTCTGACCTACTCACTCACCAAGGCCAAGCTCTAGCCAGCCATCCACATTTTCCATCGAGTGGCCTCGACCTTCTGTACCAGTTGTTTTTCTTTTTTTTTTTTTTTGAGACGGAGTCTCACTCTGTCGCCCAAGCTGGGGTGCAGTGGCGCGATCTTGGCTCACTGCAACCTCCGCCTCCCAGGTTCACGCCATTCTCCTGCCTCAGACTCCCGAGTAGCTGGGATTACAGGCGCCCGCCACCATCTCCGGCTACGTTTTTGTATTTTTAGTACAGATGGGGTTTCACCGTGTTAGCCAGGAGGGTCTTGATCTCCTGACCTTGTGATCCACCCGCCTCAGCCTCCCAAAGTGCTGCGATTAGAGGCGTGAGCCACCGCGCCCGGCCCTGTATCAGCCGATTTTCTAAAATATTTCTCCAGCCATGCGCTCCACTCAACCACGCTGTTTGGCTCGTCATGACTTGTGTATGATACTGCCTGCCCCTGCCCCAGGATCTTCATCTAAACTCTCCGTGTCTTTCCAAACCCAGCATAAACGCCACTGCTTCCACCGCCTTCCTCAACTACTGCTGGCCGCAAGGATGTGTGCATTGCAAATGCCAGTGCCCTCTGTGGGAGACCCCCGGCCTCTGCTCACAGGGGACAGGCCTGGGCACTAAACTTCCGGCCAACTCGTGTCACCGACAACTGCAGTTTGCTCAGATGTCACTGAATCCTAGTGTCTGAAAGTCAGAGGTCAGTATTTTCATTGTTTCAAGGGTTCTCGGATTTCTATGTAAAGGAAGCAGCTTTCTAACAACTGAGCCTTTAGAAGCATGGTCTGAGTATTCTGCCTCCAGTTATTTCTGGTTTTTATGGTATTCTTAGTTATTTTTTGTAGATATAAATATAGTTTGGAACACACATATATACGCAGACACATATATAACAATTTCTAACTGAAATAGACATGGCTATGCAGTTTTTCATGTTCCACATTTATTATTTTGATGGTTCTATAGTATTTTCTTTTTTTTTGAGACGGAGTCTCACTCTGTCAGCAGGCTGGAGTACAGCGGCACTATCTCAGCTCATGGCAACCTCCTCCTCCTGGGTTCGAGCAATTCTCTCACCTCAGCCTCCCAAGTAGCTGGGGCTACAAGAACGCGCCACCACACCCGGCTAATTTTTTGTATTTTTAGTAGAGACAGGGGTCTCATCATGTTTGCCAGGCTGGTCTCGAACTCCTGACCTCAAGTGATCTACCTACCTTGGCTTCCCAAAGTGCTGGGATTACAAGTGTGAGCCACCATGCCCAGGTGGTTCCATAATATTTTATAATGTACTCATCCACTGAAATTGTTTGGAAAATTCTGGTAAGAAAATGGAAATCGAAATTTTTATGCAAACCTCACTGATCCCCTTTTTTGGAATGATTCCTCAATGCACGTTCTTAGGCTTTGGGCTTTCTTGGGCCAAGGGTTAGAAAAGTTTTATGTGTTGCTAAATTGCTAACAAAAAGGTCTATATTAATGTACACTTTGAATCATTAAAATTAGATCTCTGACTTCAAATTATGCTTAAGTGTGCAATATACAAACAGTAGTCTCCACAAAGGATATTCTTCTCATATTACCTATTAGTGAAAACAGATGTCACGTACTTACTGTTCTGAATGCCATAAATTTCATCAATGAGTCCTTCATATGTCAGCTGAGTGGCAAGAGGTGTTAATAAATCCACATTCCGATCAAGCAACAAGAGATTATCAAAAACGGGAAATATTGAATTCTGGCTTCCTGTAAACTCTCTCTTCATCCTGATCATCATATTGGCCACTTGCTGGAAACAAAATATTGGATGAGGTGGGGCCCTCCTGGGAATGAGCAGATGTGAAAATCTGTCTAAAACCAGCAAGGCAATCAAAAAAGTGAAAAAGGAGAAAAACTGGAAGAGTGCATTGCTAAGAAATAAGCAGCTCTAGAAAAGCACCTTGCTGTTGGCACCCATCCCAACACTTGCGCCAAGGAAGCTGCCATTTGCCAATGAGGCATAAAATCAGATCAGTCTATTCTTGTGATTGGCAGTAGTTACGTTCTATGAAGTCACTGCAAACACTAAATTAGCAAAGATGCAACCATTGGTCCTGGGAGAAATGCAGACTTAGGTTCCTAGGAGCCTCTGGTCTCAATGTTTTTGTCATTTGATCAATACATAACCCAGTTTTATATGTGTTTCTGCTTAAAGATGCCTGACTTAACATAATTATTGATCATTCACACTGAACTGACAGCCAGCAGCTCTGTGACTCATGCCTGAATGAAGCGTCTCTGACACACATAATGTCTCTGCCAGGCACACCACAGCCTTCTTGTGCACAGGACACCAGACTGCACCTCAGCCCTACGTTTGGGGGCCATTTTAAACAGTGAAATCACCAAAAAAAGTACAGATGTGTGGAAAACATGACAGTGAGACTGTGAAAAGGACACTTGTTTGCAGTCCGAGAGCTGAAATGGGAAGGTGGAGTGTCACCTGCCTCAGCTGGGAACATGCACAGTGGTTACTCAAACTGTCACCACTGTGCACGCCCACAAAAGCACCATGAATACTGACTTGGAGGGTTATAAGTGCATTTTAATCAGTAGGCAAATTCATGAGTACAGTATTCGTAAATAATTAAGATCAACAGAATTTGTTTGTAAGGAGCTTCCCGTTCCTCCTCCCTTCTGGGGTGTGAAGGGCCCCTTCTTTACCACCAGAAAGCAGCTGGTTCTTACCCGAGCGCATTCTCCTTTCCCAAAGATCTGGGGGATCGTTCCGTACAGAGCTTGCAGGGTCATCAGCCCCTTGGCTGCATGGTACAGGCTCGTCTGGTCACCCTCCAGGTAGCACTCCTGTGAGGGGAAAGGCCAATTACTGCCAGGCCATGGGGGCCTCCCAGGGGTCCATCTCTGTTCCTGGGGCTGGGGTGCACCAACAGACAATAAAATCATTTCCAGTTATTTCACACTGTGCCAGGAAAATTGGGAACTCAAGTTCATTTTCCAAAACTGCTGCCTGTCAGACCAGGCCCTGAGGCTGGCAGCCCCAGGGTGGATGCAGCCCTGGAAGCACCTCTCCTGGGCAGAGCCGGGGCTTCTGGGAGAAACTGTTCACCCAGCATGCCAGCTCTTCTGAATAAGCTCTTAAATAAAAGACGGAAGAATACAGACTTACACTGAACGATGGGTTCCCATTCACTGGTGAGAGTAAACTCTGGCAGGACATGCTGGGAGAGCCACATGCTAATTACCCAGAAATACAAAAGACCACAGGACAGAATACTTTATTGTTTTTACAAAGGGTGAGGCAGATTTTCATGACACCTGACAACTGAAGGCCACAATCTCTTGAGTATGATCTCATTTTATAAAAAATACATATATTTGCACTGAAAAAAGGACCTCCAAATACACACAAAACCACCTGGGAAGGCTAGGTGCATGGCTGTAACCCCAGCACTTTAGGAGGCCAAGACAGGAGGATTGCTTGAGCTCTGGAGTTTGAGACCAGCCTGGGCAACATAGTGAGACCCTGTATCTACACAAAATTAAATTAGCCAAGGGTAGTGGTACGCATCTGTATCCGAGCTACTCAGGAGGATAAGGCAGGAGGATCACCAGAGCCCAGGGGTTTGAGGCTATAGTGAGCTATGATCGCACTGCCACACTCCCCTCTGGGCAACAGAGCAAGACCCTACCCCTTTAAAAAAAAAAAAGAAAAAAAGACGGAGAGAGAAAAAAAACCCACCTGCGAAGTGAGAGGAGGGAAGCGGTCACTTTTGATACAGGTGGATCAAAGCACAGATTCTAGACTCAGGTTGCCTTGTTCTGAACCCAGCTGTGTCACTTACTAGCTGTGCCCTGGGCCAGTTAGAGAATCTCTCTGTGCCTCAATTTATTCATATGTAGAAGGGAGTATAGTCCACATAGGGCAAGGATTACATGAGAAAAATACATGTAAAGCATTTGATCGCAGTACCTGAAACATATAGCAAATGCTCAATAGCAGTTAGCTTTTTTTTTTTCTTTTGTTTTTGAGACGGAGTCTCGCTCTGTCGCCCAGGCTGGAGTGCAGTGGCGCAATCTTGGCTCACTGCAAGCTCCGCCTCCCAGGTTCACGCCATTCTCCTGCCTCAGCCTCCCATGTAGCTGGGACTACAGGCGCCTGCCACCGCGCCCAGCTAATTTTTGTATTTTTAGTAGAGATCGGGTTTCACCATGTTAGCCAGGATGGTCTCGATCTCCTGACCTCGTGATCTGCCCGTCTCGGCCTCCTAAAGTGCTGGGATTACAGGCGTGAGCCACCGCGCCCGGCCTAACAGTTAGCTTTTATATGGAATGATTTGGGTTTTTTACAACCATTATCCACTCATAAGTCAATACGGTACATTTTATCAATTCCCTCCACCCCTACCAACCCAACATGTCCCTGCTGTCCACAGCCAGAAATGAGAGGGCCCTGAGGGTCCAGGTCCTGAGGAAGAGAGAACGTGGTTGTCACTTGTCAGGCCCTCTGCCCCAGGGAGGAAAGATGGCAGACATGGTGGGGAGCATTTGGTTATTATTGAAAGTGTTGCCAGACTACTCTTTCGAGTGTGGTGTATTTTAACATTTCCCAGAATATGGCAGACCATCATTGAGAATGTCAAAAGACACACTTTTTGGCAAAACTACTTAAAGCTCCAGATCAGATGAACATCCAAGGGCAAAAGACATTACGGGCCAGGCACAGTGGCTCATGCCTCTAATCCCTGCACTTTGGGAGGCCGAGGGGGGTGGATCATGAGGTTGGGAGTTCGAGACCAGCCTGACCAACATGGTGAAACCCTGTCTCTACTAAAAATACAAAAATTAGCTGGGCGTGGTGGCGTGTGCCTGTAATCCCAGCTACTCAGGAGGCTGAGACAGGAGAATCACTTGAATCCGGGAGGTGGAGGTTGCAGTGAGCCAAGATTATGCCACTGCACTCCAGCCTGGGCATAAAGCAAGATTCTGTCTCAAAAAAAAAGACATTAAGGAACTCCCCTCCAAATAGCATTCATATTTTACTTAATTTTTTAAAGTTGTACTACTACAAAGACATCTCTTTTACAATATTTTTTAAAAGATGTAAAAGTTAGCAACAGATTTTAATCTTGTGGTTTTTTTTTTTTTTTTTTGAGACAGAGTCTTGCTCTATCGCCCAGGCTGGAGTGCAGTGGGGCAACCTCAGCTCACTACAACCTCCACCTCCCGAGTTCAAGCGATTCTCCTGCCTCAGCCTCCTGAGTAGCTGGGATCATAGGCGCCCACCACCATGCCTGGCTAATTTTTTGTATTTTTAGTAGAGATGGGGTTTTACTATGTTGCCCAGGCTGGTCTCAAACTCCTAACCTCAGATGATCTGTCTGCCTCGGCCTTCCAAAGTGCCACCACACCCAGCTCAGTAACCTTAACATTTAAATGCACATTTTTTTTTTTACCCCAAAGTCTCACACACCCACACAACAGAATACCTTGCAGCTTGCATAAAAGAGGCAGATTTTATATATGCTGATTTTTATATATGCGAATAAAGACCACAGTACCTTAAGCAATGCTATTGAGCATTCAACTGGGCAGAACTCTAATTCTCACATTTTACACAGAGCAATGACATAGATGATCACAACCGTAACTCAAAACACAGAGATCTAGATGTGCCTCCTGAAGCCAGGAAACCACCAAGTTGTGCTCAGTATTGAAAATCACAGAAATACGATTATGTCATCTCCGTCAAAACTTGGGGTTGACTTTAAAATCAGGCTCTTAGGTAAAGCTCTTAGCTTTACCATCCAGATAAAGTCCTTTCTTTTTTTTTTCTGCCACTTCTTCCAACTCCCCCAAACCCCCCGCCTTTTTTTTTCGTTGTTGTTGTTGAGATAGGGTCTCGCTCTGTTGCCCAGGCTGGCGTACAGTGGTGCGATCTCGGCTCACTGCAACCTCTGCCTCCTGGCTCAAGTGATTCTCCTGCCTCAGTCTGCCAAGTAGCTAGGATTACAGGCATGCACCACCACACCCAGCTAATTTTTATTTATTTATTTATTTATTTTTAGTAGAAATGGGGTTTCACCGTGTTAGCCAGGATAGTCTCGATATCCTGACCTCATGATCTGCCCGTCTCGGCCTCCCAAAGTGCTGGGATTACAGGCGTGAGCCACCGCACCTGGCTTCAAAATCCTTTCTTTCTAAACAGCATCTTAGGTGAATGTACAAAGCCAAAGACTTGAAATTCTCAGTAGAAAATAGTTCTGGCCAGGCACAGTGGCTCAGGCCTGTAATCCCAGCACTTTGGGAGGCTGAAGTGGTGGATTACCTGAGGTCAGGAGTTCGAGACCAGCCTGGGACACATGGTGTAACCCTGTCTCTATTAAAAACACAAAAAATTAGCTGACATGGTGGCGGGCGTCTATAGTCCCAGCTACTCAGGAGGTTGAGGCAGGAGAATCACTTGAACCCAGGAGGTGGAGGCTGCAGTGAGAGATGGCACCAACGCACTCCAGCCTAGGTGGCAGAAACAGAGTGAAACTCAGTTTCAAGAAAAAAAAAAAAAAAGAAAATAGTTCTGCCCTTTCTTACAAATCGTAAGTAACATAAACAGGTTACTTCTCCTCTGCACAGATTTTGTCACTCCAAGAGAGTTTGCTTCGGCTGCTACCAATTCCAATTAAATACACAAATATGGATTAATAAAAAATGGGTATACCATCACAGGTATGTGATAAAGCACATACAGAAAACTGTTAATGCAGAAGATAAGTGGTGGATAGATGGGTGTTCACTGTACAATTCAATTTTTTGGTATACTGAAATTTTCCTATAAAATGTTAGAGGGAAATCTGTATTACCATCAGATGGGATTTAGTGTAAGCAAACCACTAGGGAACAGGGTACAAAAGAGCCAAGAGGGTTGGGCGCCGTGGCCCACGCCTGTAATCCCAGCACTTTGGGAGGCTGAGGCGAGAGGATCATAAGGTCAGGAGTTCGAGACCAGCCTGGCCAACATGGTGAAACTCTGTCTCTCCTAAAAATACAAAAAATTAGCCAGGTGTGGTGGTGGGCACCTAATTCCATCTACTCAGGAAGTTGAGGCAGGAGAATCGCTTGAACCTGGGAGGCGGAGGTTGCAGTGAGCCGAGATTGCGCCACCGCACTCCAGCCTGGGGAACAAGAGTGAGTGAGACTCTGTCTCAAAAAAAAAAAAAAAAAAAAAAAGCCAAGAAAGTCCCCTGGTTATAGCACTAGTTGGTAGTGCCACTGACTTCTACTGTCCAAGATTAACTTTTTTATTTTTCACTTTTTTCTGTGGCCATGTCTCACTCTGTCACCCAGGCAGGAGTGCATTGGTGTGATCACAGCTCCCTGCAGCCTCAACCTCCTGGGCTCAGGTGATCCTTCTTCTGCCTCAGCCTCCTGAATAGCTGGAATGACAGGTGCACATCACCATGCTTGGCTAATTTTTTGTAAAGACAGGGCCTCACTCTGTTGCCCAGGCTGGTCTCGAACTCCTGGCCTTAAGTGATCCTCCCACCTTGGTCTCCCAAAGTGCTGGGATTACAGGCATGAACCACTGTGCCTGGCCTATTTTATTTTTTTAAATAAGTTGCATTTCCCCCCCTTTTGTGAAAACTGTCAACAAATTAACTCTTTTAACGAGGTGATCTCTGTGACAACACAACGGGGAAAAAAATGATTCGAATAATTTTATGTACTATACCAGTGGTCCTCTAAAGTTCTAGTCTCTACCTTCTAAGTATTTTATTGGTAAGAAGAAAAAAAGGCCAGGCACAGCGGCTCACACCTGCGATCCCAGCAGTTTGGGAGGCTGAGGAGGGCAGATCTCTTGAGGTCAGGAGTTCGAGACCAGCCTGGCCAACATGGTGAAACCCCATCTCTACTACAAATACAAAAATTAGCTGGGCATGGTGGCATGTGCCTGTAATCCCAGTTACTCAATGGCTAAGACAGGAGAATTGCTTGAACTGGGGAGGTGGAAGTTGCAGTGAGCTGAGATTATGCCACTGCACCCCAGCCTGGGTGACTGAGTGAGAATCTGTCTCAAAAACAATTAAAAAAAAAAGTTCTAGTCTCCAGAGCAGCACCACCGGCAGCAGCAGCAGCATCATAAACTCATAAATCAAAGAAACATGGATAACTGTGATTATGTTAAAAACATACACACAGCCAAAACTACCAGAAGCAATATCAAAAGAAACGACCAAGGCAAAGGCAGCCTGCAAAGGGCGCAAGTGCAGAGGGGCCTACATACAGACTCATTATCGGTAGCATGGCCTCCAACAGCATAGGGAGGAAAAAAATGCCCTCCACTAGAAGGCTGATTGAATACATTCTGGTACATCCAAACAATGGAACTTTATACAGCTTCAAATGAGAATAACACAAGCATTGCCATATGTGGTAGAAAATGACTCAGATATATTATTAAGAGAATAACGCAACATACCAAAGTGTATATGTCATATGCTACTACTTGTACAAAAGTGGAGAGGGATTATATACTACGAGCTGTAGCTGCATATAATATCCCCCCCAAAAAAATAAAAAGAGAAATAGTGATTGCTTCTGGGATAAGCGGCAGTCTGAGAACTGGGGTAAAAAGTAGCTTCAGGCTGGGCACAGTGGCTCACGCCTGTAATTCCAGCACTTTCTGAGGACAAGGCAGGTGGATCATCTGAGGTCAGGATATCGAGATCAGCCTGGGCAACATGGTGAAATCCTGTCTCTACTAAAAATACAAAAATTAGGCAGGCGTGGTGGCAGATGCCTGTAATCCCAGCTACTTGGGAGGCTGAGGCAAGATAATCACTTGAACCCAGAAGGCGGAGGTTGCAGTGAGCCGAGATTGTGCCACTGCACTCCAGCCTGGGCAACAAAGTGAGACTCTGCCTCAAAAAAAAAAAAAAAAAACAAAAAGGGGCTGGCGTGGGTGGAAGCTTAAGAGTTCAAGACCAGCTTGGACAAGTCGGTGAAACCCCATCTCCACTAATATACAACAAAATTAGCTGGGCATGGCAGCATGTGCCTTGTAATCCTAGTTACTTAGGAGGCTGAGGCAGGAGAACTATTTGAACCCAGGAGGCAAAGGGTGCAGTGAGCCAAGATCGCGCCATTGCACTCCAGTCTGGGTGACAGTGTGAGACATCATCTCAAAAAAAAAAAAAAACAAAAGATTTCCTTCTTTGTATGCAGAGTAGAAGATTTATGAAGACTCAAAAAGCACAATCTAAAAGAACAAAAGTGATATATTTACCTGCCTTAGGATGAAAGACTCACACTTCTGATTTCAAAGCTTATGGCAAAGCTACTGTAATCAAGACAGTGTAGTACTGGCATAAGGACGGACATACGGACATACAGATCAGTGGAAGAGAACTGAAAGACCAAAAACAGACCCTTACGTTTGTGAACAGTTGATTTTTGACAAGGGTACCAAGACAATTCAATGAGGAAAACACAGTTTTTTCAACAAATAGTGCTGGAACAAACACATATCCATGTGCAAAAAATGAAATTTGGACCCCCACCTCGCATTATATACAGAATTAACTTAAAATGGGTTGAAGACCTAAACGTAAGATGTAAAAAAATCATAAGCTGGGCATGGTGGCTCATGCCTGTAATCCCAGCACTTTGGGAGGCTGAGGTGGGAGGATTGCCTGAGCTCAGAGGAGTTTGAGACCAGCCTGGGCAACATAGTAAGACCCGTCTCTTTAAAAAATAAAAAATTATAAAACTCCTAGAAGGAAACCTCAGAGTGAATCTTTATGATCCTGGGGTAGACAACGGTTTCTCAGAGATGATACTGAAAGCACAAGTAACAAGAGGAAAACAGGATAAAAGGGACTTCATCAAAATGTAAAACTTTAGTGCACTGAACGACACCAATTTCACCAAGAAAGTGAAAAGAACTCACAGAACAAAAGAAAATATTTGGAAATCATATATCTGTAATCCCAGCTACTCAGGAAGCTGAGGCGGGAGAATCGCTTGAGCCCAGGAGGCAGAGGTTGCAGTGTGCCAAGATCGAGATCGCGCCACTGCACTCCAGGCTGGGTGACAAAGTGACAATCCGTCTCAAAAAAAAAAAAAAAAGACAGAATAACAAGTACGTCCATGGGGATATACAACTGGAACCCTCACACACTGCTGCTAGGAGTACAAATGGTACAGCTTCAGTGCAAAAGTTTCGCAGCTCCTCCAATTGTTAAATGTAGAGTTACCACGTGACTCAGCAATTCTATTCCTAGGGGGGTGTGTGTGTGTGCGCGTGTGTATTTATTTATTTATTTAAGACAGAGTTTCACTCTTGTTGCCCAGGCTGTAGTGCAATGGTGTAATCTTGGCTCACTGCAACCTCCACCTCCCAGGTTCAAGCGATTCTCCTGTCTTGGCCTCCCAAGTAGCTGGGATTACAGGCATGTGCCACCATGCCCGGCTGATTTTGTATTTTCAGTAAAGATGGAGTTTCTCCATGTTGGACAGGCTGGTCTCGAACTCCCAACCTCAGGTGATCCACCCACCTCAGCCTCCCAAAGTGCTAGGATCACAGGCGTGAGCCACCACGCCCAGTCTCTACTCCTAGGTATATCTAAGAGAAATGAAACCATACATCCACATAAAAACTTTTCACAATATTCGCAGTATTGTGACAGCCAGAAAGTGGCAACAACCCATCAGATGTCCATCAACTGATGAATGATAATATCATTACAATGGAATACTATTCAGCAATACGAAGGAATGAAGGCCTCACACAGGCTTCAACCTGGATGAACCCTGAAAACATTATACTAAGTGAAGATGCCAGACACAAAGGACCACATATGTATTACAGGATTTCATTTCTAAGAAATCTCCAGAATAAGTTCAAAACCAGCCTGGACAACATAGTAAGATGCTGTCTCTCCAAAAAATAAAAATAGAAATAAAAGAAATTTTTAAAAGTTAGCCAGGTGTGGTGGCACATGCCTGTAGTTCCAGCTACTCAAAATGCTGAGGCTGGAAGATCACTCAAGCCTAGGAGGTTAAGGCTGCAGTGAGGTATGATCATGTCACTGCATTCCAACCTGGGCAAAAGAGTGAGACTCTACCTCAAAAAAAGAAAAAAAAGAAAACTCCAGAATAGGTGAATTCATACAGACTGAACTAGATTAGTGGCTGCCAGAGGCTGGGGGGAGGAAAGATAGGGAAGGACTGCTACTGGGCATGGGAATTCTTTTTGGGATAGTTAAAATGTGCCATACTTAGATAGTGGAGATAGTTGCACAACTTTGTGAATACACTAAAAACCACTGGAATTTCACACCTTAAAGGAGAGAATTTCATGGCATTGTGAGTTTTGGTTCTGTTTTTATTTTTTTTTGAGATAGAGTCTCCCTCTGTCATCCAAGCTGGAATGCAGTGACGTGATCTCAGCTCACTGCAACTTCCACCTCCCAGGTTCAAGTGATTCTCCTGCCTCAGCCTCCTGAGTAGCTGGGACCACAGGCACCCACCACCACACCCGGCTAATTTTTGTATTTTTAGTAGAGACGGGGTTTCCCCATGTTTCCCAGGCTGGTCTCAAACTCCTGATCTCAGGTGATCCACCCGCCTCAGCCTCCTAAAGTGCTGGGATTACAGTAATGAGCCACTTAGCTCAGCCAGTATTGTGAGTTATAATAAATAAAGCTATTATTTTAAAATTTAACTACTTTTAATGGGAAGTGTCTACATGATAAAAGACATTATACAGAAAGTTAAGCCGGGTACAGTGGCTCACGCCTGTAATCTCAGCACTTAGGGAGGCCGAGGCGGGCGGATCACGAGGTCAAGAGATCAAGACCATCCTGGCAAACCAACATGGTGAAACCCCATCTGTACTAAAAATACAAAAATTATCTGGGCATAGTGGCACACGCCTGTAATCTCAGCTACTCAGGAGGCTGAGGCAGGAGAATCCCTTGAACCCAGGAGGCGGAGGTTCCAGTGAGCCGAGACCACACCACTGTGCTCCAGCCTGGGCGACAGAGCGAGACTCCATCTCAAAATAAAATAAAATTAAACAACAACAAAAAACAAAGTTGAAAGACAAGTCACAGACTGGGAAGATACTTGCAGCTTTTATAACCCATAATGGTCAACATCTAGAATATACAAAGAATTACTCAAAGAGAAAAAAATGGGCAAAGAAAATGAACAATTTTTTGAATAGAAAATCTGAAGCATCAGTAAACATATAAAACGGGACTCAGCTTCACAGTAATCAATACTGTGATACTTTCACACTCAGAAACTGGGCAAAAATTAATGCCTCAAGTTAAGGAAATGCCAAACTTACTTTGAACGCACCCTCTGATTCCATGGATAAGAGATCCCCATCGAATGGAATGAGATCTAAGCTGTACTCCTCCCTGTGAATAAAGGATCCCAAGACTCCCAGATCCTTCAATCGCTGTTCGCACAACAGGCTACGGCGTGGCACAAACAGAATATGAAAATCTCTCGTTGGGCCTCGTCTATCTTCACTGCAAAGGAAGCAACATTTGTTAGCTTATGAGCTCCTAAAAGTCATAGACCACTTTGCTTTTTTTATCCCCACTGCCTGGCACACAGCAGGCACTAAATAAATGCTGGCTAGATAAATAATATAAATACTGACTCTCAGGCTGGGTGCAGTGGCTCACAACTGTAATCCCAACACTTTGGGAGGCCAAGGTGGGCAGATCACTTGAGGTCAGGAGTTCGAGACCAGCCTGGTCAAGAGGGCAAAACCCCATTTCTATAAAATATACAAAAATGGCTGGGCACAGTGTCTCACACCTGTAATCCCAGCACTCTGGGAGGCCCAGGCGGGCGGATCACAAGGTCAGGAGTTCGAGACCAGCCTAGTCAACATGGTGAAACCCCATCTCTACTAAAAATACCAAAAATTAGCCGGGCATGGTGGCAGGAACCTGTAATCCCAGCTACTCGGGAAGCTGAGGAAAGAGAATCACTTGAACCCGGGAGGCAGAGGTTGCAGTAAGCCAAGACCACGCCACTGCACTCCAGCCTGGGCAACAGAGTGAGATTCCATCCCAAAATAAAAAATAAAATAAAATATACAAAAATTAGCTGGGTATGGTGTGCCTGTAATCTCAGCTACTTGGGAGGCTAAGGCAGGAGAATTGCTTGAACCCTGGAGGCAGAGGTTGCAGTGAGCAGAGATCCCACCACTGCACTCCAGCCTGGGCAACAGAGTGAGACTGTGTCTCAAAAAAATAACCATAAACTGACTCTCAGACAGAAAGTGTTACAGCTGTGCCCACTCTCTCTCTCTTTCTTCCCCGACAGGAAAGCAGCACTGAGTCCTGGCTAGAACTTTCTAGCATTCTCTTAAACCATTTATGGGGCATTAAAGCTCTCAGGTTTATTGAAATAGGGTATCTGTGTCTCACTAAAAACAAATGGTTCTTCAACCGAAGCAATGCAGCCACAAAGAGTCTTAAATTAAAATGAAAGATCACTCTTGACTCCCGGCCTTACTCTCCTTGACAGAGGACTTCCAAAAATAGCCCACATGCTTTTAAGATTTTAGGGGCTGCAACAATCAATTGTACCACAGAGTGGAGACTGGGCTGGGAGCACTTCCTCTATAGACTGGATGCTATATTAAATTTTAATCAGCTTTTTTTTTTTTTTTTTTGCTTATGAAATTCAAGTACATGCAGTATATTTAAAAATTACTGCTGGAGGTTTATTTTTTTAAACTAGGTCCTTTTTACTGACACAGGTTTAAGCTTTTGGCTATCCTGAAGGAATGGGGTTATAGGATAATCCTCCTCTCAAACTGCTGAGAACGACCTCCTAAGTTTCCCATCTTCTCTATTTTCAATTTTTGGGGGGTACATAGCAGGCACATGTATTTATGGGGTCCATGAGATGTTTTGATATGGGCATGCAGTGGGAAATAAGAACATCATGGAGAACAGGCGGGCACATCCTCTCAAGCACTTATTCTTTGAGTTACAAACAATCCAATTACACTCTTTTCTTTTTTTGAGACGGAGTCTCCCTCTGTCGCCCAGGCTGGAGTGCAGTGGCGTGATCTCAGCTCACTGCAACCTCTGCCTCCCAGGTTCAAAAGATTATCATGCCTCAGTCTCCCGAGTAGCTGGGACTACAGGCACACGCCACCACACCTGGCTAATTTTTGTATTTTTAGTAGAGACGGGGTTTCACTATGTTGGCCAGGCTGGTCTCGAACCCCTAACCTCAAGTGATCCACCTGCTCTGGCCTCTCAAAATGCTGGGATTACAAGTGTGATCCACCATGCCCAGCCTCACTCTTCAAGTTTAAAAATATGTAATTAAGTTATTATTAACTATAGTCCCCCTGCTGTGCTATCAAATAGTAAGTCTTATTCATTCTATTTTTTTTTGTACCCATTAACCATTTCCACCTTCCCCCAGCCCCCATCTTCTCTTTCATATTCTTCCATGCTTATCCCAGTTTTTCAAAAGACCACCTTGCACTGGCAAGAGTGAGAGTCTTCCATGAGAAGGAGCTCATACATTAAAAGCATCATAAGGACCAAACTCTTTTAGATCAAACACAAGCTCTGAGATACCTGAGCACGTTTTCAGCAATTATATCCATCAACTCTAGCCTGGGTCTGACAAAAAAAATAATATTCTTGACATCAGCTGCCGGCAAACGATTCCCTTTAAGTGTGAACATTTTTTCCACTTCATGTTCCTAGGCAAACACATACACAAAAGGTTAACAAAAAGACTGAAATTTGCCTGTCATTTTCAGACTCAGAAATCATAAATACCCCCAATCAAGTGCATGTTAATATTTTAATATCGAAATTTAGATTCCCTCAAAGCCAAATACATAAAGGACAAAGTTTCAGTATAAAGCCACTGTTGTTGTTTTTTTTTTTTTTTCTGAGAGGGAGTCTCGCCCTGTCACCCAGGCTGGAGCGCAACGGCGCGATCTTGGCTCACTGCAACCTCCGACCTCCGCCTCCTGGGTTCAAGTGATTCTCCTGCTTCAGCTTTCCGAGTATCTGGGATTACAGGCGCGCACCTCCGTGCCCAGCTAATTTTTGTATTTTTAGTAGAGACAGAGTTTCACCACATTAGCCAGGCTGGTCCTGAAGTCCTGACCTCGTAATCCACCCGCCTCGGCCTCCCAAAGTGCTGGGATTACAGGCATGAGCCACCGCGCCCGGCCCTAAAGCCACTGTTACTGCATCAGCATTCAAATGATGCTTACATGATGAACTATCAAAGACACCAGGTAATGGTCACATAATATAATGCTAGAATCAGTACAGAATCACTGGCCAATGGATACAAAATGTTAATCGGGCACTAGTATTAGTGTTTATAAAGACCAAACAGCTTTGCAAACCAATGATTCAGGAAGAAATATAAAATCCTATCATAACTGCTGAAGTACAGAATTATTAATCCCCTAACAAAACTCAAATAGCTCATTTACCTTCAATAGTGAATACTGTGCAATCAGGCCAAAGGGTCCAGTTAGGTATTCATCCCAAACTATTGCCTGTAAGAGGGGAGAAACATTCTCTTATTATAGTTAATATCAGGAATTTTAACAATATCAATAAAAAATTGCCTATCATAAACAGGAGGAATATTTGCTTCAAATTCTGGGTTAAAAAATTTTCTCTTAGTGTTACAAGATTAAAATAACAATAAAGCAGAAAAAAGAATTTAAAAATGTTTGGGGTTTTGCTGTTATTTCATTTTTGAGACAGAGTCTTGAGTGTTGCCCAGGCTAGAGTACAGTGGTGTGATCTCAGCACACTGCAACCTCCACCTCCAGGGTTCAAGTGATTCTCCTGCCTCAGCCTCCTGAGTAGCTGGGATTATAGGCATGTACCACCATGCCTGGCCAATTTTTGTACTTTTAGTAGAGATGAGGTTTCACTATGTTGCCCAGGCTGGTCTCGAACTCCTGACCTAAGGTGATCCACCCACCTTGTCCTTCCAAAGTGGTGGGATGACAAGCATGAGCCAATGCATGCAGCCGAATAAAAAAAAATTTAATTACTTCTGACCACATTCACATCCTTGTATATCTGTGTCATGGATTTATCAAATTGAGCTATATGGAAATTGTCAATTATACAGAATTAAAACCTACGATATAGGTATCACAAATCTTATTTTGGCAAAAGAGGATTTTTTTTTTTTTTTTGGAGACAGGGCAGTGGTGGAATCACAGCTCACTGCCTCGATTTCCTGGGCACAGGTGATCTTCCTGTCTCAGCCTCTGGAGTAACCGGGACTACAGGTGTGTGCCACCACATCAGGCTAATTTGTGTTTTAGTAGAGATGAGATTTCGCCATGTTGCCTAGGCTGGTTTCCAACTCTGGGCTCAAGCGATCTGCCTGCCGTGGCCTCCCAAAGTGCTGGGATTACATTGCACTTCCTCTTCCACCACGCCTGGCCAGAAGAGAAAATTCTTAAAAGCTCAGTAAGTTTAAGTAACTTTCCAAGGCCATATAGAGACCTTAGACCATACAGAGTGTAAGGGAGTGAGGACTCCAACCTAGGACTTTTTGACACCACGAGTCACTGCTCTGGACCCCTATGAGTATTTCTACTGCTTAACTCCAGTATAAATTTTTTTCTTAAATTAAAATATTTATTTAAATAATTGTACATTAACATTTAATTAAAAGAAATAATACAGAGCGAGCGCCTGTACACTTTGCTCAGTTTCCTCCAGGGGTAACATATTACAACCAGGAAATTGACATTGATACAATCTATGATGCTATTCAGATTTCAGCATCCTTTGCTGAATTGAAACTGGACCCCTATGATGTAGCCTGTTTTTTTCTCTCAAAGGCTGCTAGCACCTACTCTACCTCTTCGGGTTCTGTTCTCTCCAAGACTGAGGCTCCCCAGTTCGACTTTTCACAGTTGTACTGTCAGTAACTTAGGGTGACAGATAAACCCTAAGAGGATGAAGGACAGGTGACATCATTTAAAACAAATCCTATAAAATCTCTGATCTAGTTCCTGACTCCCTTGTGAAAACGGTGCTACTAGATAAGTCATACTATCTTAGGAGGCCAGGTTAAAAGCCCAGATGATTACAACTTCTCTCTTAACACGCGTGAGCAGCAGGTTGCAAGGTGCTGGTGTTTCAAGAGAGTTTCTAAGGTACGATTTCTACTGACACGTATGATCCCCGTAATGAATGGACACTGGACCATCCACATTGTTGGACCGCCGACCCGTCCGGTGCCTCGGCAGGCAGCAGAGGAAACACCTGACGTAAACCGGCTCATCAGCGGCCGGGCTATCACAGTGGCTTACTCTGCTCTCACAAAACAGTCGCGGTGCCACTCCGGCTCCATGCTGTACGCCCAGGGCCCCCCCTTCATCGCTACAGGGGTGCAGGTAAAAGGGCCCTGAGGCTCGTCTCCTTGGAAGCCCCGGGGACCTCGTAAACCGCGAACTCAGGCGGCAGGGAACGGATTAAGCCAGGCCGGACCAAGGGAGGCGAGGGCGGTGGCGCTGCCTCCCGCCCCTCACCTTGCTTCCTGCGCACTTGTCCAGGAACTCGCGCAGCTCGCGACGCACCGCCTCGCGCAGCACGTTTAGGTTCACTCGCCCATAGGACAGGTGTGCCGCCATCTTGCCCCAGCACCCCCTGCCCCACAACGCCAACCACGTCCGCCGGTTCCAACGCGAGGACCACTGACGCAGTCACGTGACAACGCGTCCACGTGACAGGTGCGGCTGCGCATGCCAACTCGGAAAACGGAAGCTACCGGGTTCGGTTCTACCTCGCCTGGCCCTAGTGTCCACCTCTTTCTTCTACCCCGGTGGTTGTTCAGATTCTCGCCAAGACCCAGGGCGCGTTTCAGAACCTGGTCACTCCAGGAGTCGTCGGGCGCTGAAAAGCGATTTTAAAGATCTGGAGTAGACCGGGCGCGGTGGCTTACACCTGTAATCCCAGCGCTTTAAGAGGCCGAGGTAGGAGTGATAGCTTGAGGCCGGGAGTCCGAGACCAGCCTGGGCCGACTTCGTCTCAAACAACAACAACAACAAAACAACCAGCCAACCAACCAACCAAACAAAACATTGACTCTCTCTTGTCCCTTTTAAAAATCGCGAATTTTTATTTGCAGCAAAGGTACTTGCTGTAAGATGATATCTTAAGGCCAAATTTGGATAGAAAAAAAAAAAAACATTTTTTTGAGACGGTCTCACCCTGTCGCCCAGGCTGGAGTGCAGTGACGTGATCATAGCTCACTGCAGCCTCTACCTCCCGGGCTCAAGTGATCCTCCCACCTCAGCGCCGGAGTAGCTGGAAGCACGCCACCCACTGCTCAAATATTTTAAATTATAGCAGTCAGAAGGTTCTTAGCTTTGCACTAATCAAGGCTGTTTTGATTTGTGAGCTAAAATGTATGAGTATGGTGAGGAGTCGAGGGAATCTTGAGTGGACTTTTTTTTTGGGGGGGAGGGGGGTAATCCCTTCCTAACAGACTTTTACAGCGATGTGGCATTTCACACAAAACAGTATTGCTTCTGGAATCCAGGTCCCACCACTTGCCTCAGTAAAATTACTGTACCTCAGTAAAATCATGTTACCTCTGAGTTGTAGTGAGGACCAAAGAGGACATGAATTTCATCGTGTAGTCCACGTGAGAGGCTTAGCTGGGTGCCTGGAACTTAATTGCTCAATAAATTATTAATATTAGTAGAATATATGCGTTTCAATACTTTGGGGTGGAAATGGGCTTTTTGGGATCTGGTCAAAGATGAAAATTTCCTTCTTTGAGTGCATAGCTTACCTTTTTTTGAGACGGAGTCTTGCTCTGTCACCCCGGCTGGAGTGCAGTGGCACAATCTCGGCTCACTGCAACCTCTGCCTCCTGAGTTCAAGCAATTCTCCTGCCTCAGCCTCCCTAGTAGCTGGGACTACAGGCATGTGCCACCATGCCTGGCTAATTTTTTGTATTTTTTTAGTAGAGACGGGGTTTGACCGTGTTAGCCAGGATGGTCTCAATCTCCTGACCTCGTGATTCGCCCACCTTGGCCTCCCAAAGTGCTGAGATTACAGGTGTGAGCCACCACGCCCAGCCCCCAATTTTTTTTTTTTTTTTGGTGAGATGGAGTCTCGCTGTCGCCCAGGCTTCAGTGCAGTGGTGCAATCTCGGCTCACTGCAATCTCCGCCTCCCGGGTTCACGCCATTCTCCTGCCTCAGCCTCCCAAGTAGCTGGGACTACAGGCGCCCGCCACCACACCCAGCTAATTTTTTATATTTGTTGTAGAGATGGGGTTTCACCGTGTTAGCCAGGATGGTCTTGATCTCCTGACCTCGTGATCTGCCCACCTCTGCCTCCCAAAGTGCTGGGATTACAGGCGTGAGCCTCCGCGCCCAGCCAGCCACCAATTTCTTAAAAACCATTTAGTAACAAGACTGCAGTAGAAATTGCTATATGACTGTATAGGGTTTGATCATTTGAAGTAAAACCATTATGACAAACCTGAGAATATCAGTTTACTACCATTAGCAAAAAAGAATAGCCATTTATTGACTGGGCAAGTACAGCTCACACCTGTACTCCCAACACTGTAGGAGGCTGTGGTGGGAGGATCGCTTGAACCCAGGAGTTCAAAACCAGCCTGGGCAACATAGGGAGACTCACTCTCTACAAAAAAATTAAAAAATTAGCCAGGCGTTGTAATCCCAGCACTTTGGGAGGCCAAGGTGGGCGGATCACGGTCAGGAGATCGAGACCATCCTGGCTAACATGGTGAAACCCCATCTCCACTAAAAATACAAAAAACTAACTGGGCGTGGTGGCAGATGCCTATAGTCCCAGCTACTTGGGAGGCTGAGGCAGGAAAATGGCGTCAACCCGGGAGGCGGAGCTTGCAGTGAGCTGAGATTGAGCCACTGCAGTCCAGCCTGGGCGACAGAGCGAGACTCCGTCTCGGGAAAAAAAAAAAAAAAATTGGCAAGGTGTGGTGGCACTTGCCTGTAGTCCTAGCTACTTCAGTGGTTGAGGCGAGAGGATTGGTTGAGCCCAGGAGTTGGAGGTTGCAGCAATCCACAGCCTGGGCAACAAAGTGAGACCCTGTCTCAAACAAAACCAAACCCACAAAACAAAAACGAATAACCATTTATTAAAGTAGATACAGAACACTTGTTTGGCCAAATTTTAATACTGCTTTACATGTTTTCTGTTTGTGAAACAATTTGTATTACATTTATAACCAAAAATTTCAACTGGTAACAGATTTAATATTCACTGTCAAACACACAGTTGATCATCTTGAGGGGAAAATACATCAAAGGCATATATACAATTATAGAAGTTCTTATTGTACATGTGGCATGGAAGATACATTTTATTCCTTTTTACATATTCTAGAAGACATTCAAATGAAGATAAATAGATTCAAACTGGTCGATAAACTGTTCTGGTGCTTTGAGGTCCTTCATTTTCTTTTTTGTGATAAGAAAATCCAAAATTATTAATGTTGAATTTCTCATCGTACATTCATCTAAAAACAGTAAAAAAACTTGTAAAGGAAGATTGTAGACTGGTTAATTTAGGCGTTTTATACTGGCTTATTGTTAACTGACTGCTGGGGATACCTGCTAGAGAAGGAAACAAAATTGGAGAAAATTCCTCCGGTTATTTAAATCTGTTTAAGAAATAAAAGGAAAACAAACAAATGAAAATGTTGCAAAGCCGCATGATGCTATGTCTGGCCTAGTCCGTTATGTCCTAATGATCATTTTAAGTGTTTTCTTTTTCAAAAAGGTAAATATCCAAAAAGAAAGACACATTGTGTATGTTTTTTTCCCAAAATATAGATTTTTAAAAAATATATACATATAATATATAGAAGCTGAAATTATGGAAAACTAATAAACAAAACACCACAGTAGATTAAGTGGGTGCAGCATATAGATTATCAAATGTCCCCACAGCAGTTTGGGGGCTTTCCCCTCCCTTTACCTGCTTCATGATTTTATAATCACACCTAAGTATTATCAAGCCTGAAACAAAGGCACTACTGATAACAGGTAGTGCAAAGAACTCAGATATTTCTTTGAATAAGAATAAAATACTTTAAATGAGTAGATGAAAATGCAAAATGGCACATTTTTTCAACTCATTCCAGTGTCAAAGCTTAACCAAAAAATCTAAATATACAAATGCAGCCTGGAAATATTTTAGTGCAAATATGAAAAGTAACGGCATAATTTAAAGTTACTTAAATAAGGTATTATAAGGGTAGGGATTTTTCTATGAGGTCTAGGGACAATAAATGTAATGGCATCTGGTGCAATGTCTTCAAACTTGAAAATCAAGAAAACAAAATTCGAGGTGAAAACTCACCTACTAAATATTTATTCTTCTAACTCATAAGGGGAGACTAAAGGGCAATTTGTTGAAGATCAAAATATTTTCCTAGATTTGCTGATGGGGTAAAAAATACCATGAGTTCTCTTGGAGTCTGCACACACAATGCTGGTGTTACGCTGTGTCAGTGCGAGTGCATCTGAGAGAGCCGTGTCCTCCACTTGAGGCTTCATCAGAAGGTCTCGTCGTCATTGCAGTTGGTGGCCCAGTGTCCAAACATCTCACAGATTTCACAGTATGGGCGCTCCTCACCCCGACTGCCATGGTGTGTGGAATGGGGAGGGTCCTCTGACATCTGTGCCTGGGTAGGACAATCCTCTGTATCGTGGAGATCAAAGCAGTCACAAATGTCACAGAAGAGGCGAGGTTTCTTCTTGGACTGTTTCTCCTGATCATCGCTACAAATGTCAATGTGTGAAATCAGAAAATGTGTAAGAAGAAACTGAAGAGACAAGAACACTTGCAAAGAATTTAAAAAATTAAGCATGAACTAACTATGGTCAAGTCTGTGAGCCTCCAATATAAGTACTACATTATTCCACATTTAAAGTTTTTTTGTTTGTTTGATTTTTTGAGATGCAGTCTCACTCTGTCACCCAGGCTGGCAGTGCAGTGGCATGATCTTGGCTTACTGCAACCTCCGCCTCCTGGGTGCAAGCAATTCTCCTGCTTCAGCCTCCTGAGTAGCTGGGATTACAGGCGCGCACCACCCCGTCAGCTAATTTTTTTGTATTTTTAGTAGAGATGGGGTTTTGCCAGGTTAGCCAAGTTGGTCTCGAACTCCTGACCCCAGGTGATCTGCCCACCTCGGCCTCCCAAAGTGCTGGGATCACAGGTGTGGCCACCATGCCAGCCTCACATTTAAAATTTTCACATCAAACCATTTGTAGTCTCCTCTCACTCACTTGCCAGATTTACGGAAATCTATTTATGGCAAAGGAACCGCAAAACAATTGGTTTTTTTTGTTGCGTCTTTTTACAATCCCCTAGAGAAGCTGATTTTAAAAACATATTTATTTTGATGAAACTAAGGTTCCAATCAGTATGGCTTTTTTTGAGACAAGGTCTTGCTCTGTCACTCAGGTTGGAGTACAGTGGCACAATCTTGGCTGACTGCAACCTCCACCTCCAAGGCTCAAGCAGTTCTCCTGCCTCAGCCTCCCAAGTAGCTGGGATTACAGGCATGCGCCACTATACCTGGCTAACTTTTGTATTTTTAGTAGAGACGAGGTTTCACTATGTTGGCCAGGCTGGTCTCGAACTCCTGACCTTAAGTGATCTGCCCGCCTTGGCCTCCCAAAGTGCTGGGATTACAGCAATCAGTATGTCTTCATATGAAATACCTGTCATAATTGTTCAGGTCATCCCCGTTCCCATTCAGGGCTGCTTCTGACATCATTTCCACCTTCATCTTGAGGTCTTGATTCTTCCTTTGAAGGTCCACTATTACTGAATTTAGGAAATCAATCTGATTTGTTAAAAAAAAAAAAAAAAGATGTGTAAAATGTCAAGAATATATATAAGCTGAAGCATCAAGAAGTCATGAAGTTTATACTTTTAAGCTCTGGCGGCAAAATGTGCAGAAGGGGCCAGCAGTGGCTATTAGGAACCCATGCTTTTCACTCTCCCCAAGGACAGGCATGCTGAGATTGTGTGAGTAAAGAGCTGAACTTAAATGAGGCTATGTCTAGGTGGTAAGACTATGGCAGTTTCTTTTACCCCCTCATACCTTTCAGATTTCTTCAAATGTTCCTGAGTAGATGCTATTTTATATTTAAAAAAACATTTAAATTATACTTCATTAAATGTTTCTAGGTATAACATGGGTAAAACTTCATTTCTTTTTGAGGCAAATGAAATTATTCTTTTTTTTTTTTTCTCGCTCTGTTGCCTAGGCTGGAGTGCAGTGTCAGGATCTCAGCTCACTGCAGCCTCTGTCTTTTGGGTTCAAGCGATTCTCCTGTCTCAGCCTCCTGAATAGCTGGGATTACAGGTACGTGCTACCATGCCTATCTGATTTTTGTAGTTTTAGTAGAAACAGGGTTTCACTATGTTGGCCAGGCCAGGTGTCAAACTCCTGACCTCAGGTGATCCGCCCGCCTCGGCCTCCCAAAGTGCTGGGAATACAGGAGTGAGCCACTGTGCTGGGCCATGAAATTATTTATTTATTTATGAGACGGAGTCTTGCTCTGTTGCCCAGGCTGGAGTGCAATGGCTCGATCTTGGCTCACTGCAACTTCTGCCTCCCAGGTTCAAGTGATTCTCCTGCCTCAGCCTCCCTAGTAGCTGAGACTACAGGCATGTGCCACCACACCCGGCTAATTTTTCTATTTTTAATAGAGACGGGGTTTCATCATATTGTCCAGACTGGTCTCAAACTTCTGACCTCGTGATCCGCCAGTCTTGGCCTCCCAAAGTGCTGGGATTACAGGCATGAGCCACCGCGCCCAGATGAAATTATTCCTAAACATCTAAGTCTGTGGGTTGGTGGAGTGCTATTGGTTCATGAAAAACTATAAGAAACATTTTTTTTTAAATAGGAAAAATCTTGCATTCTCCAAAAGTCATAATCTTACATTTCTGAATATATGGGCACAAGTTTGTTTTCATTCTACCACATAAAAAATATTGGCCGGGCACGGTGGCTCACGCCTGTAATCCCAACAATTTGGGAGGCCGAGGCACGCAGATCACCTGAGGTCGGGAGTTCAAGACCAATATGGCCAACATAGTGATACCCTGTCTCTAGTAAAAATACAAAAATGAGCCAGGTGTGGTGGTGTATGCCTGTAGTCCCACCTACTCAGGAGGCTGAGGCTGGAGAATCGCTTGAACCCAGGAGGCGGGTGTTGTAGTGAGCCATGACTACACCACTGCACTCCATCCTGGGCAACAGAGCAAGACTCCATCTCAGATAAATACACAGACACACACACACACACACACACACACACTGCATAAAAAGGTTAGTTCTTCCATTAAACTCTACAATACATCCAGGATTTTTCTGTTCTGTAGATCTGAAAAAGTCACATGGAAATTTCCTTCAGACTGTCATTTATCAACTGACTGGTAATGGTGGAGCAATAAGTAAACATGTCCTCAGGGAAAATGGAGAAAGCTAAAGCTCCCTCCCAGCCGAGGAGAGACAGCCGAGCACGCCAACTAGGCGGTGTTCAGGTACCACCCAGAGGGCAAGCACCTGTGCCAAGAGCCCTGGGGCAGCAGGGACAACAAGATGGCCAACAGGAGGGACTGCTCTTGTCCTGAACATTTCCTTTCAAACGAAGGGCATTTTGACTTAAAAACAAAAAATTTCTTCCTTCTACAAATAATAAAAACATCTCATTTCTCTAAATTGAAAGAACCCACTTTATAATATTTAAAATATATATAGATATACACATACATATATACAAAAATATTTTACTTTTTAAAGAAATATTTGGTCTTTTTCTCCTGCTGGGGAGTTATGAAGCAAAGTTAGCAGTCACTGCAGTCCTTCTCTGCAGCATATCCCAGCATCATATGAAGGCAGACCTACTGAGTCTATCTTCACTTCTCAAAGTGCATTTTCTAAGTCATCATCATGTTAAGAGCTCCATTTCAGGAAGAAGAAAAAGCCACAATACGGATGTAAGTATAGTGGGAAACTACACACACACACACACACACACACACACACACGTGTGCACGCAAATTAGGAAACATGAAACGAACCATTTGCTGATGGGAAGAAAAGTGTTGTCAGCAGCAGATGAAACAGACCGAAGCAGAAAGGAAGGGGGAAGAGAAGACACTGTTAGTTATTAAGCCCGGTAGACATACAAAGAGGACAATGCTAATCCATGGGAAGTTTGTACAATGTTGAATCGTTTCATGCCCCTCAAGGGAGGTGTCTGGCAACTAAAACCTCAAGGTGAGTTTTTCTTTTATTTAAAAATAAAATGTGGCTTTTGTACTTTTGAATTTTGAACATGACTAATACATACAAAATATATTATTAAAATTAAAAGATGGATGTTTATTGCTGTATACAATTATATTTCCAAATACAGAATAGTTTGCCTTTATATAATCCCTTTCTACAAATTTTTGTCTGTTTTGAGACAGGGCCTTGCTCTGTCACCCAGGTTGGAGTGCCCATGTTGCGCAGGCTGGTCTTGGGCTCGAGTGGTCTGCCTACCTTGGCCTACCAAAGTGCTGGGATTGCAGGTGTGAGCTGCTGTGCCCGGGCCCCCCACCCCACCTTTTTTTTTTTCTGAGACAGGTTCTTCCTTTGTCAGTGAGGCCTAAGTGCAGTGGCATGATCATGGCTCACTGTAGCCTCAACCTTCTGGACTCAAGTGATCCTCCTGCCTCAGCTTCTGGGGTAACTAGGACTACAGGAGCATGTCACCATGCCTCAGTAATTTTATTTTTTGTAGAGATAAGGTCTTGCCATTGTTGCTCAGGCTGGTCTCGATCTTCTGATCTCAAGCAGTCCGCTTGCCACAGCCTTCCAAAGAGCTGGAATCATAGGCGTGAGCCCCTGCACCTGACCCAGGCCCTTAACATTTTTTTAAATTAATTAATTGTTTTGAGACAGGGTCTTGCTCTGTCACCCAGGCTGCAGGCCTTTTTTTTTTTTTTTTTTTTTTTTTTTTTTTGTAGAGATGGGGTCTCGCTATGTCCAGGTTGGTCTCAAACTTTTGAGCTCAAGCAATCATCGCATCTTGGCCTCCCAAAGTGCTGGAATTACAGGGATGAGCCACCATTCCTGGCCTAATCCCATTTTTAGTTTAAAACTAAAGTTGTTTTGTTAATTTTTGCTTTAAGAGACTGAGTTTTCAAGAAATCAGTCTTTTTAAGGTTAAGATCAGTAACAAACCCTTTGACAGAGCAATTCTACTTCTAGGAATTCATGTTGCAGAAATACAAATATGTAAAATGATAGCTGCCCAAGATAATTCCTTACAGCATTGTTTATAATACACCCAAAGGATCAGAAACATCCCAAGGGTCATTGTCAACCAATAGGGAACTGACTAAATTATAGTAAATCCACGTAATGGAACACTACATAGCTATAAAAAAGATAAGTGCAGAACGGTTTATGTAGAGTATGCCATTATCTACGTTACAAAAGGGAGGGAAGACTGTATTAGTGTTGGCTTATATACACATTTTAAAAAAATCTCTGAAAAGGAAAGACACTAATAACAGTAATTAACTGTTTGCAGGGTTGGGAACTGAGCAGAAGAGAGAGAAGGTTTGGATATTTAATGTATATATGTTTAATTCTGTTTAATGTTTGGACTAGAGGAATGTATTACCCATTCAAAAGACTAAATGATACAAAAGGCATCAAATGAGAAGGAAAATAAACCAAAAGACTCAATGATTTTGAAAAATAGCAAGAAAGCAAAGCAATAAGGCAGGAACATTACCTGACTCTCCTGGGCTCTTTCATCCTCGTCTGCCTGAGTGTCCGTATTACCTTGTATTTGAGGAAAAAAAAAAAAAAAAGTGGAGGGAGAAGAGATGTATATTTTTAATCACAATCTAAACTGCAGGGAAAGGGCCTGTGTTCAAAACTCATTTTCCTGTGGACTTCCCAGATGCACCACTTTGAGCACACGTGGATGAGTTCCTGTCCCCTTGCGGGACCCTACAGGGTCTCACAGACACCAGCCCTGCCCTTCACGTCGTGCTCTCCCTCAGGCCTGCTAACTCCTGGGTAAGAATGCCTGTCACATCCATCTGAATGTACACAGGCAATCCACCCTTCTTCACCAAAGGCACCACCTCTTCTCCTGCACTGCTGTGTACTTTAAGACCCCTCAGTCTGGATGGCAGCAGGCAGTCATCATCGTAGGTTTGTGACAACATTGACAGACCACAAGAAGGCCCAGGAATGGGGATGGCAGGCACGTGGGGTTAGCCCTCAATTAAGTAGTGGAAGACCCTGAGGAGAGTCAGGGTCAGGGCAGCACGAGAGCTGTCTTCGAAGAGCATCTCTACTAGAAAGGGCTCCTCGGGAGGAAGCGCGGTGTACAGAGCAGCACTGGGCAGGCGTCCTTTACCTGAGGAGCTGCTGAGCTGCCTCTTGTTTTCTTTGAGTTGAAGCTCCAAGTTCTTTACCTTGAGCTCAAGCTTCACCTTATCAGACTCTAGAGTCTGAACAACTGAATGCAAGGACTTGGCAGAGGCGTTTTCTCCCCTGAGCACTGTGACCTGAAACACAGTTGTTTAGCTTAGGCTGGGCGTTTGAACAAAAGGAGGCAGCGTGAAAGCTCGTGCACCCTGTGTGGTACTCTACCTCATTTCTCAGTTTCTCCAGCTCGGCATCCTTTTCTGTGAGTAAGGCACTAGTTATGCTGATGGATTTCTGCAAGGAAGCTTTCTCTTCATCTGCGTCTTTTATGAACTTGGATTCTCTAAAAGACCAAAGAGTTAAAAGTTCCACAAATCAACCGAAAGACTGGTCAGTGTACAAGTGTTCTAGAACAAACATCTAATTAACGTTCGTTAATGTAAAAAAATATATATATATAAAAAACAGGGAAGTTTTATAGGGAGTTAAGGCTATTATGCTCACAAAATTTTACTTGAAATTTTACTTACTGTGAGGGGAGAAAAAGTTTACCTATGCATAGACATGCCAGAGTCTGCATATGATTGTATCCATTTGAACTTAAAGAAACAAGTTAATAAATTTGGAAGAGGTAGAATTAAAAAAGAAAAACCGGTTGCACCCTCCCCAATATTCTACTAAAATCTAACCCCGAGTTGAATTTTGTTAATTCTTGAATAAATTATTACCAAGCAATAATAACAATTAAAATACACACATGCAAAGCAGTTATACAGATGTCATGCAGAGCAGCTTTATGCTGGAAATATCAATTGGTTCTCACTAATTTCAGTAACTTTTTTAGCAAGTTCCAAGAATGGGTGTTTAAGATGTTATGGGCCAAAACAGTAGTAAAGATGATTATTATTACTCAAACTGAAGGATTATTACTTTCCAGCCATAGACTCTGAAGAGGACATTAAATTAGCTCATAGAAATTAGTGGTAATTCCATAAAGGCTAGAACAGAAAATGTTACAATGGTTTTCTCAGGTGCAGAATGAAAGCATGGGGAGCCTGGAAGGAGGAGCTCAGAACGCCTGGTTATGTTCTCAGCCTGACTCAGTACTTGGTTATCAGCAGAGGGCAGGGGTGAGGCCGTTAATGAGCGGGCTGTGGGAGTGGGAAGAAAAAGGGAAAGATGAAGGAGGAACAGGGAGGGACGCAGGACACAGTGAAAAAGCCCAAAGAGCAGGCTAGCATGTGTTTCCATATGTGTACCTATTTAAAGTTGTGGGTTTTTTGTTTTTCTTTTTTTTTGACAGAATCTCGCTCTGGTGCCCAGGCTGGAATGCAGTGGCGTGATCTCTGCTCACTGCAACCACCGCCTCCTGGGTTCAAGCGATTCTCCTGCCTCAGTCTCCCGAGTAGCTGGGATTACAGGTGCACACCACCATGTCTGGCTAATTTTTGTATTTTCAGTAGAGATGGGGGTTTCACCATGTTGACCAGGCTGTTCTCAAACTCCTGACCTCAAGTGATCTGTGCACCTCAGCCTCACAAAGTGCTGGGATTACAGGCTCACACCACTAGGCCCAGCTAATTTTTGTATTTTTAGTAGAGTCCGGGTTTCACCATGTTGGCCAGGCTGGTCTCAAACTACTGACCTCAGGTGATCCGCCCACCTTGGTCTCCCAAAGTGCTGGGATTACAGGTGTGAGCCACTGTGCCTGGCCATACTTAAAGTTTTGTTATAAAAACTTGCATTTTAAAATGCCAAGGTCATTAAAGAGAAGAGAAGGCTGAGAAACTGTCACATACAGAGGAGACGAAGGAGATACGACAACGAACTGCAAGGCGGGATCCTAGTTTGGATGCTGGAACACAAAAGGACATTAGTGAGAAAACTGGTGAAATCTGAATGAAGTCCCTTGTTTCAGTTGAGAGTATGCTGCTCATGGTAATTTCTTAGTTTTTTGATAACTGTGCCGGAGCTGTGTAGGATGTTCAATTAGGGGCATCTGGGGGAAGGTCTATGAGAACTAGATGCACTATGTTTGCAACTCTTCTGGAAATCTGAAATTATTTTACAATAAAGCGTTTTTAAGCGACATGCAGTGTGAAACACGAGAGGAAAATGACAAAAATACTTTAGGAAAAACAAAACTGGAGAAAAATTTCCTAGGCTAGGCCACAAGCCATACAACCTAAGATACTGCATCAGCAGAGACAATCATCAGTGAGCGGTCATAACCTTCACAAGAAGTCAAATCACACCTGCTGCTATTCCAAGGAACTGGGAAAATGCAGAGGATGTACTGGTTGTCTGTTTTGGAACCAACTGGAGGAACAGGAAACTGAGGCCCAGGTTAGAAACGGCAGAATGTATGTCTGGTTAGTGAGACCCAAGATATCCGGCACACAAGTTACAGAAATCTCATGACTTATGGCAAATTGAAACTCTACACAAAGATGAAAATATAAGTGTTGTATTTATCTCATTGTGTGGCTTACACTTACACTCCAGAATGAGAAGTAGTAAGAAAAGAATCTGAGACAGAAATTTCTTGAATTAAAAACCCCAACATTACTCACGCACTGGAAACGGGTGGGCATCAGTGCAGGTAAATTACTAAGCTAGTAACACCTTGTTAGGACATAGGCTCTTGCTTAGGTTAAAACAGCAACTTAAATGAAAGGAATGTACAGGCGCTTTTTGCCATCTGGGAAGTAAAAATATCTGATGTCATCCAAAAATGCAATAAAGCCTGGGTTTCAGCTAGGCATGGTGTCTCATGCCTGTCACCCCAGCACTCTGGGAGGCAAAGGCAGGAGGATCGTTTGAGGCCAGGAGTTCGAGACCAGCCTGGCTGACACAGTGAGACCCCCGCCTCTACAAAAACTTAAAAAAAAAAAAAAAAAAAATAGCTAGGCATGTCAGCGCATGCCTGTTGTCCCAGCTACTAGGGAAGCTGAAGCGGGAGGATCGCTTGAGCCCAGGAGCTTGAGGTTGTAGTGAGCTGTGATAGTGCCACTGCACTCCAGTCTGGGCAACAGAGCAAGACTCCGTCTAAAAAAAAAAATTCCCGGGTTTCTTACGTTTCTATTAAACGCATTTAGTAATTGGTTGTGTTGTAAAAATGATTTCCAGAGCTTCACTTGCTATAAATCCAACTCAAATTTAAAAAATGTAATTTTAAATGTTTTTACTAAAAAAATACCAGGATTTGAGGTTGTCAAGAAGAGATTTAGATTTCCCTATAATCGGGACTCTATTTGGCCAAGATCCCACAGATGCTCAGTGCTGGGGAGGAATAAACAAACCTCCAGCTGGCAGAAGGAAAAAGGGACAGGTGTCCTTCTCGGGGGCCACCAAACAGACTCTGCTCATAATCACATACGCACACAACCTCTCAGTCTGGCTGCTTTCTAAGGAGATGGCTGCCAGAATGTTTCTTATACAAGTTACCAACACGTGCATGGTTAAGAAATCTGACTTGTGATTTATATACCAGATGACAGGGTAAGTAGACTCTGGCAGCTCATCTTTGCGACCCATCGTCATCGCTAGCTTCTTAAGCCATCTCTAAGCCCCAATTCCACCGTGCAAACCACCAGGAGGGGCGAAAATAAACCATCGTTTATGCCAACATTACTGACATCTGAGTCACAAATTGTATTAAGCCATTAGCTGGAATGACTTGGTATTACCAAAAAAAAAAAAAAAATCAAGAAGGGAAAATAAAAAAAAAAAAAAAAAAAAAAAAAAAAAAAAATCAAGAAGGGAAAATAAACATAATATGAAAGAAGGGATAGAGGGACCAGAAATCTCTCTCTCTCCATCTCCCAAGGGAACATTTTATCTAGATTCTTTCCTTACTACTTATATAAGAAATAAATTCCAGTAATGAAGCAAATACCTTAAAGTGTTACTGGGCAAGCTTTAAAAATGCAAGATAACAAGAACCAAATATTAGAACCATGAAGAGAAATGCAAATACAGTAAGGAGACTAAATTTGCACTGAAGTTATTTGCTGTACATAGATATAAAAAGGAAATATATGTGTGTGTTTGTGTGTGTGTGTATATATATATATACTGCTGAGAATATTTTACAAAACAAAAGCAAGACACAGAGGGACAAAGGCAGCCAAAAAATATATACAACAATTTGGTTTACTAAAAATATATGAAATTTATTTATTATAACGTGGATAGACTTTCTTTAGTCTTACCATTAAAGACACACAGATATAGCAAAGGAAGCAAGAGTAGGAAAGGGAAAAGAGAGGGGTGAAATGAGCATTGGTAAGTAGCGCAAGCTCGGAGACAGTCAGACAGTTAGCAACCCACAGTGAGCCGGATGAGCTGAAGTAGCACGGGACCTCTTC
The DNA here is from genome assembly GCF_008728515.1 of Papio anubis. Lineage (NCBI taxonomy): Eukaryota > Metazoa > Chordata > Mammalia > Primates > Cercopithecidae > Papio > Papio anubis. Next base: position 116,671,110 of record NC_044984.1, read on the forward strand.
AGAATTTGGGGGCTCTATTGTCAAACCAGTTTTCGCTCCTAACAGAAATACTGCATGGGCACTGACAGGATGCATTCTGACTCCAAAAATCCATGCCTTGTGCTTTGGCTTTGGAGCCCCTTCTTTGACACGAAAAAGCCTGGAGAAGGGAGCGAAACCAAACCAGCTCCCGAATCTGCATCAGGCTTCAGAGGCACAGATGAACAGACCCCCCCAGCTCTGGCAATTAGAGCAATGCGAGGCATACCCTGCTTCACCCATTAGACTCTTAGAGCCTGTTTTAAAAGGCTTGCCCAACTTGAGAGTTTTTCAAAGAAATGATTACATTTTTATGCTTGGGGAAAAATTTTTACTACATATTGCTTGCAACTCGGTGTTTAAAGTTACAAAAAAAAAAAAAAAAAAAAACACAGCAAATAAAGAAAGGTTCTACTAATTTCTTTCTGTCTTTCTTTCTTTTATTTTTTGAGATGAGAGTCTCGCTCTGTTGCCCAGGCTGAAGTGCAGTGGTGCAATCTTGGCTCACTGTAACCTCTGCCTCCTGAGTTCAAGCAACTCTCCTGCCTCAGCCTCCTGAGTGGCTGAGATTCCAGGCACGTGCCACCACACCCAGCTAATTTTTGTATTTTTAGTAGAGATGGGGTTTCACCATGTTGGCCAGGCTGGTCTTGAACTCCTGACCTCAGGTGATCCTCCCAAAGCACTGGGATTACAGGTGTAAGCCACCGTGCCCAGCCAGATTCTACTAACTTCTTAATGATAACCAGTTTAATCCTACAGTTGGGAGTAAGGTCTGCACTTGAATATCATGACCATTTGGCCAAAGTGATTCTATTACTCTCTTAACTATGTATATTTAATGACCACTTCTGAATTCAAGTGTTGACTAAGCTCTCAGTTCTTGCATGACCAACTACATTTCAAATACTTCACAATGTAAGTATTTGCAAGGCTTTTTAAATTAATAGTATATTAAGTTCTTTTTGGTACTCAATGGTTGATACATTTATTTAATCATTACACACAGACCTACATATGAATCCTTCATCAAACTGACTTTTAGAAGGCATCCCAACTATTAGCTAAAATACATTTACATACAGGTTTCTAAAATAGCGATAACTTTCCATAAGCATTAATTAACAAACAAACAAAAAACACTTTTACATATGAGAAACTAGGAGTGAAATTTTCACTCCCAGAAAAAGTTATCTTTATCTATAATTTCTGATGAAAATTAAGAGTGATTTTCAAGAGACATTCCCCTAAACATTGAGGACATAAAACAGGAACAGAGAGAAGTAGGAGAGAACTTCACAGCCCCCAAATTTGTTCCTTTTTTTTTTTTTTTTTTTTTTTTTTTTTGAGGGGGTTTTTTTTTTTTTCCCCCTGGCTGGGGTGCAGTGGCGCGATCTCGGCTCACTGCAAGCTCCGCCTCCCGGGTTCACGCCATTCTCCCACCTCAGCCTCCGAGTAGCTGGGACTACAGGCGCCCGCCACCACGCCCGGCTAGTTTTTTGTATTTTTAGTAGAGACGGGGTTTCACCATGTTAGCCAGGATGGTCTCGATCTCCTGACCTCGTGATCCACCCGCCTCGGCCTCCCAAAGTGCTGGGATTACAGGCTTGAGCCACCGCGCCCGGCCTATTTTTGTATTTTTAGTAGAGACGGGGTTTCACCATGTTGGCCAGGCTGGTCTCAAACTACTGACCTCAGGTGATCCACTTGCCTTGGCCTCCCAAAGTGTTGGGATTACAGGCGTGAGCCACTGCGCCTGGCCATATTCCATCTTTTTAAGCCATGAAAAACGTCCTATGCCTAACCGTATTTTGAAAGGCATGTAATTTAAAGTTACATAAGGACTTTATCATTAAGTACATCATATTTTTTAAAATATATATATACATAAATAATAAATAAATAAAAAGCTGAAAAATTCACTGAGAAGAGAACCAGCATAAAAATCTGATGACCTGAGTCTTTAGCCTGCACCTATCTTTTATTAGTCCTGAGTTCTCGGCCAGCTTGCCTAACTTTTTGAGTTTTAGTTTCATCGTTTTATGTATTTATTTTATTTTAAAGACAGAGTCTCGCTATGTTGCCCAGGCTAGAGCACAGAAGCTCTTCTCAGGCATGATCAGAGTGCACTACAGCACTGAATACCTGTGCTCAAGTGATCCTCTCACCTCAGGCTCCTGAGTAGCTGGGACTACAGGCATGTGCCACCATGTCCAGCTAATTTCATCATTTGAAAATGCAAGCTCCACCATTATATTTCACTGGGTTGTTTTGAGATGAGATCAATTTGTGAATTATGAAGTGCTACATAAATGTAGGGAGACACCAGTCTTTTTTTTTTTTTTGAGACGGAGTCTTGCTCTGTCACAAGGCTGGAGTGCAGTGGCACGATCTCGGCTTACTACAACCTCCACCTCCTGAGTTCAGGCAATTCTCCCACCTCAGCCCCCCGAGTAGCTGGGACTACAGGTATGTGCCACCATGCCCTGCGAACTTTTGTATTTTTAGTAGAGATAGGGCTTCACCTTTCACCGTGTTGGCCAGGATGGTCTCGATCTCTTGACTTTGTGATCCACCCGCCTCGGCCTCCCAAAGTGCTGGGATTACAGGTGTGAGCCACTGCGCCCGGCCTAATTTTTGTATTTTTAGTAGAGACTGGGTTTCACTATTTTGCCAGGCTGGTCTTGAACTCCTGACCTCAAGTGATCCACCCGACTTGGCCTCCCAAAGTGCTGGGATTACAGGTGTGAGCCACAGCGCCTGACCTTTTTTTTTTTTTTTTTTTTAAATGAAGACACAGTCTCACCATGTTGCCCAGGCTGGTCTCTAACTCTCATGCTTAAGTGATCCTCCCTCTTTGGCCTCCCAAACTGCTGGGGTTACAGGCATGAACCATCTTGCCCGGCCACAGCTCCCTTGCCAGAATGCTACAGGAACAAGTCCTATTTATTTTTCCACATGTCCTTGATAACTCCTTACATAAGGGTTTAAAAATAAATAAATAAAAACCTTATTTATGTAAAATTAAATACCCTGAGGCCCACAGAGACAGAATGGTGCCTGTAAACAGGAATGAGGTTTAGGCACGGCAAACTAGGCATCACTTTTCAAGGTCCCTGGAGAACATCTGGCTGGGCTGGGAATCATTGGTCATGCTATTCTTTAAGGTTTGTTTCTAGTTTTAGTTTTAGTTTTGTTTCTAATAAGCAAAAAAGCACATCACTATTGTGATATGCACCCATTTAGTATTCTGCAGCAACTGCTGGACAGGCTGTGGTTCTCAGCAGTAGCACCCACTAAACCTGCTTGGCACCGTGTAAAGCACATTCTCTAAACAAAAAACACACATTTCAAAAGAGCAGACAGGCCAGGTGCAATGGCTCACGCCTGTAATCCCAACACTTTGGGAGGCTGAGGTGGATGGATCACGAGGTCAGGAGTTAGAGACCAGCTGGCCAAGAGGGTGAAACCCTGTCTCTACTAAAAATACAAAAATTAACCGGGCGTGGTGGTGCACGCCTGTAATCCCAGCTACTTGGGAGGCTGAGGCAGGAGAATTGCTTGAACCTGGGAGGTGGAGGTTGCGGTGAGAGCCGAGATCATGCCACTGCACTCCAGCCTGGGTGACAGAGCAAGACTCTGTCTCAAAAAAAGAATTAGACAAAAACTTATCAGGGGCATGGCAGTGGTGAAACACACAAGCATTCTGAGTATAAACACCACCTTAGGGAAATTTCATTAAGTATTTCTAAATTTAAAAAAAGGAAAGGTAGCCTGGGCAACATAAAGAGACCTTGTCACTATAAAACAATTTTTAACTGGGCACGGTGGCTCCCACACCTGTAATCCCAATACTTTGGGAGGCTGAGGCGGGCAGATCACAGGGTCAGGGGATCGAGACCATCGTGGCTAACATGGTGAAACCCCATCTCTACTAAAAATACAAAAAATTAGCCGGGCATGGTGGCGGGCACCTGTAGTCCCAGCTGCTCAGGAGGCTAAGGCAGGAGAATGGCGTGAACCCGGGAGGCAGAGCTTGCAGTGAGCCGAGACTGCGCCACTGCACTCCAGCCTGGGTGACAGAGAGAGACTCCATCTCAAAAAAAAAAAAAAAAAAAACTTAAAAGCTGGGTGCGGTGGCTAATGCCTGTAATCCCAGCACTTTGGGAGGCCGAGGCAGGTGAATCACAAGGTCAGGAGATTGAGACCATCCTGGCTAACACGGTGAAACCCGCCTCTACTAAAACCACAAAAATTTAGCTGGGTGTGGTGGTGGGCACCTGTAGTCCCAGCTACTCAGGAGAGGGAGGCAGGAGAATCGCTTGAACCCAGGAGGCAGAGGTTGCAGTGAGCCGAGATCGCGCCACTGCACTCCAGCCTGGGCCACAGAGTGAGACTCCCTCTCAAACAAACAAACAAAAAATTAGCCAGGTGTGGTCACGCATGCATGCCTGTAGTCCCAGCTACTTGGGAGGCTGAGAGGTGGGAAGATCAATTGAGCCCAGGAGATTGAGGCTGCAGTAAGCCATGATTGAGCCACTGTACTCCAACCAGGGCGACAGAGCAAGACCATGTCTTGAAAAAAAAATAAATTTAAAAAAGAAAATGCATCCCTGGACCAAGGCCTAATGTCCTTTAGAATGTGGCTAATGGAATCCAAATAACTAAATCTAAATAAATAAATAAAACCCTCAACTCCTAAGCAACTGCCAAGCTGGCAGAGGAGACAGTGCTGCGTAAAACACACACCTCAGTAGGTTGGTGGGGAAACCTGCTCTGCCCTGACGAGTGGGAATAAAATACTTCATGAGAGCATGGAGAAATTACTGGTTATGCTACTGTTTAAGGTTTGTTTTTATTTCTAGTTTTGTTTCTAACAAAAAGCACATCACTGTTGTGATATGTACCCATTCTGTAGCGCCCACTGGACAGACTGTGGTTCTCAGCAGTAGCACCCCCTAAACTTGCTTGGCACTGTGTAGCACAGACATTCTCTAAACAAAAACTGCACGTTTTAAAAGAGCAGACAAAGACTTATCAGCTTATAGAAGCATCAGGCTTCTGTACAATTATTTCTGTGGGCCGTGTTCTTCCTTACTGGAAAGTACTGAAAAAGTTATCCTAGTTTTTAATTTGAGTATCATTTGACTATCATGGGAGAGTAAGTAAAAGCCTTTTAAAGCAAATAGAAACATTTAAAATGACATTACCCATTATTAGTGAACATTAAAATTTTTATATAATTTAAATCAGTATTTATATCCAGATCAATAACTATATGTAAGACTCTAGTATTTTTAGTTACTGAAACTAGGAGATAACAGTGGTGTAACATGAGACAATCTGATTTTAGATCACTTCTGAGTGAAAGCAACTGAACATGGCTTACAAATAAAACTACTGTGAAACTTCTGCAAATGAATTTTCTTTTTTTTTTTTTTGAGACGGAGTCTCGCACTGTCGCCAGGCTGGAGTGCAGTGGCGCTATGTTGGCTCACTGCAACCTCCGCCTCCCAGGCTCAAGCAATTCTCCTGCCTCAGCCTCGCAAGTAGTTGAGATTATAGGCGCCCGCCACTATGCCCGGCTAATTTTTTGTATTTTTAGTAGAGATGGGGTTTCACTATGTTGGTCAGGCTGGTGTCGAACTCCTCGTGATCTGCCAGCCTTGGCCTCCCAAAGTTCTGGGATTACAGGTGTGAGCCACTGTGCCTAGCCCTGTAAATGGATTTTCATATTTTGTCAATTACAAGTACCAAACTATCACAATGCCATTTTCCGAATATAAGAAGGTCACTTGTTTTCTGCTATAAGTTACCACATATACCATGTTCTGACATCTTATTAAACACACACACATACAACAGTAAACAGAAAGCTTACCTTTTTTTCATTTCTAACAACTGATTATTGAGCACAGATCTTTCTTCTTCCAGCTAGGAAAAAAACATAAAAAACTTTCATTCATAACCAGGCCACAGAGAGGCATATTTTTCATCCCACATGTCATCCCCCAGGTTCCAGGATACCTAAAGCCACTGGCTTTCCTCACCAGCAATGAAGAGTAGCAAGTGGTCACTCTATCGCAGGATATTGTTATTAAT